>NC_142422.1:14107500-14482500 GCF_059516105.1 Syngnathus floridae
CTTCTTGCCGTCCATCAGTGTCCATGGAGCAGTGGAGTCTGCTGCCCGATTCGGTGCTTGTGCTGGACGCGTCCTCACCTTCTTACGATGTCATACACATCAGCCGCGACATCGCTGCCGATCCTCTTCGAACCAGGGATTGGTGTCTCCATGGTAACCTGGCCTTGCTGATCACTGGGCGAAGTTGACAATCCAATCCATTAATCCCCAAACAATTCTCTCGCAATTTTGCATCGTGGACACGAAAGTGATTTGGGAGGCAACTCGAGTTGAGCGTCACATGACGGCGGTGAGGTCACTTCTTGTGTGCACTCTTCCCATTGCAGCCTGCCAGGAGGCGAAGTCTTGCGCCGCCGTGTCATTGGCCGAATGGGAGTCCGCCACCCGCTGCATCCTTTACCCCGACACCACTGTGTGCGCCCTAAGCTCCGCCCCTGGCTCGGAAAGCCCCGCCTTCACCTGCCGGCTGGTGGTCCGAGAGCCCGCCCCCCAGGTGTACCTGAGGAGAGGTCAGCTGATCTAAATGACTATTTTGTTTTGTGTACATGTGTAGCAAATGAGCGGCTCAGTGGCACACTGGTTAGCACGTCCACCTCACTGTTAGGAGGGTGCAGGTTCGATTCCATCCCCGGCCCTCCCTGTGTGGAGTTTGCATGTTCTCCCCGGGCCCGCGTGGGTTTTCTCCGGGCACTCCGGTTTCCTCCCACATCCCAAAAACATGCTTGGTAGGCCGATTGAGCACTCTTAATTGTCCCTAGATGCGAGTGTGGATGGTTGTATGTCTCTGTGTGCCCTGCGATTGGCTGGCAACCGGTTCAGGGTATCCCCAGCCTACTGCCCGTTGACAGCTGGGATAGGCTCCAGCGCGCCCATGACCTCCATGGGCAACAAGGCGGTACAGAAAATGGGTGGATGGATGTAGCAAATGATGCACTATAACTTTTCACGTTTGTGTGTTAGTCACACACGTGTGTTTGTGTGCATGTTTTTGTTCACGTCTGTTTTTTTATGTTTGTTTTTTATGGTGTTGTGTATATACGTGTGAGTTATTCCTGCGGGTGCGGGTGTGTGTGTCTGTGTGTGTGCATGTGTATGTATGTGTGCATGTGTATGGGTACTTGGGAGGTGCGCTATGCGTATGTGTGCGGGTGTTAGTTCGCGCGATATTGCCCCATTTGTGTTTTTTGAATGCACGCGTCGCAGTAACGTGCATTCACCTTGTCATTAGCGGCGGCGGCAGAGACAACCGTGGCCATCGCGGGTCACGGCACCCTAAGGGGCATCGCCACGGAAATGGCGCTGGGCTTGGGCAGGAAGCGGGTGCTGCAGTTCCTCGGCGTTCCGTATGCCCGTCCGCCCATCGGATCGCTACGCTTCCGAAGCGCGCAGCCCCCCGATTGGAATGGGACACGGGATGCCTCTAAAGCGCGGTATGTCCGATCATGCCCGGCGGCCACGTGAAAGGAGGCTGACGCATGTGCGCACGTCCCTCAGGTCCGGCTGTGTCCAACCAGGCAGAGCGGACGCCAGCGAGGACTGCCTCTACCTCAACGTGTTCAGGCCTGTCGCCATGGTGACCGACGCCATTTTAAGTCACATGCAAATGAGGTAACCTGACACTGGCTGACCTTTGCATGCATGCTCGGTCAGAAGGGGCGCCTCCCGGTGCTGGTCTTCTTTGTCAACCCATCGACTGATAACAGCCGAGCCATCCTGGACGGCTCCGCCCTCGCAGCGATCGGAAACCTGCTGGTGGTGACAGCCGCGTACAGGACAGCGGCTCTCGGTTTCCTCAGCACAGGTCCGTAGCGCAAGCCAGCACGCGCCCAAAAAAATACATTGTGTCCGCATTTGACGCACTCGCAACTCGGCATGCAGGTGCGTCAGACATGGACGGCAACTGGGGTGCGTCAGATCAGGAGGCGGCCCTGGCCTGGGTCAAGGCCCACATTTCAGCGCTGGGCGGAGACCAGAGCAGAGTGACGGTGGGGGCCGAATGCGACGGCGCCAACATCGTCAGCCTGCTCCTTATGCGCCGTACGCCCCTTTTCCATCGCATGTTGCTCATGGTCAGTACTAAGCACGTGCCTGTGGCTGTGTGTGCTCCATCTGTGTAGCAGCGGAGGAATCGCCACTCAGTCCTGTTATTGGTCAGAACAAGAGAGAGCAAACATCCCTCGTTCTACGTGTGCATCTGTGCATGTGTATTGTTAGCTTTTGCTTGTGCATTCTTGCTTTTCTACACGTAATTGTCCCATGCTGTTCTTCACGCTTGTTATTCATGTGCTGTTTGTCACACGTGCGTCCTCTTGACATGGAACGTGGGGCGTGCAGGGCGGCTCGCTGTTCTCTCCGACATTGTTCCAAACGCCATCGGCCGCCAGACGGCTGACGTTGCGCCTGGCCGCCGAGCTGGACTGTGCCACGGATGACGACCGCCGCTTGATGGCATGCCTCAGGGCGGCGTCTGTGCACGCGCTGAATGCTGCTCAGACTAAGGTAGGCCACGTGACGCGGTGCCTGGCGAGTCCTGCCCACACCACTTCTTGTCTTTATAGCTGCTGGTCGCTGGCGGGCCACTCCAGTTCTGGTCACCCACGTGGCCCCGCAACGATGATGCCGCCGCCGGGGAGCCGGCGTCCCTGCGCAGAGTCGACCTCCTCCTCGGAACGTCACAGCATGACGGGATCATAGCCCGGATGCAAAGCGTCAAGGTCGGAGGTCATAGCGCGTTGGAGCGGGACATTCACGCTCATGCGCACATGCACACGAACATGCTCACTCACATGGATGAGTGAGAAGACACAAACATGGAAACATTGATGAGCGTGCATGCAAACACACATGCACATAGATGAGTGGTGGAAAGCATCACGGTGATTTGATTGCACGCACACGCAAAGTCACGCGCCCCTTGCATTGTGGGTGGTGTCAGGACTTTGCAGCGGCGCTGCCTGGTGGCAAGACGGCGTTTTACCAGGTGCTGAGCCGCTTGCTGGGCGGAGCCTCGGGAAGCTCGCTGCTGAAGGAGGCGGCCACGTGGTTCTATTCTCTGGACCATAGCTCCGCCCCCGCTGGATACAACCTCTTCTCACGCGCCTTCGACAACGCCACCAGGTGGGCGGGCGCCGGTTGACTGCGTCTTGAGTGTTACTGATCGCTTGCCCATTTGGCTGCAGAGACCTGTTGGTGGTCTGTCCCAGCTTGCGGATGGCCAGCCACTATGCAAAGAGCGGTGCCAATGTCTTCCTGTATCACCAGCCGGAGAGCGGCAGCAGGTGCGGTGCGCCCAGCCCAAGGCTGCTTGGAGCCGTCCTAACCCGGCCCGCTTCCCATTTGCAGGGCCGAGGACTCGCTGGCGCCGGACGTGCAGCTGCTGTTTGGAGTGCATCTTCGGCCCACCGCCTCAGCGCGCTTCACTGCTGCCGAGCGGCGCCTCTCGCTGGCTATCATCAGCTATGTGGCCAGCTTCGTCAGGAGCGGGTGACAACCACGCACACCAATGGACTGACAGTGGGCCAGGTTGTCTGCCCATGTGTCTGCCTGACTTACAAACTGACCGACAGACAGACAACCTGACAAACCCCTAAACACAAGGCTGCATGACAACGTGAAGGAGTGACAGTTGATTTGTTAGACAGACACGCTCCAAATTTCACGATGCGAGGCTTTTTCTTTTGCCCTCAGCAATCCCAACCCTTCAGTGTCATGGCCGGCGACCTCTCTGCCCCGCTGGCATCCGGTACTGTCCTCTGAAGCTCCGCCCATCTTTCTGGAGCTAAGCCCCACCCTTAGCCAGAAGCAAGGCCTGCGCCAGAGGAGCTGCTCTTTCTGGAATCATCTGGCAAAAGTGCTCACGTCAAACGGTCGGTCAGATCACGCGACGCGCTCCTGCGACGACGCATTACGCCCCAGCGGCCTTTCATCCCCCCCACTATCCCTTCGTCTGCAGGTCAGCTGGAGGAGCAACCTACGTTCAACCCTGAACTACCGCTGGATCCAGCACACAGCCAATCGCAGAGCGACAAAGACGCCTACAACTGACCGCGACCTCTCCACGACTGCCGTGATGTCGTCATCGCCGCAGTGTCATCACTCGCAATATGGAAATGACTTGTTGATTTTTACTGATCTTTCTTCAAAGAATCAATTCGTTAATTAAAAGTACAAATTGCAACTTGTTGTCATATACATAGAGCAATGAGCGGGGGGGGCCTAATGGGGTGCAGCCCTAGGCATCCACACGCGGGGTGCGACCGCAAGCAGTAGCTTGGCCTACGGCCCCACGTGAATTAAATATACGTATCCGTGGGCAAGGTTTGTAGAGGGAGTGTCCCGCTGAGTTGGACGGTGCCTCACCGTTGCAATACACACGTAACATGCACATGAAGTGTGTGACAGAGTGCACGTGCAAACTACATCCAATGTGAGGCACTGTGCTTCTGCAGGTATGATGGGGTGTGGCCCCACCCCGGGGTGTGGCCCCACACCTGCTCGGCACCACCTCTACATAGGTGTGTGCTATAAAAAGGAACACGCACAGACGCACGCACAGCACAAGAATGTGGACGACAACAATGCTCCTAGCCATGGGTATCACAGGTCAGCCAGAGGTCAAAGTTCACACAACAAGCTGTTGTTCTGTGTGTGTGAGTTGTGGCATTTCTCAACATTTCTGAAGTGTGTTCTATCGTGGGTGGCATTTACATGACGACAATGTCAACTGGCGTGTCGAGCGGCGCGTCAACCGGCGCGTCCACTGCCGCGTCCACCAGCGCGTCCACCGGCACGTCAACTGGCACGTCGACCAGCGCCTCAACCATTGTCAGGACGACCAACAGGCAGCCAAACAACACCAGAGGCTACACCACGCTTGCTGACTCTGCAGCAACAAACGGCAGTGCCGCCACGACTGGCAAGGGGACGAGCGGAACAACGCCGCCCTTTGAGATGCCACCTGCCGCAACGGCGACAGAGAGAGTTATAATGCGGCAGGCTTTGATGTCTATTCATATGCAAATGAGTTAGGGGGTCATAAAATTTTATGATCTATTGATGTTAAGATTTATGACGTATTTTATTGGGGGTCATAAATTCTTTAGCGGGTTGGTGGCATCAAGATGGCGCCAGTCGTGACGGCGCCATCTTTGACTGTCGCCATTTTGGTTTGCTGGCGCCATTTTTAAGATGTGGATATGTATGGGCATGTATTTTTATGAATCAAGACAGGTGGAGCACCTGTGCTAGCTTTGCTAACAGCCCTCTGAGCTACCTTTGCATCCGGCCCGTACGTGTGAGATTGAAGGGGACCCTTTTTGTTGAGAAGGCGAAGGGGAGGGGGTGTTTGTGATAGGGTGGGGGGTTTGTGACAGGGGGCAACATTATAGGTGTCAAAGTTGGCTGGAAGAGAATCGCATATAATTTGAGAAACAATAGCTCAGCCAAAGTTATCTGAAAGCGAGAGACGCATGTAATTTGGTAAACATTGGTTTAGAGGATCAAGGGGCTTTTGTTGAGAAAATCACACTGTTACAAGTCACAAGTTATCTCTAATGTAATTTGACAAACAATAGTGGAGTCGGCATTACTGAGGGCCATAAATTCTTTAGTCCTTTTATGTTATTTTTTATCTGAGGGGTTATAAAATCTTATGATCTATTGATGTTAAGATTTATGACGTTTTTTTTTTTTTTTTATGTGGGGTGGTTTGGGGGTATCAAGATGGCACCTTGAAGCGTGGGCCACTATTACGGCGTGAAAGCGATTGAGGCATTTGTGGGCCACGCATTCTTCTGCAGGTATTGTTACAAAGGGCATGACAATTGGCAACAGCACCATTGTGCAGGACACTGTGGCGTTTGTCTTGATCCATGCTGTAAACCAGGGATGTCAAAGTCAAACACACAGAGGGCCAAAAAAACAAATTTGCTACAAGCCGAGGGCCGGACTGGTTCAATGTTTATTAAAATATATCGGAATGATTGCACATAGCCTATTGAACTAAGACCTAACACAGTGTACATTATTTAATGATTAAATGAATATGGCTCTGTCAGTAACTTCAAGGGAAAATATTTTCAACAGCCAAACAGCAAAAAATTAAATTGTTTTAAAAACAAAATGTGTTTCTTAATATCAAGATAAATGCATAAATAAAAGTGCATGCATTATAAACTGAAAATGTATTATTGTGCTGCTCTATGATCTACCGATCATTGCTTTCAAATCGTAAAATAAAAAATTAATCAAATCAGTTGTATTCTTTCTCATGGCTCTTATCTGCAATTTTCCCTTGGTCCATTCAACTGAAAAATAAATATAAATAAAAAAATGCAAAAATTTACGGCACACAGACAAAACAATACTTTCTTCAAAGAAAAATCACGTCTTGAACTGATTTTGAACTGGCTGATTTGGCGATCTCTTTTGCCACAATAAAGCTAGCCTTGGCAGCAGCCTCGCTTTGCGATTTAGCATACGTGAACATAGCCTGTCTGGACTTAAGGCCTCGTTTTAATTCTTCCACCTTCTGTAGCTTTTGTTCATATTCCATTTTCTTGTCTTGGTCTGTGTGTTTCTTGGACGTTCGATAGTGCCTTCTTAAATTTAATTCTTTCATTACAGCCGCATTTTCTCCACACAGAAGACACACAAGTTTGCGTCTTACCTCCGTAAACATGTACTCTGCCTACCACCTGGCCTGAAACCCCCTGTTCTCAGCGTCCACCTTACGTTTAGCCATTTTTGAGGAGGGGGGTATCAGAAAGTTGAACTCTGCTCTGACTACTGAGGAATAATGAAGCCGCTTGTGCAAGCTGCAGGGGCATCGCGGGCTACCGTTGCATTGTGGGAAATGTAGTGTTGGTGCGTGCAAAACACCAGCGGGCGGCTGTGGCCTGCGGGCCGGTTCTAATAGTAATTCAATATCATCCAGGGGGCCATAGATAATCAATTCGCGGGCCGGATCTGGCCCGCGGGCCGTAACTCTGACATATGTGCTGTAAACAGCGACGGTTTAAACCTATCATCTGCCCCGACTGTAACAAATCTTGTCGTAATGAGGAATGCCTTATCAAACATAAAGAGTCCCGATCAATGAATCGTGCGAGCAACTGCGCTTCATACAAAAAATGCTTGGAATGTAGTCTCCAGTATTATGTGAAAGCTGATGGTACCGGTGCTAAACATCGCTGCCCCGTTAAAAAATGCGCAGTGTGTGATGAGATCATAAATCAAGATGACGCCTTATTGAACCCCCACATGTGCTACATTCAGCCCATCAAACCTCAACCACCGTGCAAAAATGTAGTCTACTACGATTTCGAAACTTATGTAGACACAAACGGTTTACACAAACCTTTTCTCATCTGCTGCAGATCGAATAGACTGACGAAGCATTGGTATGGCACAGATTGTGTTGATGAATTTCTCAGATTTTTCCGAATGCCACGGTTTAAACAAACTACGTTTGTTGCACATAATGCGAGAGGTTTTGATTCATACATACTGATAAGGAGAATGCTCGAATTAGGTCTCAAACTCGACATTCTGATGCAAGGGAGTAAAGTTCTATCATTTGTCGATTTAGACACAAAATCACGATTCATAGACTCTCTCTCATTCTTGACGATGCCTCTAAGCGCAATGCCTAAGGCCCTGGGGTTTGAAGACAAATCAAAGGGGTACTTCCCACACAAATTCAGCTCTTTAGAGCATCTAAACTACGTCGGGTGTCACCCTGACCCCATGTACTACGGCACCGAGCGAATGTCACCCTCCCAACGATCAAAGTTTGACGAGTGGTATGCCAAAGAAGCTAGCAATGTGTTTGATTTTGCTAAACAGGCAATAGCCTACTGCGAGAATGATGTTGATCTGTTAATGCAAGGGTGTGAAAAATTCAGGAGTGAGTTTTTTGAGGCCACCGGAACAGATCCATTCAATGCAGTAACAATTGCGTCGGCGTGCATGAAAGTTTTCAGAGCTAATTTTCTGACCCCTCAAACACTAGCCATTACACCATCAGACAACTATATGCGTCAGTACAAAGCTTTCTCACACGATTCTATTCAGTACATGCAATGGATCATGCACAGTCAAAATATCCAAATTAGACACGCATTGAACGGTGGTGAAGTTAGGATAGACAACTACTTTGTAGATGGTTATTGTGAAATCGGGGGCGTAAAAATAGTGTTTGAGTATTTCGGTTGTTATCACCACGGCTGCGCAGAATGCTTCGACCTCTCTAAAATATGCCCGACAACCAAACGCCCTTTTCAGGAGAGGTTTGATAAAACACAAAAGAAAATTCAGGATCTACAGCTTAGACAGGATGTGTACCTTGTAATTATGTGGGAGCATGAATGGTTGCAAATGAAAAAGATGGACATAGAGGTGAAGGAATTCCTTAAAAAATCCAAATTTCCTGCACCGCTCAAACCGAGGCAGGCTCTTTTTGGGGGCCGAACAAACGCATTCGTTTTAAAATACACGGCAGAGCCAGACGAGCGTGTGTTGTATGTTGATGTGACATCATTGTATCCTTTCATCAACAGTACAGCCACCTACCCAATCGATCATCCAACGATTATCCACGGTGATTTTAAAGACCCTAGGTCGTATTTTGGTTTCATCAGCGCCACAGTCAACCCACCCCGTGGTTTATATTTTCCCGTTCTACCGTTCAAAACAGCTAAAGGTAAACTCGTCTTCACACTGTGCCGTACATGCGCCGAGTGTAACAACCAGCAGACGGCGTGTACACATAGTGATGAGCAAAGATCGTTGACAGGTGTTTGGACAACCCCTGAATTTGTTAAGGCACTAGATCTCGGGTACACGGTTGCGGAAATTACAGAAGTGTGGCATTACACAAGAACGAGCGACACAATTTTCCGTGATTACATGCGAACATTTCTAAAAGGTAAACAAGAATCTTCAGGTTATCCAGCTCACGCGGTCAACCAGGCTGACAGAGAAAGATACATAGAAGAGTATGCCGTTCATCAAGGTATCCAACTCGATCCTTCCAAAATTGCTGTAAACCCTGGCAAAAGACAAGTGTCAAAACTCTGTCTTAACAATCTGTGGGGAAAACTAGCGCAACGTGACAACATGGCAAACACAAAAATTGTGACAAAATCAGAGGATTTTTTTGAGCTTCTGTTTTCAGGTCTGTACAATGTGAAATTCTTCCATTTTATCAATGAGAAGCTCTCAATTGTGCAGTATTGTATCAACATAAACAATGAGATCCCCGCCTCAAAAACATCAAACGTGGCTGCAGCGTGTTTCACAACAGCCTATGCACGCTTAAAAATGTACAGCTATTTAGAAATTTTACAGAGGCGTGTCCTTTACACCGATACAGACAGCCTCGTGTACACTGTGAAGCCAGGTGAAAGTGTTCTCCCTCTAGGTGATTATCTGGGTGATTTGACAGATGAGCTTTCGAATGACAGCATTTTAGAATTCGTCTCAGCCGGTCCCAAAACATACGCTTACAAAACACGAGGATCATCTCAGACGGTCATGAAGGTGAAGGGTATCACACAAAGTCACGAAAGCGGTCGCAGCATCAATCTCGATAGCATGCTCAATTTGGTTCAAGGGTACATCGATACAGCATGTGCAAACTCAGATGTGCTATACGCCCCCCAACATAACATCGTTCGCGATAAGAGAGGGTTTCATCTCAGAAACATGTCATTTTCCAAGCGGCTTCGTGTGGTGTACGATAAAAGAAGGCTGCTAGAGCGAGGCACCACTGAACCGTTTGGCTACTGATATTTCTATCTATCCATACGTGTGTCTGCGTGTGTGGAAATGGCTTTTAATCAGATTGAATTCGACCCCAGATTAGAACTTCCTTTCTCATCTTTAGTCGCAGGGCCTTCAGGTTGTGGGAAGACTTTCTTTGTAAAAAATGTATTGCAAAATCCTGAACATGTTCTAAGAAAAAAACCTGATAATATTGTCTGGGTTTATACAGCACATCAACCAATGTACGATGAACTCAAAAACCTGAATAAAGACATTGTTTTTATCAAGGGGCTGCCTGAATCTTTTGATGACGAGAAGCTGTTCCCGCCACACCAGCACCATCTACTGATTCTGGATGACATCATCTTCCAAGCTTCGGATAACCCTGAAGTGGTCCGAATATTCACCCA
Organism: Syngnathus floridae; assembly: GCF_059516105.1. Lineage (NCBI taxonomy): Eukaryota > Metazoa > Chordata > Actinopteri > Syngnathiformes > Syngnathidae > Syngnathus > Syngnathus floridae. The sequence continues at coordinate 14,117,676 of NC_142422.1, forward strand.
ATATAGACATCATAAAAATTTAAGCGTTATAATGCTAACGCAGAATGTATTCCATCAGGGCAAATTTAGCCGTACTATTAGTTTAAACAGTAATTATTTGATTTTGTTCAAAAACCCCCGTGATAAACAGCAGGTGAGTGTCCTGGCGAATCAAATTTCTCCCGGCAACCGGAAGTTTTTCCTGGAATGCTTTGAAGATGCTACAAGAGAGCCGCATGGGTATTTACTGGTAGATTTGACACCTTCATGCCCAGAACAATATAGACTACGTACAGGTGTACTACATAACCAGTGGCCTGTCGTTTATATACCCAAACAATAAAACGATGACGAAGCTTTTAAAAACAAACGCACCGTTACTCAAATCTCTGTTTACATCCAAACCGGCCAAACGTAAGCATTTGCTACTCAGAGGCCCTAGTAGTCTGGTGAAAGCGTTATGTGAGATTGCTCTAAATCTTCTTAAAGGACATGTACCCTTAAAATCAAAACTTTACAAGAGACTTAAAAAGCAAAAGAAAAATATCCGCTTTTTGGCTGATAAGAAAAATACTTTGAAGAAGAAAAGAGCTGTGTTAGTTCAGAAAGGTGGTTTTATATTACCGTTGCTGGCCGCTTTCGCACCTGTTCTCGGGAGTGTCATTAGCGGCTTTATGAGCAAATCATAAAAAATGAGTTTGAAAACGGCTCAGAAAATGTTCCTGATTTCACCTTATCAGTTCGAGAGGCTGAATCGACCCGCTCCGACCATCCGTGATACAGCAGAGCATTCTTTGGATGAAGAGATGAAACAGGTTTTGGATAATAAAAATTTAAATCAATATGAAAAGATCAAAATTTATCAGACCTTAATGCAGCGTTACATGGGGCTGGTCAAACAAAAAGACTCCGAGCAAATTCCTATTACGATTCGCAACGAAGCCAATGAGGAGGGAGAAAGAAAGACCGGAGATGAGACCACGATCGAGGTGACAGGTAGACGCTATGAGGATATCTTGGACGCCATAGGTCCACGTTTACGGCGTAACGCCAACTATGTGCTGAAAAGACTGTCGGCAGAAGATGTAAGCTGGACACCGTTAAGTGAATTTATTTTTAGAGGGAAAACTATCAAAGGCTCCCATATGAGCGATCTGTTGAGACATTTGTGTGCGAGTGGGAAAAAAATCTACGAGAAACCGGTAGGATGGAGTGAATTTCTCCGGACGCTAGCCCGATTAAACCTGCCGGAAACAAGTATCTCCAACCCCTTGGCTCGCGCAGATTTTAAACGTTTGAAATACGCTACAGGTGAAGATGCGGATGTTTCTTATGCAGAAGATGTAAACGTGATGAATAAGAGAAAAAGAAAAAGAACGTCGCCGATAGTAAAATGGGTTAGTTATTAGATGATACTCTATTGTTGTTAGTGAAAAAAAACACATGACTCTGTAACTCTCTTTAACAATGTTTATTGAATAAAAGACATTTTTATAAAACATTAACACGGTTTCAGACAATGACATTTTTTAAATTTATGCAATGAACATGATGTTTGCCCGCCACACATCCGGTCTGGCCTTCGACATTTTTTGACAAACTCACTAACCATGGCGTCGTTATGGAGAGGATCCGAATTGTAATGAGTCAACACTTCGCGATAGGTGAGGCCCCGCCCACGTTGACTTAGATAATACACACAATGTTGACCGCAGGTGTCTGTGAGCTCGTGTTGCAACTGCCCGTTCTGATAGTCGACCCGTTTAGAATGCTTCTTCAGAAATCTGTATATACTCGACGGGTAGTACGGGCTGTCCGGTGGCAGACCAAAAGGATCAAAGAATGTGGCCGAACCGTCCGATTCTAAAGTCAAAGCGAGCCAGTGCTCACCGGGTAAATGTCTTGGATGCGTGTTGACGATGTAATATTTTGGAGGCGGGTCTCTGACGTCAGCTAACTCATCCGATGCGAAAACACCTCCGAATAATGTTCTCTGCATCCGGGTCATAATCATGTCCAGTTCACGACCGTTCATAGCGTTAATAATAGTCCATCAATACTTCCCTCTTAGCATTAATTTCGATAAGCGAATCGTATGCAGCATATACGATAAGGGTCGCGGTATGTGGTAATGGGGTTCTGAAGCGCAAATCGAGTCTTAGGACCCCGTTATTCACAGGTGACAAAGCCCCGGAATCATCTACCTGACTTAAATTGAAAACAAAAAGTGAGTAGCCCTGACTAAAATCCTGTTGATCGATACAAAGAGGTAGGTCTTTCAGAAAACGTCCTGTTGCTGTGTATAAATTATGAAATTCACGTGTACATATCCCAGCTTCGAAATTGGGCTGAAAAGCTTTGGCAGGTATTTGTCGACCTTCGTGGCTGAGAGCTAAATACTCTATGTTATAATGCAAAAAATTAAACGGGTTTAAATCTCTCCGGCCCATGAAACTGTTGTGGTTTACGAGAGCTATTACAATTTGCTTGGGGATGTGGCCGAGGAATAGATTATCCTGATGACAAATTCGTGAGTTTTGTGGTATACTGAAGGTCTTCATATTGATTCTGGTCAACGGATAAAGGGCGTTACCTTTCTGTAAAGCGGCGGCGTGACCTATCGCCACAGCCGGTGAAATTGATACTTTTTTCACAAATAACGATGCTCCTAGTATTTTGAGACACGAATCACTGTCTGGAGCGCTCATGAGACAGAAATCATCAGAAGCTCTAGTTAACTTTAGACGTAGATCCACATTATTCAATAGATGGCGTTCGGAAAAGAAAATATCTCCATGAAGCGGCCCCGTGAGATGAAATTCACGTGAGCCGGCAATCTGATGTGCGCGCCGCACAAAACCAGCGTTAGCCACGCCCTCTTCGAACGAAATCGCGTCCATACGCCCCCTAGTGTCCTTAGCGAACATTCCTGCTGTGAATTGTGACTCCAAAGAATCGTTTGAAAAGTTTAACAGCAGCTCGATGATGGATCTGTATGCGTGTGTAGCACTAGATTGTGAGATTAACCGCCCACCCAACGAAATATCTAATTGACTAAAAATTGTGTTTATAGGGAAATTCACGATGCCGACTTGCTCCTGCGGTGGAATATTTGTCCCATCCCTACGCGTCACCTTTGCACGGAGATGTAGTAAAGTGTCGGATAAATCTAAATATTTTGAGCCGTCCCCGGGGATATAGAACTCTATAGGCCCCTGGTCCACAATCGCTGACAAGGGCATGAATTCGACATATGAGCTATCTTCTATGGAGAATTGCGTCAGGGGCGCAGAAAACAGGTCCAGACTTGATAAAGTCGCCTCGTGGCTCTTGAAATGTAGAAGGGCCATTTTTTAAGAGAAAATATCTGTCTTGCGTCTTCTCCGCTTTTTCCTGACAACTGGTCTGAGACCGGTGGAGCGCCTTTTCCTTTTAACGGTTCTTTTCCTCCGCCCCTCAGGTCGCAAGCTCCCACGTGACAATACAGCAAGCCCGGAACCTTCTTGCTCGGGGCCTTGTTTCTGGTGGATTCTTTGAATGACGCGCCCCGCTACATCCGTTGCTATGTTTTTAGCGGCAGCTTGAAGATGCGGCTTCGCCAGGTTAAACCCGTTTTTGAACAAAGGCATCACGAAACGAAATAATTTTGCAAAAATAGATCCTACACCTCGTCCGTACTGAACCGGTGCCCCCGCAAAACCGGCTTGAAAAGAGCCCCCCACTTGTGTTTCGTAATAATCGACAAAACGGTACAAATCAGGATGCATTGACGATGACGTCATTTTTTTTTTTTTTTTTTTTTGTTTTAATTTCGATCTAAAATGCAGAGTGAGAATAACCTTCCCGTATTCGAAATCTAACGGGTTGTTCTGGTCTGATCGCAGGTAAACCGAAATGGTTTCAATATGGCTTCTGCACACATCTAAATAGTAAACCGGATTAAAAGTTCTGTTTACAACTTCACCAAAGTTACCCTCTAGAGGCAGAGTTCGAAGCATTGGGGCGTACGCGTCACCAACTGTCTGATGGTGGATGATGTCTGTGTAGATGAACATAAAATATGATCCGGCTCTTATATCGGCAGGATGTTGTGCGTTGACGCCTTCCGGTTTAAGTGACAGCCAATTCTCGGGATTTATCCCGACAATATACGCCAGGGGGCTCTTGAACATAATTCTCAATCCTTCTTCGCCCGAAAACATGAATCTCTGTTTATGCTGATCAAATCGGACGTCAATCTTTTTGTTACTCGCTTTAGTTAATAGAGTTTGAATGTCCAAAGCTAACGAGTCATAATTTTGATAAACACCTCCCCTTGTTTTGAGCATATGTCGAATTTCCGAGTCGTCTTGGAATGTATCACCTCTAGGGGGCGGATTTTTAGGTTGTTTTAGATAAAAGTTCCGTTTTTTCTCAGGTATGGTTGGGATTGTGTTTATGTACGAAATCTCGCACAACCCGACCTCCCACGAGCCTTTTAAATCAATATGTTGAGCCAGTTCCGTTTTAAATTCTGTGAGCGTGTTTGCACTAAAAAGATGTACACTTGCGTTTGACGCTAATGTGACGTAGAATTCTCTCTGGTGGTCACCCATCTTGTAATTTCCACAGAATGGCCGTTTTAGAGATCGTCAGATGTTTTTAATACTCTTTGTGGGTACCCAACTGTCGAATTTGGATGGCCAGCCCACCCAGTGGACGAGGGACTCGCGTTTACCTGACACGGTGCGTGATTTAAGAATTTTCTGTATGCGAAAAATTTTTTTTTTTTTTATTTGCACTTTTTGTAATTCAGCCTCGTAGAAACTCCCTTCTACAGGCATACCATCCAAGTCTGATATTTTATAGACGGGAGGAACGCGGTGGAGACGCTGTCTTATTCTGAAAATTTCATCCGTGTAACTTTGTAAATAACCTTTTTCAAAATTCCCTTTTATTTTGGAAATTCGCACAGTGTCGCCCGGTGTGAACCGGAACTTGTTCTCCCGTCGGAAAGGATTTCGCGCGTAGAGGTTAGTGAAAACGATATTCTTATTCTCCTCGTTTACAGCGTTAGGTGCCATTTTTATACTGCTGTGAAAACTGTCGTTATAACTGACAATAAAATCCTGAATTACATCCACGTATCTGTGTGTGTTCTTAGCAGTGAAATACCTCCACATGCGGGTTTTTAATGTTTTGTTGAATCTTTCGACCGTCTGCGCTTTAGTGTCTGAGACGGTGGAAAAATGTGTAATATTGTGCTTTCTCATTAATTTCTGGAAATGTTTGTTAAAAAACTCCGTCCCTTTATCTGTTTGAAGGCGTAATGGTGAACCGCTAACTGCTAGGATATCTTCAAATGCTTCGCTAACGTGGGTACCTGTTTTTGCTTTCAAAACGCGTACATACGCGCGTTTCGAAAATATATCGATTACGGTTAGTAAATATTTATAACCATCGTTGTAACGCGCAAGTGATTGCAAATCGCATAAATCTGCCTGGAACTGTCTCATAGGCCCTCGAACAAAAACTTTATTTCTAGGAAAAGTTATTCTGGCTGGTCTGTGTAAAGTGTATGCGTCCTGATCGGATAAAAAAGCTTTTACTTTTTTAATGTTGGTGTTTTTACAGCTATCCACCGCCCCTCTATGCAGGCGTCTCTCTCCCCCAAAACTAGCTGGATTCGTAGCACAAAAATAGAGTTTGTGAAGACACCTGTCGCCACCCATTGTTAGATCAGTTCTGGCGGATAACAGATTGTGACGCTGTTAATAAAACAAACAGGTATGATATCTTGCGATTTCGAATTGAATAAACACAGAGAAACAGTCACTTTTCCGGTCACAATAGTTTATTACAGAAAAATCAAAGTAGTTCTTAAAAATTAGCTGCCCCCCTCTGGCCTCACACACACTGAGCTTTTAGGCCTCGTCGGCGCAGTTAATAGAGATGAGCAATTCGGAGACCACGGCTGGAGCGTTGTCCTCGGTGAAAGTGGACACCAGCACCTCGGTTACGTCCACAAAGTCCTTATCTTGCACCTTGTTTTTCGCCACCTTTATGTTACCGCGACGGTCCACCAGCGCCTTAACAAACCTTTTGAAGTTCTCGTTGGATAGGTCTTCCAGCGCGTCCAACACGAGCCCCTTTTTAGTGGGCATTATTTCAAATTTTAGCGGGGAGTTAAGTCGAGAAGTTAGTAAACGTGCGAGATGAGAGGTCCGAACGCACTGCTGCTGCTTTGGGCGGTCTCTCGCTTTCGATTTGGGTTTTTTTTTTTTTTCCCCTGTGTAGGCGTGTCTCTCGCCCTAAAACTAACAGGATTCTTAGCAACAATTATAAAGTCTCTGAAGACAACTCATGCCATTGAATAAACACAGAGAGACAGTCACTTTTCCGGTCACAATAGTTTATTACATAAAAAAATCAAACTAGTTCTTAAAAAAACATTACTAGTAAACGGAAACACGTGTAAAACATGGTAAAAAACATCTTTCTATAAATCCTAAGGTTTAACATAACGCAGGAATGAAGATAGCATAGTTGGTGTTACTTTAAACTTTTTTAGCTGGCCCCCTGTTACATCTAAAAGTACTGTTAGGAAAGCCTTCAACCGGCTCCACATTTTTTTCACAATACCTCCCATTCTGTTTTTCCAAACGTTCTAAATAATAGAGCGACTTCGCTGCTGCTCAACACAATGTCACGCGCTTCTTGTTTTATCGCACGGAGCCGTGTAAAGATCTTGCACTCGTGAGCTAGGTCATGTAGAATGGCAGAAACAGAATTGCGAATGTTTATAAGGGGTGCAGAGGTTTTAAAATAGAAAAACATTGTCGACAACGTGTGGAGGAAGTCAGCATTACACAACTCAGCCATCACTGTTTCATAATTCGCGTAGAAATAAAAGTCTCGATCCTCAACATACAAGCACGTGTGGTGCATTTGGCTGAGATCATCAAGAGCACATCCGTCACACTTAGATTTAGCATGCTTAATCAATGCATCATACAAAAGATGAACCACCATCAGTTTTAGACGTGTGTAGTCTTCAATCACCAACCAATTAAGTGGTTCGACACACATATTATACTCTGAGCCTTGCTGTGTGTTGATTTTCCCAGGCGTCGAGCTCATCGAAGGAACGACCCCAAACTCAAGGGCCTGCTGAGGGTCATCACCCTCCTCAAAATCAGCGGGCAGGTGCGATTCTGCCTCTTCGAGTAAGACTCTAATGTCAGCAGCAGACAAGCTGGGCAAATCCATGCCGTTTTCAGGATAGCGTGCGCAGGCGTCATCAAACAATTCGATGGCTCGTGACGAGGACCACGGTTCATGCTGTTGCGGTCTCTGCTGCTCCTCCTGCTGTTGCTGCCCCGAGGTTTCAGGGGTTTCAAACACGTCAAAAGTTGATGACAAGGCTCCATAGAGAGAATCGGGTTGCAGATCGTCGAGGCATATGGGTGAGAGGCATTCGCTCGGGTCGGGTGTAGGTAGTGGAAGAATCTCAAACCTTTCCGCCCATGTCTCAGGCCGCGCTGGTGTTGGTTCCGGCGATGCGACGAAAGTTGTATCAGCAGCATCATCTGCTTCGGCCTCAGAGTTTTCAGGGGTGGACCAGAATGTGATGTCAGGCCCATGCTCCATAGGTATAAAACGTGGTAAAAGTCTTCTGGCAAGCATTTTTTGAGCCATTGTCTTTCCAGCGTCTGTGCGTGTGTGAAAGAGAAGTCTGGGGGCCTGGCTTTATACAGTTTAGATAGTTATGCTAATGACTATCACCCCCCAACTTTCATTGACTGCAGGTGAGAAAAAGATGGAGGCTAGGAGGGGTTAGGAGGAGGAACAGAGTCTTGTGTGTTGAAGAGGGCCTGGGGTTTAAACTTAATTTTTTAGTAAGGGTTAATCTAAAGCCAGTTTACGTTTCACTCCGACGACATTTGTCCAGACACGGCTTGATAGAAAAAGCCCTGTAATACTCTCACCATAAGCTTGCATCTTCTGATCCCATTCGGATAACGGTATATTCAAAATTGTCTGGAAAACACTGCATTCGCTGTTGAACACTTCAAGTTTTAGAAACATTAAATCGATTAGCTCTCCGTCTTCTACCCCATCAACAGTTTGAGGAGAAACTTTCAGCCGGAAAAAACATCTCCCGCTAGCTGTGATTTTTGAAATCCAAGTTGCATTCAGCTCACCTTCTAACCCGTATTCCTTGAGAAATTCAGTCAAAACCTCTGGCAAGAGTTGATTTAAGACAGCCCAGTCATTCGAGTTCAACGAGCCATACGCGCCTGTCTGCTCACAATTGTTGTTGTTGTTGTTGATGTTTGAACCGGAGCTCTCTTGGTTTCTCATGAAGAAAGACAACTCACCAGTCTCGTAAAAAAAATTAAATCCCCATAGAGTCTCTGGTGTTAGCTGCCAGCTCCGTTCAAGTTTTTCTGTAGGCCTTTGTTGCATGCGCCTGAGATACATTTGTTTCTTTCTAGGGGCATCTAGCAGGCCATCGGGGCCTCTGCGGCAAAGATGGATACTGACCGGCGTTTCTGCTATCATGATTCGAGCTTCAGGTTTGCAGTTTAACACCACAGCTTTAGCTCTTTTTTCTATGAACTATCAGCACGATACTCTCGCGTAAATATACGAACAACAGGTCCAGCCCCTCTCTCAAACCACACCTCTGTGTATCACGTGTTTTTTTTTTTAAAAAATCAGGATATGTTTTAAACTTAGACAGCCTTCATAAAAAACAGAGGCCTTCGTCTGTCTCCCTCCAAAATTAAACGGTTCAAACAGTCTCTACAGCATATCCTTGGCCCCAGTAATACCGACTCCGCTATTGTTTGTCAAATTACATTAGAGATAACTTGTGACTTGTAACAGTGTGATTTTCTCAACAAAAGCCCTTTGATCCTCTAAACCAATGTTTACCAAATTACATACCAAATTACATGCGTCTCTCGCTTTCAGATAACTTTGGCTGAGCTATTGTTTCTCAAATTATATGCGATTCTCTTCCAGCCAACTTTGACACCTATAATGTTGCCCCCTGTCACAAACCCCCACCCAATCACAAACACCCCCTCCTCTTCGCCTTCTCAACAAAAAGGGTCCCCTTCAATCTCACACGTACGGGCCGTAAGCATACGTAGCTCAGAGGGCTGGGAGCAAAGCTAGCCCAGGTGCTGCACCTGTCTTGATTCATAAAAATACATGCCCATACATATCCACATCTTAAAAATGGCGCCAGCAAACCAAAATGGCGACAGTCAAAGATGGCGCCGTCACGACTGGCGCCATCTTGATGCCACCAACCCGCTAAAGAATTTATGACCCCCAATAAAATACGTCATAAATCTTAACATCAATAGATCATAAAATTTTATGACCCCCTAACTCATTTGCATATGAATAGACATCAAAGCCTGCCGCATTATAACTCTCTCTGGCGACTGCCAAAACCACGTGGCCAACCACAAGCAAAAGTTCTCCTCCAGCGGGTGGTGGCGTTCCCGGTTGGGGAATCGCGCTTCTGGTTGTGGCCGCTCTGCTCCTTGGGCTCATCCTCCTTCTCACGCTACTGGTCACGGTCAGCGCATCATTTCCAATCTTTATCGAGTCAAACCCCCCCATGTCATGGTTTCTGGGTCTGCTATTGTGGCCCGCTTCATCACTCGATTTACTTTGTTCAGCATTGTCAGGAAGTAACTCAGTCTAGTTTTTGTCAAATTGACCAATGTCAAGTCCTCTTCAGTTCTGCTTTTTACACTGACAGAACACGACGGCCACAGGCTCATTTGATCATGGACATTTTTGGGCATGATTCTTGATTGACGTACACTGTCAGACGGTAAGGTAAAAAAAATCCAAATAGTTTGCTGCGTAAGCGCAAGAGCTAGCACCGTTAGCTTAGCTCCACTGTAGGCAATGATTTTCATTTACTTGGTTTGACGACCTTCACCCCTCCGTGAGTCGTCACCTTATCGTGGTGGAGGGGTTTGCGTGCCTCTATGATCCTAGGAGCCATGTTGTCGGGGGCTTCATGCCCCTGGTAGGGTTACCCATGGCAAACGGGTCCTAGGTGAGGGGCCAGACAAAGCACGGCTCACAGAAGCCCCTTATGATGAGAAAAATAAATGGACTTTGTTTTCCCTCGCCCGGACACGGGTCACCGGGGCCCCCTTCTGGAGCCAGGCCTGGAGGCGGGGCTCGAAGGCGAAGATCTGGGGGCCGGGCCTTCGCCCATGGGGCCCGGCCGGGCACAGCCCGAAAAGGAAACGTGGGTTCCCCTTCCCAGGGGCTCACCACCTGTGGGAGGGGCCAAAGGGGTCGGGTGCAGTGTAAGCTGGGCGGCGGCCAAAGGCAGGGACCTTGGCGGTCTGATCCCCGGCTGCAGAAGCTGGCTCTTGGGACATGGAATGTCACCTCTCTGGCTGGAAAGGAGCCCGAGCTGGTGTGCGAGGCAGAAAAATTTTGACTAGATATAGTCGGACTAGCCTCCATGCACAGTTTGGGTTCCGGTACAAGCTCTCTCGAGAGGGGCTGGACTCTCTTCCACTCTGGAGATGCCCACGGTGAGAGGCGTCGAGCAGATGTGGGTATACTTATTGCCCCCCGGCTGGGCGCCTGCACATTGGGGTTCACCACGGTGAACGAGAGGGTAGCCTCCCTCCGCCTTCGGGTGGGGGGACGGGTCCTGACTGTTGTTTGTGTCTATGCACCAAACGGCAGCTCAGAGTACCCACCCTTCTTGGAGTCCCTGGAGGAAGTGCTGGAGAGCGCTCCTTCTGGGGACTCCATCGTTCTACTGGGTGACTTCAATGCTCACGTGGGCAATGACAGTGAGACCTGGAAGGGTGTGATTGGGAGGAACGGCCCCCCCGATCTGAACCCGAGCGGTGTTCTATTATTGGGCTTCTGTGCTCGACACGGATTTTCAATAACGAACACCATGTTCAAACATAAGGGTGTCCATGTGTGCACTTGGCACCAGGACACCCTAGGCCGCAGTTCGATGATTGACTTTGTAGTCGTGTCATCGGATTTGCGACCGCTTGTTTTGGACACTCGGGTGAAGAGAGGGGCGGAGCTGTCAACTGATCACCACCTGGTGGTGGGTTGGCTCCGATGGAGGGGGAAGATGCCGGTCCGACCTGGCAGACCCAAACGCTCTGTGAGGATCTGCTGGGAACGTCTGGCAGAATCTCCTGTCAGGAAGAGCTTCAACTCCCACCTCCGGCAGAGCTTTTCCCACGTCCCGGGGGAGGCGGGGGACATTGAGTCTGAGTGGATCATGTTCCGCGCCTCCATTGTTGACGCGGCCGACCGAAGCTGTGGCCGTAAGGTCGTTGGTGCCTGTCGTGGCAGCAATCCCCGAACCCGCTGGTGGACACCGGCGGTAAGGGATGCCGTCAAGCTGAAGAAAGAGTCTTATCGGGCCGTTTTGGTCTGCGGGACTCCGGAGGCAGCTGACAGGTACCGGATGGCAAAGCGGAACGGGCGTGGGAGGAGTTTGGTGAGGCCATGGAGAATGACTTCCGGATGGCTTCAAGGAAATTCTGGTCCACCATCTGGCGTCTCAGGAGGGGGAAGCAGTGCAACGTCAACACTGTTTACAGTGGGGATGGCGTGCTGCTGACCTCGACTCGGGACGTCGTGAGTTGGTGGGGAAAATACTTCGAAGACCTCCTCAATTCCACCTACACGCCTTCCATTGAGGAAGCAGGGCCTGGAGACTCTGAGGCGGATTCTCCAATCTCTGGGGTCGAAGTCACTGAGGTAGTTAAAAAACTCCTTGGTGGCAGGGCCCCAGGGGTGGATGAGATCCGCCCGGAGTTCTTAAAGGCTCTGGATGTTGTGGGGCTGTCATGGCTGACACGCCTCTACAACATTGCGTGGACATTGGGGACAGTGCCTCTGGATTGGCAGACTGGGGTGGTGGTTCCCCTCTTTAAGAAGGGGGACCGGAGGGTGTGTTCCAATTAGAGGGGAATCACACTCCTCAGCCTCCCCGGTAAGGTCTATTCAGGGGTGCTGGAGAGGAGGGTCCGTCGAGAGGTCGAACCTCGGATTCAGGAGGAGCAGTGTGGCTTTCGTCCTGGCCGTGGAACAGTGGACCAGCTCTACACCCTCGGCAGGATCCTCGAGGGTGCATGGGAGTTCGCCCAACCGGTCCACATGTGTTTTGTGGACTTGGAGAAGGTATTCGACCGTGTCCCTCGGGAGGTTCTGTGGAGGGTGCTTCGGGAGTACGGGGTGCCGAGCCAACTGATAAGGGCGGTTCGGTCCCTGTATCACCGATGCCAGAATCTGGTCCACATTTCCGGCAGTAAGTCGGATTCGTTCCCAGTGAGGGTTGGACTCCGCCAAGGCTGCCCTTTGCCACCGATTCTGTTCATAATTTTTATGGACAGAATTTCTAGGCGCAGTCGAGGCGTTGAGGGGGTCCGGTTTGGGGACCTCGGCATCGCGTCTCTGCTTTTTGCAGATGACGTGGTGCTGTTGGCTTCTTCAGGCCGTGATCTCCAGCGGTTCGCAGCCGAGTGTGAGGCGGTCGGGATGAGGGTCAGCACCTCCAAATCCGAGTCCATGGTCCTTGATCGGAAAAGGGTGGAATGCCCTCTCCGGATCGGGGATGAGATCTTGCCCCAAGTGGAGGAGTTCAAGTATCTTAGAGTCTTGTTCACGAGTGAGGGGAAGATGGAGCGCGAGATCGACAGGCGGATCGGTGCAGCGTCGGCAGTAATGCGGACCCTGTACCGGTCCGTCGTGGTGAAGAGAGAGCTGAGCCAAAAGGCAAAGCTCTCAATTTACCGGTCGATTTACGCTCCTACCCTCACCTATGGTCACGAGCTATGGGTCGTGACAGAAAGAACGAGATCCTGGATACAAGCGGCCGAAATGAGTTTTCTCCGCAGGATGTCCGGGCTCTCCCTTAGAGATAGGGTGAGAAGCTCGGTCATCCGGGAGAGACTCGGAGTAGAGTCGCTACTCCTCCACGTTGAGAGGACCCAGATGAGGTGGCTCGGGCATCTTGTCGGGATGCCTCCTGGACGCCTCCCTGGGGAGGTGTTCCGGGCATGTCCCACCGGTAGGAGACCCCGGGGACGACCCAGCACGCGCTGGAGAGACTATGTCTCTCAGCTGGCCTGGGAACGCCTTGGGATCCCCGGGATGAGCTGGATGAAGTGGCTGGGGAGAGGGAAGTCTGGGAGTCCCTCCTAAAGCTGCTGCCCCCGTGACCCGACCCTGGATAAGCGGAAGAAGATGGGTGGATGGATGGATGACGACCTTCAAACAAAAGTTGGAGGTCTTCAATGCCGGGGAGTCAACAAAGATCGTTCTATTCTGTGGATTTCGCCATTCTGTCTTTGATTTTATTACGATGACCTAGTGCTTTGTCTGTCAGCCTCGCAGCTTTTATGGGTCAGGATTGGACTAAACCTGAAGACAGCGAGGACCCTTGCGTCGATGCTGTCTTCTTTTTGCCGTCAGATGTTTTGGTGTTGCTGCAACAGGGGGCGCTACAACCACCCCGACGACATCCCGCTCTACACCACGCACGCTCGATTCTGGAACGGCAATTCTGCCCCGCTTACGTGAGTCACCGCACGTGCCGCACATCGACAGAGCTCTCGTGTGTCACTTGTGTCAAATGGCGCCTGTTCAAATGACTTCTCACAAGGCCCTCCACCAGGTCACACGTGTCACGAGGATGTGGCACCGGGACAGGTCATGGTTACACGCAAGGACTGCTTGTATGTCATCACGTCACGGCAACAGGTCACATAATCCTTGGCCATGCCGCAAATCCGTGTTGGACAGGATCAGAACGGCATTTTTAACATTGTCGAAGAAGCAAATGGAAAAAAACAATGACCAGCGGGGGAAGGCGAAACCGCCTCTGTACTGCCAGGTTGCCCGTGTTTAGAGGGGGGGGGGGGGGGGAAGAACTGTATCAGACTAAGTTGCTTTGTGGGTTCACATTTGACAACATGTCAGTAGCATGTCTTAGGCGTCAAGTCATACCTGTTATCAGGACACATCATGCATGACAAAACGTGTAAGTTGGACAGGTCTTGTGTAAGGTGCGAGCTGCAGAGCGAAGTAAACCATCTTATTGTTCTTTCAGGAGGATGTGAACAAAGAAGTCAAGGGGACCAAGTGAGGTGGTGTCACATGACCAGATGATTCTAATGATTCTTGAAGATGATTAAATCAAGATCAAAGACAGTTTTGAGGAGAAGCCAAAGAAGGTTGGATGTGGCCAAGGAACGCCTCTTGAGTTCTTCTGTATGTTCAAAGTCCAAATGTGCACTGAGTGCAGGCGATGACTTGCTTCTTTGTCTCAAGACAAGTGTGTCAATCCATCAATCGTAAATAAATCGCAGCCGGCCTCTTTGCCGTCAACTCTTTTGCCATTCCTTTTCATGACGAGGACATTCCCATTTGGCAACTGCCACGTGAACCTTCCCGCGCCCGCAAATGTGGAACACGACAATCGCGCGAGAAAAACGCCTGGCTGGCTCACATAGAGACAAATAAGGAATTGGTTGGCCGTCTCAATGTCAGGGAAGCCGAATTCATTCTCTCTCTCTCTTTCTCTCGCTCTCGCACACTCTCTCACTCCCACACTCACTCATTCACTCACACTCTCTCACTCTTACACTCACTCACAGTCTCTCACACTCACGCACACTCTCTCTCCCACTCGCACTCTCTCACACTCTCTATCACACACAGCAAACTGTGGCCACGCACGTAAAAAAGGTCGAACAGTTGATTAGAAAAGAGGTCATCTGTTTACCAAAAAATAAATCAGATTAATTAAATTGGGTTAAGAAAATAAGTGAAAAAGCATTTCCATCCATCCATTTTCTGAACCGCTTAGTCCCCACGGGGGTCGTGGGCGCGCTGGAGCCTATCCCTGCCGTCAACAGGCAGTAGGCTGTGGATACCCTGAACCGGTTGCCAGCCAATCGCAGGGCACACAGAAACATACAACCATCCACACTCGCATCTAGGGACAATTAGGAGTGCTCAATCGGCCTATCAAGCATGTTTTGGGGATGTGGGAGGAAACCGGAGTGCCCGGAGAAAACCCACGCGGGCCCGGGGAGAACATGCAAGCTCCACACAGGGAGGGGCGGACCCGCACCCTCCTAACTGTGAGGCGGACGTGCTACCCAGTGCGCCACCGAGCCACCAAAAGGCATTTGTCCTTCAAAAATAAAAAGACGATTTGTCTCTAAAAATTAAAAATCGATTGAAAAAAATCAAAAGAAATCATTGCTTTTGGGGGAAAAACCACGACTTTTTGGAAAATAAAATGAAAATAAGTGTGAGGAGAGGACGTCAAAAAAGATCAGCTGGCCTGCTTATTCCTTGTGATTCAACAATAACGGTTTTTTTTTCTTCGCTGAAAGGTTTGACTGAGCGGCACTCGAGAGCGGCTTGTTACGCGTTCAAAGGAAAGGCAACTAAATATTTAACTTAGAACATGTTGGACTCGCTGTCAAGAGACGCGAGGCGTGGCGTTATTGATGCAATACTGTTATGTCCTCTTGAGGGCATAAGCCTATCAGAAATCCGACGTCCGGCCACCCTAGCTTTGACGAAGAAGACCAACGCATACGTCATCCATCTCGTGCCCAATCGGGGGTGAGTACGCGGACGGAGCACCGCCCTCCAGAGAAACCGCCATCGGAAAAGAAACGGAGGAGAAAAGGCGGAAAGTGACTACAGGAGTTGTGAGACGCGACACGGAATCTCGGTCAGGTAAGCAAACTTTGCTTCGACCTCTTGGTCGCAGACGTCATTCATAGACGTCACAACGTCCCTCGAAGGCTCCCAAGTGTCACGTTGAACGGCGTGCCAACTCGGAACTTTGTTGAATTGTGGCCGGCGAGCGAAGCTAACCTGTTAGCAGCCAGCCTAACGACACCAAACAGCACACGACGGCCGGACAAGTCAACGTCACAACACTTCAGTCCAATGGTAAATGAAAAGACACATTAATGACGTCAGCGGCGACAAGGGCCGGTGTCAAAACAAGTGTCAGATCAGAAACCTTTGTTTGTTTGACTGTCCGCCTAACATCAAATGAGATCAAATAAGCGATTTTGTTTGACAGTGCTGAGCAAAGACTTTTTGACGCCGCGTGCGTGAGGAAACCCCAAATTCCTCTTCCTTCCGCTGCCGTTTTGGATGTTGGCGCCATCTGCCGTCACGTGACATTGCCATCATAGCCGTCCTATCATTTCGCAGGGGGCAAGGAGTCACAGGTTGAACATGTCGTCACGTGTGATAACGTGCATGCAGGACTCAGCAAAAGTTGGCAAACTTCAAGCTGGAGTTAAATTGAAATTTCAGGGGGAGCCTAAACTTAACTCAGCTTTGCAGCTTCGGAATGCTGAATGTTTTTGCACAACTTGCTGTTCGGAAACAAGCAGCTTGGTGGAAAAAGTCACATTTTCATATCACGAATGCAACAATTGATGAGCACTACTCGAATGGCCTGCCAATAGGAAGGAAGTGGCCATGGAGCTTCGGCTCAGGGTGTAACCAGACGTTATTTGGATCACGCCGCTATTAACTGTTGTGACTGAAATCGGAGGATTCAGACAGTTTGAACCTCAAGGTGTCGAAACGCTGTTCTGATTGTTGCACCTGCCACTTGACAGGTGGCAACAGAGACACTGGAAAGGATAGCAAGTTTAAAAGTCAACAAATGGACATGTAAATTCAAACGTTTTCAGACGGGCAAATAAAGTTGGCCTGTCAAATGTCATTTAGCTTTAACCTAAAAGTTGACCCGTGTGTGCGTGCGCCCGCCCACAGGTATGAGTAACGTGGCGGAGGAAGTGTCGCTGGGAGCAGTGGGCGAGTGCCCAGAGTCGCCGCAGGAAGACAAGACGTCGACAGTCGCGGAAAAATCAGAGGCTGGAGAAGACGGGCCTCCCATGTGGGCAGGGCAATGTGAGCCGCCTTGGCCACCCGCCGCTGAGGTTGCCGTGGCGGGAAAACGCGCCAAGAAGAGTGTGGCGCGGCTGGACTTACAGCCGCCCAAACACAAAGAGCTGAAGATCGCGCAAGGTACGTTACGTGAGTTAGTCGGGTACCCGAGCCACTTGGGTATGCCATCGACCCAGAGGCCGACATGCTGTGCGCTTGGCCGGAAGACGGAACCAAGATTGGTGTCCAGTAATCCATCTATCTTCTTTCGCTTATCCGTGGCTGGATCGCGGGGGCAGCAGCTTTAAAGTTCAAGTCCCAATGATCATCGTCACACACACATCTGGGTGTGGTGAAATTTGTCCACTGCATTTAACCCATCCCCATGTGATTTTGATCCATCCCCTGGGGGAGGGGAGCAGTGAGCAGCAGTGCCGCGCTTGGGAATCATTTGGTGATCTAACCCCCCAATTCCAACCCTTAATGCTGAGTGCCAAGCAGGGAGGCAATGGGTCCCATTTTTATAGTCTTTGGTATGACCCCGGCTGGGGTTTGAACCCACAACCGTCCAGTCTCAGGTCGGACACTCTACTACGAGGCCACTGAGCTGGTTAGGAGGGACTCCCAGACGTCCCTCTCCCCAGCCACTTCATCAAGCTCATCCCGGGGGATCCCAAGGCGTTCCCAGGCCAGCTGAGAGACATAGTCTCTCCAGCGCGTCCTGGGTTGTCCCCGGGGTCTCCTACCGGTGGGACATACCCGGAACACCTCCCCAGGGAGGCGTCCAGAAGGCATCCTGACATGCCTGAGCCACCTCATCTGGCTCCTCTCAACGTGGAGGAGTAGCGACTCTACTCCGAGTCTCTCCCAGATGACCGAGCTTCTCACCCTATCTCTAAGGGAGAGCCCAGGGTGAACCCCAATGTGCAGGCGCCCAGCCAGGGGGGCAATAAGTATACCCACACCTGCTCGACGCCTCTCACCGTGGGCAACTCCAGAGTGGAAGAGAGTCCAGCCTCTCTCGAGAGGGCTTGTACCGGAACCCAAACCGTGTGTGGAGGCAAATCCAACTATGTCTAGTCGGAACTTTTCTGCCTCGCACACCAGCTCGGGCTCCTTTCCAGCCAGAGAGGTGACATTCCATGTCCCAAGAGCCAGCTTCTGCAGCCAGGGATCGGACCGCCAAGGCCTTTGGCCGCCGCCCAGCTTACACTGCACCCGACCCCTTTGGCCCCTCCCACAGGTGGTGAGCCCATGGGAAGGGGGACCCACGTTTCCTTTTCGGGCTGTGCCCGGCCGGGCCCCATGGGAGAAGGCCCGGCCACCAGACGCTCGCCTTCGATCCCCGCCTCCAGGCCTGGTTCCAGAGGGGGGCCCCGGTGACCCGCGTCCAGGCGAGGGAAAACGAAATCCATTTATGTTTTTCTTCATAAGTGGCTTGTGTGAGCCATGCTTTGTCTGGCCCCTCACCTAGGACCCGTTTGCCATGGGTGACCCTACCAGGGGCATGAAGCCCCAGACAACATGGCTCCTAGGATCATAGGGGCACGCAAACCCATCTACCACGATAAGGTGACGACTCACGGAGACCAAGATTGGTCTGTTTTGCGCAAATGGGATTGGAGTTTAAACACGGACGAAGAATAGGATCATTACTAGAGATTTCCGAGACCTCAACGCGGTTTTTTTTGTAAGTCGGTGATTTGTTTATTCCACCGCCCCACGTAGATCCGCCACCTCCCGTGTGTGCAGGAAGCGGCGACAAGCTGGGAAACATCCCGCGCACCAATTTCCAGATTGGCAAACTCAAGTCCGAAGACCTCAAGCCGCTGCATACCATTTTATTTGAGCGGCCAGGAAAGGTAAGAAGACGGCCGCCTTTTCAGATTGGCGGGTTTCTTTTCTTTTCTTTTTTTTTTTGTCATCAACACGTCACAATGTAAGGCAAAGTGAATGACATCCAAGCACACCTCCTTAAAGACTGTGATGCTTTGACAGATGGCTAGCATTAAGAAGAACCTGCGCCTCTTCAGCGGGTTCCCTTTCCCCGCCGGCAGCGACCAATACCTCAAGAAGCGAGACAAACTGGTCAAGTAAGTACGGAGCAGGCGCATCCTCCCGGTCGGCTCTAACCGCGCCGCAATGCGATGCCTCGCCGCAGGAACGCAAACTTCACCAAGGCCAAGCTCAAGCTGGTTTGTGGTATTCTGGACCTGGAGAAGAAAGGCACGCAGGTGGAACTGGTGGACAGGATCCTGACCTTCCTGGTGGAGCCCAAGAGCAGCGGAAAGGTCAGCCGCCGAGTGGGCGGTAGTGGGGCTCGGACCGTCGTCCATGGGTGAATCTAACGCGCTCCGAAAATTGGCAGCATATCGGTTGGACTTGTCCAAGTCGCGGTTTGGAACTCCCACCAAGAAGCTTGTCCGGAATTAGTCAGACGTTTGAGCTGGCAGGAGAACTCCTCAGACAAGAGAGCCACTCGCCATTTGCCCGCTCGTGTCCTCAGCCACCTTTAGTCCGCCGTGTCATGTGAGCTGTGCTTGTCGCCGCTTGTCGGCACTCATTCCCTCCTCCGACCTTTGTTGCAGCTTCCCGTGAAGAAGAAGAAGCGCTCCAAGAAGAAAGTGGCCACCGACGCGGCTGCCAAGAGCAAAAAGGTTGCAGGCGACCACAATACCAGGCGCGTATCGTCCTCCTCGTCCAGCCCCAAAAAGTCCAAAGGGTTGAGCAAGTCCAAAGCCATTGTCATGGACTCCAGCAGCGAGGACGACGACCAGGCGCCGGACGCTGAAGCTTCCGACACTGGAGACAAGTTGGCCTGTGAGGAGGAGGATGAGGTGAGTGATGAGTGACTGATGACTGATTCCCAATACAGACACACACACACACACACACACACACACACACACACACACACACACATGGACTCACTTTTCGGGTCCTTGGTGTTCTTCTTCTGGTTGGTTGAAGCCCCACACTCAAGCGTAGTGGCCGCTGCATCCACGTCCTACGTTTCAGGAGCATCTTTTGCTCCTTGACCACTCCAAAACTGTTTGGATGCACTTTTTTTTTTTTTTAAAGTGTTTGCATGCACTTCTTTTCATCAGACGATGCCCCGTCAGGTGACCGAGCTGGCACTGAAGAAGCGCTCCAGGACCCCCGCCAAGAAGACGCTCCCTCAGAGGAAGCGGGTCAAGAGGGACCTCTCCGACGCTGACTCGGACATCGCCGAGGTTTTTAAAAAGAGAAAAAGGCTACCAGCTTTTATCCCTTTGCCCGTATGACTTCACTTCCTGCTTGTCAGGCCAAGAAGAATAGGCCCGCCGCCAAGACCAAGAAGGCAGACAGCAGTAGCAAGAACACCAACGCAGGTGAGAGACAGTGACGTCTGCCGGTTGACCCGGCTCACGGTCGCCTCCACGTCAGCAGACGACACGTCAGACGAGGACGAGCCGCTCGTCCGGATGATCAAGCGAGCGCCGAGCAACGACGAGCTGAAGGAGACGGTGCGCGCGCTCCTCAAGAAAGCCGACCTGGCCCAGATTACCATGAAGCAAATTTGCCAGAGGGTGCGTCGTACCCCCCCCCCCCTCCCACACACACACACACCCACCCATTCCCACCCACCCCGCTCGCATTGCTTGCTCTCTTTCAGGTGTTCGACACCTATCCTGATCACGATCTGAGTGGCAGGAAGGACTTCATCAAACAGTCGGTCAAGTCGGTGAGTGCCGCGTGCGTCGCGCGAGCCTGTCTGCCACTAGAGACTTGGCCGTTAACTCACTCGCGCCTTTGCGTGCGCAGTTCATCACGTGAAGAACAAGAGTCGTTGTCCACGCGCCGTCAACCGGACGGGTCTTTCATTTTTTTTTTACCCTTTTTTTCTTTTTTTATGTCTTCAATAAACATTTTCAACAAAGCGCCCACTTTGGATATGGTTGAAGGATGCTTTTTCAAAAGTCCGCTTTTGAAAAAGTTCCACTTTCAATGTTGGGACAAACTCACCAGCGGGATGAGACATTACAGAATTAGAATGATAAAAATAATTTTTTAATGTGGAACCTGTCTCTTATGGGGACAGTGTGTGTAGCTTTTAGTGTCATATAGTGGTGATCTAGGAGAATACAACGATTTAAGTTCATTGATTTTATTATAAAGCTTACGTATCACGTCAATAAATTCTTATGTTTTACTCATTCAGTTATGGTCTCTATAAAGTGGAACAGCAATACCTTTGTCTGAATTCCTCGTTTTGATAGCATCACAGGTCCCTCTTTTGTACTTGTTCGGCTCAGAGCAGGGCGTTTTGGTTCGCTCTTTAAATGCAAATGAGATACGCCTCCCTTTCCGGTTGACATGTTAATGGCAGAAGACTTGCCCATACATGAATAACGCGTAACAAAACAATATTTATGAACACGTCTTGTAAACAAGCACTGCAGACAAGTTAACCAAGTAAGCTAATGCTAGCGTTAGCGAGAACCTAACGAATGCATTTAACACATTATTGTGTTCCCCAAGAATAATCCAGCACCTGACATTTCTCTACAATCTTTGAGACTCTGAGTACATAATAAAATGAATATAAAAGCAAAAAAGTGGATTTTCCATGATAAGAAAACCGATGGACACTGAATATCGACCGAGATTTTTTTATTGATTTTATTGAGGCCTAGAATCTACTTAAATTGAAAAATTTTTAAACAATGAATTCTGATTGGTTTATGGAGATGAACCTTTTCCCACAAAATAACAATAGGTAACATAATAATTTCATACCGTTTTTGTAGATTTGTGAAGTGGATGTTTCTCAAGTTTGCAACATGTGACCTTGTTAAAAAATGTTCAGTCGGTACATGTTTTCGCAAAGCGTGGGGCTGTGGTGTTCAGTTGTAGTTCTTTAAACGGCCGCAGAGGACGACAATATGTGCTTGGTGCCGATGAGCAGCAGTCAAGAGGCAGGAGGAGACGAAGAAGACAAGGGCCAAAGTAAAGTGGGACAATTTCAGGTCGACCTCAAAAGCTGCTTTTGACGTTGTTTCGCCTTGCTCTAAGTTCTATTCTGTTTTGTCAGCGGTCTTGCTACACCACTGACCACTTTGGAAAGCTTTGATGTTCTTCCACCTCGTCTGACGTCACCACGGTGAGTGCGTAGCATCGCTGGTCTTGAATTCATCATTGTAGTACTTGTGAATTGTTGCACCGGCCTGCATTCAAGTGTATGCACGAGCAGAAAACTGATCATGTCCAGTCACGGACAAGTTTGAAGAGCTACAACGACAAAGTTCAAAGGTTTGCCACCTGTACTGCAGTGTTTGCTTATCTCGCGTGAAACAGGATATCCTTGACACTGTGCTCTCACCTACCTCGCCTTCGGCTCTTCGTTTTTATTTCTCCTTTTTTAAATCACTTTTCGTTTTTTCCTTTCACTACCCTTACCCACTACACCCCCGTGCTTTATTCAAAGCAAGTTTTCTTTACATTGATTGGATGGAGATATCAAATGTGCTTGAAATGGTGCAATGTGTCATATTCGGTTCGGTGAACGTTTCCAATTGACACCAGTTGGAATCCAAGCGTTGACTCTTATTCGTCCTGTACGTTCTTGGACCGCTTTCCGACAAAATTCGACCTTTGACGTCACTGCGGTAACAATTTGATGCCAGTAGATGGCAGCGCTGCCTCGCTTTGGAGCGTGGATCGGCGAAGATGAAGATTGCTGGGGGCTGTTTTCTGCTTTGTTTATAACGAAAGCCCGTTTCCACCTCGTATTGCTTTACGTCGTGAGCTGTCGCAGAAGTAAACTATTGGCCTCAAAGTTACTGCCCTGCTTTACATGTTTCGTTTTTCCCACTTTTGGGTCAGAAAGAGGTGCCTTTGGTGCCACTAAAGGACAGAAAATGTTAGACATTCGTTTTTCCAATGGAAAATACAGAGTACTGCTTGTACAGTTCAGAAGGACTCGAGAAAAAATAGAAGCACAAGTAACATGACGGGGGAATCTCGGCAGCCGTCATGAGCCGAAGGCTTTGCCATCTGTCATGTTTCCTTTAACACCTCTTCCAGGCAGGCCATGGACGTGGAAAACGCTTGTAACCACGTCGACATAGCGTCCCTCTGTTGGCAACGGGAAGTGGCAACTGCGGGCCTCCCCGACGGCCGCCCGCCGTACAGCGTGAGTGTCGCCTTCATCGAGCTGTACCGCTTGGGCTTCATACTTTGGCTCACTCTCCGCCCCCCTCTGGTCCAGACCCCGAGCCGCGATGAACCAGAAGATATCCTCCGCGCCGTGAACCCCAACGAGGTGTTTGGCGGTGCCGGGCCACCGTTGGGAAGCAAGGGCCCCGTCGCCCCACCCATCGTGTACCGGCTGGTGTACGCCCTCAGCGCCGAGGAGGCGGAGCCAGCGGCCCCAGACGTCATCGCCATCCAACTGGGTGAGGACACACAACATACGTTCATTTGTTGATGGCTTGGTTAAAATCGCCGGCTAGCATCGGGCAGTCGGAAATGAGTTAAATGCCGATTATTCGGTTTGACTGACTTGTGCGGGAGCCTTGATTGGTTTTATCAGTCTCTCTCCTCGCCAACGTCGTTGGCACCCAGCATAGCGCCAACAATGGCAATCTATCGAGCTGGGATTCGCCATCATCAGCAGGTGAGCGCTTCTGCCTTGGGAATCGTTTGCTCATTGCCGACTCGCCAATGGCATTGCGTTTTGATCGAAGGAACTGTCTCGGTCCGCTTGTGCCACCCAACTGGCGGACGAGGCTAAATGTGTTCCTCTGCAGAGCCGTGGAGCCCGCATCACTGCATCGTCGGCCAGCTGCCGCTTGGACTGGAGCGTACGGACACGGCCGCTGACCACGGGGTATGGGAGTGCGTGTGTGTACGTGTGTGTGTTTCTCTTAACTCATTTGTGTGTGCGCGTCAGGCGAGCGGCACTCTGCATCTGACGGCCGAAGAACAGAAACTGCTGAGTCAGGAAGGCATGTCGTTGCCGGACAAGCTTCCTCTCACCAAGGTTTGATACGAGTCATCGTGACGTCACGCATGGCGGTGGCCCTTCCCCAGGTGACCTTTGAACTGGCCTGGCTCGGCAGGCGGAGGAACGCGTCCTAAAAAAAGTCCGGAGGAAAATCCGCAACAAGCGGTCGGCGCAGGACAGTCGGCGACGCAGAAAGGAGTACATGGACGGCCTCGAGGACAGGTGACTCAGCTTCCTCCTCAGCGGCCTGCTTAAGCTGCAAAGAGCTCGCGTACGTACGCAGCTCCATCCATTTCCTGGGAGAGAAGCTGCCGTAGCTCCTCAGCAGATGAAGCGTGCACCGTGGCCCCATACGCCTACGTAGGGTTGCTGTCGGGGGCTCTAACGGTGGTGACAACATCATTGAAACGAGAAAAAAAGGCCAACTCAGCTGTGCTCGTGTGCCTTGTTTGTGTGTGAGTGGCTCTAATTTTGGGTGCGTGTGCACTTGCTGGCAGGGCGGCCCTGTGCTCATCTCAGAACAAAGATCTGCATAAGAAAGTGGAGCAATTGGAGAAACACAACATGTAAGCAGCGCACACTTGCATACTCGCACACAATGGCATGCATGTGGTACACGTGTGTGCGTTTTTGTTTTTTGAGGTCTCTGTTGACTCAGCTGCGCCACCTTCAGTCACTGGTCATACACTCAGTGAGCAAAGGAGTTCAGACCAGCACCTGCCTACTGGTACGCATTTTCACGCGTGTGCCTATGTGTGCGCGTATGCCCACTCATGTGTGCATGTGTGCACTCAGATCATCTTCATCTCGCTGACTTTGATCATGCTGCCCAATTTGAGCCCGTTCAGCCGCCGCCCGTCTGCAGACGACTCCCAGCCCACCGGAGGTGGGTAGGCAACGCTCCCCGTGATGTTTTCCTCTTCCTCTTTGTGCTCACGTCTCTTTCTGTGATCTTTCAGTCCTTTCCAGAAGCATCTTGACTGATTTTACCTCCTCGCTGTCCGACGAGACGCTCCAGGCGGCCGCGCCGGGTGGCAGCCAATCGGGGGTGGACGTAGATGAAGCCAAGCAGAACCTCGTAGGCATCCCATCTAATGACACCCCTTCTGGAAATAGTTCGGCGGAGGCATCCGCTCGAAACTGCAAGCCACCACGTGCCGATGAGATGTAGATGCACCGCTAAGGAGATCCCGCCCCTGACCTCGTTTGGCCACGGCACCCTGCGTCAGCCTAGACTCTAGGCCAAACCTGGGCAAATTACGGCCCGCGGGCCACATCCGGCCCTTTGTGCGTCCCTGTCCAGCCTGCATGAGGCCAATCATAATTTAAATAAAATAAAATAAAAATTGTGTCGTGCGTACAATACAACTGTTATGGTTTTATTTTGAAAGGTGTCGCACTTCCGTGTAGAGTGCGTGCATGTGAGCCGTGCGTGTAGGTGAACAGCGCGAAGTAATGCTGCCCTCAAAATGTGTGCTAACGCGAAGAAAAGTTGACAAGGAGCGCCGTGTTTTCAACAAGACCTTCATTTCCAAGTATTTCTTTACAGAAATGAAAGGTAAAGCCATGTGCCTGATTTGTGGTACACAGATCGCTGTGTTTAAAGAATATAATTTGAGTCGCCACCACACGACCAAGCATGAGAAAAAATAAATGTCTGATAAACAGGGCGCATCAGAGGCTGATGCATTGCTAGCAAAACTGCAAGCCCAACAAGGACTTTTTTATCAAACTTCACACCCAGAGATGGAGCGGCTTTGTCATTTGAGGAAAAGTTAAAGAAGTTAAGAATAAATTGTACTGATTAATAATTGTTTTTTTATTTCACCTTTACACCACAATTTCACATAGCTTAATATAAATATAAACAGAATAATTGAATTCTTCTAATTACCAGTACCATCTATTTAAAATAAATAATTTAGTGCATTTTACAACGGAAGAAAATTGAGCAGGTTTAAGTTATCGTAGGTGTGGCCCTCTGACACAACTGAGGTTTTTCGTGTGGCCCCTTGTAAAAATAATTGCCCAGCTCTAGGGCCTAGAGCAGGGGTGGGCAAACTTTCTGACTTGCGGGCCGAATTGGGTTCTAAATTTTGACCAGGGGGCCGAACCAGGAGCAGATGGATTTAGTGTTTGTGTGAAGTAATATAAATGACATGTAAAGGTCATTGCATGAAACGTTTTTACTTTTAGTAGATACTAAAGCATGGATATTAAAAAACTTTTTGAAAACAAATGCATTTATAACAGCATTAAAAAAATATTTCACCAAAAAACTACTATCAGTGATTCTTATGAAATACGACAGTTATGATGAATAACATTTTCCATCACTTCAGCGCCTGCAGGTCAGATTTATGAAATATGTTTATCTAATGAGGCGAAATCACATCCAACGGCAAACATTCTGACCAAATACATCATCTTGAACAATCAGTGAAAGATTACATCTAAATAAAGTAATAAAGAAATCAATAGTATTGTTGGTTTCGCTTTTTTGCTAATGCATCATAGTCTGGAGTAAAATTTGTTGCGGTAATTCTTAGGATAGAGTCGAGGTCCGTTCACCTAGATCTGTGACAGGCTTTGATGACGTTCGTGTGGCTGAACGTCTACTCACACACGTAGGTCGAGCCAAATTGTCCACTCTTTTTTAACATTCGGCACTCAGTGTCCACCTTTCTTTTCTTCGAGCCACTCATTTTAATGGAAGGATTCCAGGGGAAGGTTTGTGGGTGGCATTAGCGTAAAACTGTATCTGAAAACTCAGTGCGCGAATTACGAGATTACTGACGTCACAGCCGACGCTCGAAATTCGGCACCGATAGATGAAATAGAGCGCGGAGTGCGCGGCGTCCGTACTACTGAGTATGCACACGCACTTGTGAGTGTGCACCGAGCTTTCTGACACGGCTCCCGGGAGTAAATGCGCGGGCGGGCGCTTCCCCATCTACTGGGGAAACAGTAATTGCAGGGAAAATGACCCCCCAGAAAATTAATAATACAATTTATTCAGGTTTGGCGAGCCGGATTAAACGGCCCCGTGGGCCGGATGTGGCCCGCGGGCCGTAGTTTGCCCACGTCTGCCCTAGAGGCTCGAGTACGGTGTTGGTCTTGTTAGGTTACGGATTTTAGTTATTGATCTGACTCCAAATTGCGATCAACACTTAACACATAAATTGCTATGTCCTAATCCACACACTGGCGCACCTAACAATTTTGCGAGTTCGTTCTGTCAAAGAAAAGACCAGTAGATCAATCAGACCAAATTTACCAATTGTTTATTCCTGACAAAGCGCACTAATACAGGCCTGGGTCGTGGGTCCCTCACACTAAAACTCGTGCGTTTTTGTGACCACCAAAAGACGACACATTCTTCCGGGTTGCCCAGTTTTGAAGAAACACAATATGAATATTAAAGCACGCAAAACATTGTGAGATGATTGGTCGATGGCCATCTCCTCCCCGTCCAGGTGTTGCTGAGGTCAGGCGGTTGGGTTTTCCCCGCGAAGCCCGGCCACATAGACGTGCTGTTGTTCTCGTTTCTCACCGACCTTGAGGTGTTCTCGTCCGGTACTGGGCCTATTCCACAACACTTCGAAGAAAACAAGTTCATGCAGTTTGCCTGCACATTCTTCGCCACCCACCAATCCACACGACCACTCCAATACTAGATATTAATATGATTATAAGTTTAACACAACCTTAAAAAATATGTTTGCAAACTCCCGAAAGCACATTTCCCTTTAGTCTGCTCGGTGGCCTCCGCTTTCTGCTTATCGTTCGGTCATGTTTTGATGGCGAATTAAATGGACAAATTGTAACTGTGGCAAAAAGACTCAATCCAAGGGTGTGGCCGTGTGTTTCCAAGCCACCAGATAGCGCCACTTCCTCGCTGATCGTTAGAAGATTGTCAGGATAGAAGGAAAGTGGGGAGCGGGAAGATGGGTAGGTAATAAGGCAGAGAGGAAAGGCTAAAGGTGGAGGAGAAAGATAGGTAAGTGCTGTGGTGGGAAAGAGCATAGGTAGGAAGCAATCTTTGAGGCGAGGAAACCAGTGTAGCAAAGAAGCACACAGAACATTCAAGTCCATGCATCCATCGTTTGACACCTTCATGTCTTCACTGTACTAGAAACTTGATTATGATGTGTGTGAGTTTGAATAATGAATTACACGTGACGTCAGCGCGCTCAATAATTGACCGGGGAGGCAACAGGGGCGCCTACATTTCCTGCCGAGGCGGCGGCCACACACTGTGAGGCGGCCACGGCACCGAGATCGAGTGAGCTGGGACTCGTACGTCCACCGGGACCAGACGCCATTTCCACATACACCCGCACGCTGGCTTTTACACAACGTTTAGCTGATGACACCCTGAATAACGAGCTACGTGAAGCAGCGCGTGAGATCTGGGTCGCGAGAGCAACTGAGTCACCACCGTAGCGTATGAATGTAGACCAACTGAAAGCGGAATGTGGCGTCTTGGCGTGTGCATTTAATGTGACAAAAAGGGGAACTTCATTGATTTTGAGAACAATTAGTGCTTTGGTGCCATATTGTGGCATCTTTGTGCCAAGGAACAACAGTGGTGCCTTGTCGCTGTTTTGTCGCACAGAACTATCAAAGTCGGTTGAGGAATTTTGTTTTAATAAAAGTAGTGCTTTGGTACTGTCTTGTAGCTAATCTTGGTGCCAAGAAAATGTGTTAGTGAGTTTTGGAGATGCATCATAATAATGATCATTCATCCGTCCATTTTTTGAAGAGCTTCTCATAAAGGTCGTGGGCGTGCCAGAGCCTATCCCAGTGGTCATCAGGCGGTAGGCGGGGTGCACCCTGAACTGGTCTCCAGCCAATCACAACACACAAGCAACCATCGGCACTCTCACCTACGGCCAATCTGCCTACCATACAAGTTTTTGGGACTGTGGAAGGAAAGTGGAGAAAACCCACGCAGAAATGAGGAGAAAAAACAAACTTCGCACAGAAAGGCCAGAGCTGGAATCGAACGGTGCACCTCTGAACCATGAGGCGG
The DNA here is from genome assembly GCF_059516105.1 of Syngnathus floridae. Classification (NCBI taxonomy): domain Eukaryota; kingdom Metazoa; phylum Chordata; class Actinopteri; order Syngnathiformes; family Syngnathidae; genus Syngnathus; species Syngnathus floridae. Next base: position 14,146,619 of record NC_142422.1, read on the forward strand.
ACGTGCTAACTGGTGCACCACCATGTCACCCCATTACTGATAACATTTTATTTAAAGCGCCTATCAGAACATTCAAAGTCGCTGCAGTAAGACAGACAAAAGTGCTGGATTCTGTCCACAATTTAGGGAGCGCGTTATCTGCGCCTCACGGCAAAAGCCATTGCCAATCACCTGTTATCCAATTTACTCACTGCGTGCTCGTTTGATTTCTTCAGATTTAGGAAAATGCTAAGACACTGAAGCACAAATTAGACTTACACAGGTTGGTTGAGTTCAATCACAATTCTTGTTCGGACAGCTCTGTTTTCAGGAAAGTACAATACAGCGCTGGGCCCTTCAAGAGCGGAAAGTCTCCATGCAGAAAAGACAACGTTCAAGGTTCTTTGGTTAGCTTATATCAGCTGCACATGCCAGTGTGGGCCGAGTTTGATGGGTGATGAGTCTTCGGGGTGGGGCAAGTTCGAAGGAGAGTCTGCTTCCATGGGAGTGGTGCTGGTTATGGGCGATTCGGTGTGTAGGTGGGGGCTGTTGGTGTGTGTGAGTGCTGTTGGTGTGTGTGTGTGGGGGCTGTTGTCTTCCATCCCGCCTTTCGGCCTTGGCGATCATCTTTGGCCGAGTTCTCGGGTGGGGGCTGTTGTCTTCCCTCCCGTCTTTCGGCCTTGGCGATCATCTTTGGCCGAGTCTTTGGGTGGCTCCTTCTGGCACCTGCTGGTTTTATCTCCACGTGACCTTCCTGTGAAAATTCTTCTCCAATCTTGGACATACACTATCGTACCTCATTCTTTCAATTTTGTCATCTTGTACGAAATTATGTTAGCTTTTGGCTGTGACATCATTAATCTATTGCTGTTACCTGACTATGTAAAGTTTGTGCTTTAGATACTTCATGTCTTTGCTTGCGTCATTATATTCTTAGTTTAATCATGTTTCCAACCGTATCTTTTCTTTGTTAGGCCAAAATATTTCCCTCTGTGCAGAGCGTTCAGTAGTAATCAAAAACTGGCGTCCAGCATCAGTCAAAACATAAGATACAATCAAGTACTGAACGGTCAAGACGACTCTGGCCGTGTCCATGATTTAGAGAAAAAACATCAGGCATGCATTACACAGTTCCTTAAAGGCCCAGAGACACGGGTATATGTATAAATCGGTTTTAGTTAGTTTATGGGCTTATAAATATAAATTGACGATCGAAACAACGAAAAGGAAGCTGTTGCTCTGAAAAATATAATTTAAATTTGCCGCGCGGACGAGTTTGACTGCACCGAGCCGCCAGCTGAAAGTGACGTCTCATGACGTCTCAAGTTGTACGCGTTTAGCTTCAGTGAATGTAAACAAAAAGAGAAGAGGGGCCAGCGCGGAGACGTCGGGCCAGGCTTGCGGCCAACCCAGCTCCCCCAGCCGTGCCTTCCATTCTCCTGGCGTACGTTCGTTCGCGGGACGACAAGATGGGTTGCGTTCGCCTGATAGGATCCACGAACCGGACAGTGCGTGCCTGCTGTGTGCTCGTTTTCACAGTGGCCTGGTTGACTGTCATCTTTCCGGACTCTGTTGTGCATCGGGAGCGGCTAGCGTGCTATCACTCTTATTGATGTTGACTTCTTGTTTTATTTTTCCCGTGTTGTTTACTTGTATGTGCGTTGTGAACTCTGTCTTGTCACCCTGGGATAGTGAGAAACGTAATTTCGATCTCTTTGTGTGTCTTGACATGCGGAGAAATTGACAATAAAGGAGACTTTGACTTTGAGACTTTGACTTTGAAAAGTATGTCGAAGCGTGACGGGAGGGGCACAATTCAGAAAACGTGCTCAGCTCGTCGAAAAAATGCGATTTAAGCAATAAAATTAAAAATGCGCCTAAAACCTAAACTAAACGCTGCAGATGTTCATTTCTTCATGCGCAGTGGTCGACTCGGCACTCTAAAGCCCCCTGAGAACTTTTTACTATGCCAACCTAACCCCAGTGACGGGAGAGGCACAATTCAGAAAACGTGCTCAGCTCGTCGAGAAAATGCGATTTAGGCAATAAAATTAAAAATGCGCCTAAAACCTAAACCAAACGTTGCAGGTGGTCATTTCTTCATGTGCCGAGATCAACTCGGCACTCTAAAGCCCCCAAGAGCACTTTTTACTATGCCAACCTAACCAGAGTGATGGGAGGGGCACAATTCAGAAAACGTGCTCAGCTCAGCCCAAGTGAACTGCTAGATTCATCATATTCTGCGTCAAAAGAGGTTTCTGAATCGGATAAAATGATGCTAATATTGCCGCTAGAAACGGAGCTGTCGCTATCATCTGCCATGTTGTTTGGGTTTGTTGAGATCCGGATGTACAACTTGTGACGTCACAGTAATGGCGCCACCAGTGTGGCTGCGTGCGGAACCCGATCGATAAATTGGCATTTAATTTTAGCTTTATTCTTAGTAATCGGTGTCCATTTTTAATTTCCAATGCGGCAGATGTGTTCTCTTTATACATTCTATCAAATTCCGTTCTAATTGAAAAAAAAAAAGGTATGTCTCTAGGCCTTTAAGGGTCATTAAGCTATTTAGGAAATATATCAAAAGTCATTTGTTATTTCAAAGTGCTCAGAAATATAGATCAGATCATAAAGTTATAAAAACCTTTCTCATTACCATTTATCAAAAATGTCTAGTTATGTCTTCTTTATTGATTTGGTGTGTAGGTATAATTATATGCTTAAAATGTTTCTTTTATTTATTTAATATGTGAATATACTTGTCTGCTTATGTACTTTATTCAATGAGGTTTGAGCATATCTGTTTTTGTAGCTAGGCAGGACTTTTTGTATTTCGACCTCATTCCTTCACTAATGCTTTCGCACTGTGTCGGTGTGAGTTGAGGACTTTCGTCATCTTAAGCACCATCATGAGACATTCTTGTCACTTGCATACTTTTCGCTTTGTGGGAGGGTCTGCTTGGATGACGCTGCACGGCAAATGCTTGCTGACAGATGAGCTAGTGGCATAACATTTTATTTAAAGCGCCATTCAAAGTCGCTGTACAAAATGCAGTAAGACAGACAAAAGTAGTGCTTTCGCACTATGTCGGTGTGAGTTGAGGACTTTCATCATCTTAAGTACCATCATGAGACATTCTTGTCACTTGCATACTTTTCGCTTTGTGGGAGGACTGGCTTCCCATTAGTGAAGGATGACGCTGCACGGCAAATGCTTGCTGGCAGATGAGCTTGTGGCACGTGCGTCACATCACGTTTGTAGTATCCACACGGGAGTGTCGCGTGGCATGCAGGTACATGCTCATGTATGCAGTGTGACCAGACGTGAGCACTGTATTTCTTCACAGGTCAAAGCGCTTGTCAATTCACGATTGAACGTATACAATCAGCAAACAAGAATTTTTTCTTTTAGAGGGTTTGAACGTTGAGCTCATATACGCGCGACTAAAAAAAAAACCCAACCACGTTGTTGTGGGTCACACACAAACTCCCTGACTCGGGTGGGATTCAATCTGTGCTCAAGTCAAGCTTGTGGCCCAGCAAAGTGCAAGACAAGCAGTGTCTGCCCAGGCACTGACACAGTAAGTGACGTGCCCATCATACAATGCGGTGGAAATACAATACAACACAGCATACGATACGATACGACACAACTGTCATGAATGAATGAATAAATGAATGAATGAATGAATGAATGAATGAATGAATTAATTGCGCTTGAAAAGATAACGTGTCATTATGAGTGTAGTATTTGCTGTCATAGCGAACCAACGTATCTTTTCCCAGCATCTCATTTCCTGTCATTTGTTCCCTTTTCTTTGCGTTTCCTTTCTTTTCTCTTCTCTTTCTTTTTCTGTCCTGGCGGCTGCGGCTCATTTCCTCCCATGAGCCTCCTCCCCTCCTTCCGTGCAGTCCCTCCCTTGCTGGCTGGCTTCTGGTCCGCCGCTGCCAGTTGCCACTTTGCCTGCCGACTTTGAGAGCTCGCTGTTGGTCGCATGTCAGAGTCGACCAAGCAGGCAATTGGAGACAGATGAGGTCAATTTGCCTTGATTGGACGCCGCCGTCATTCATTCATTCGGTCCTCGAATCTGGACTCGTTTTTGTTTGGTTGTTCCTGTCCTGCTCGGACTTTGGTTTTCTTGCTTCTCCTTTCTTTTCTTTATTTTTGCGCGTTCGTGTGAGCGACAGCGCGCCTGCGCTTTTCTTCGCTGCAGCCCGATGTCAAAGTTGCGCCGAGGACACACATGGACTCAATTTGACGGCTTCGCAACAGTTTCAGCAATAATTTCAAGAGTGCTTGAGCGAGGGGTTCTAGTATTTCGCTTTCCCCCCCCACTCTTTTGTTCTTTTGGGGCTGAAGGACATTGATTGCGTTGGGGTGAACGGTTCAATCAAATTTATTGTGGCTGTGACGTCATCTTCGGCGGGTTTCGGCTTTTAGCTAGTCTGTTGCTAGCGCCTGAGCTGCTCCGCATGCTGCGTGCTTAAATCAGCAAAAGTGACAAAATGAGGATGCAAGACGTCCACACTCTTTGAGGTAAGATCAACTTATTATTTTTTTATTGTTTATTTAAAAAAAAAAAGACATCTGCGTTTCAGTAGCACATGGTTATCAACAAAGGCATGACTCAAAAAACAAACTTCGAAGCTAATTTTAATCTCTTAAAACTTGAGTAATAAAGTCCGAGCCGGTTCAGACCTCCAGGGGGCCCTACGCAAAAATATAAAAAAATATATCAACTGAGGAGCAGTCGTCCATTTATTTGGTTTTACATTCGGGTTTTTTTTTCTTTTCCGTTTTTACATTTCGTTTTACAATGGAGGATTACATATCCAAACGATTTTCAACTATGGATTTTCGGTCGAAGCACGAGGTCATCAGTAAAGGTAGAGCAACTCCGGAGTTAAAAGGTTTGATTCGGACAACGGGACTTAGGAGCATGTCTTTTCAAACGGAGTGGTACGCACGATCGAAAACAAGGACACGGTTAGGTGCCGGACAAATTTTACCGGGGGGGGACGTCAGTCATGAACCTCACCGCACGTCACTGCCATCAACGTACTTGATCTGATGTCAAACTTAACAGAAAAATAAACCATCCTTGGCTGGGGGGCTTCGTGACACCGTTTCTTTAGTGCTTGGACCCATTCCTTATGTGTCTAGAAAGTTGATCATGTCATATATACATAATGCCCTACGGCGAGGTTGGCGTGAAGCCTGGGAACGCGACAATGTCAAGTTGGTTCCGAGGAGCCAGTTAACATGGGCGGGTATACACGAGGCATCAGATCAACTCATACCTTCGCCGGATAATTTAGTTTTGGCTATATTCAACATAATCAACAGCTTGGCATGGGTGTACGATAGCTTAGCGGTTAACCTGATGGCCAATAGTACTTGTAATAAAGTAAATAATAAATAAATGAATAATAAATAAAGTATTATTACTTTACGTCATGGGTTCAATTCCCGCTTATGACTGATCTTTTTTTTTTTTTTTTTTTAAGTTTGCTATTTCTTGCAGCCAGTCGGGAATGTAAACTAGACGTCTCTTTCAATGTTTTTATTGAGAATTTGAACAGTTTTACAGTCAGGCAAGTTCCATATCGCTTGTGACAAATCTGCAGTCACGAAACACAAGATTGCGCAACTTGCTTTACCCTAATGAGCGCAACTGGAGACGGGGAGCAAGATAACATGGGAGCTAGTTAACCTGTAACACCAGTACTAAACAAAGTATCGCTGAGGTTGGGTAGCAACCTCCCATGTCTAAATGTGGTGAAGTTGTGTGACTCCACAAGATGCCATTTGTTTGTGTTTTGGGGATGGGAGGATTCTGACCAATGCGAGATGTTTGTAAAAGACAGCATCAGTCACATGGACTAAATGATGATCTCGATAGAGTGCATCATGCTAGCAATACATAATGGGAATTTTCATACGAGCCATGCAACAAGATAGGACCCAAATTTGATGGTGAGAATGAGTTGACCTTTTTGCATGACCTCAGTGAGCGAATGGCTCTCATAAACGAAAGTGAACTCATTCATTAAGCCGGTCGCTCATTAACCTTTGGGATGGCTCCCTCGACATTTGTGCTACCCGCCTGTGACGTTCTGAGTGTCTGTCAGCAAGATTTGTGCCAGGATGTTTCTAGGCGGTGAGTCGTGAAGGAATTTTGTGGCGATACTTTTCGGAGACATTTGTGAGCTATGTGCATGCTGAAACATTTTCTGAGGTTTGTTTTGAAGCAGAGATGGGCGACCCAGATCCAGAAAGTCTATAGCCAAAGACAGTCGAGTGGGAGCACCTGCGGTTCGTGAGTTTGACTTTACGGACCCAAATTCCCCATGTCACTCTTCAAAGTCTGGGTAGCTTGTGTAGCAACATCTTGGGAGAAAGTTGGGAAACACTGCTTGCAATGCTTTGTGTGACCCAGCCTTCCACCGTGAGGTTTGCGTGGCTGCACGTAGGATGAAAAGATATCTTTGTGCACTTTCATGAGACACCATTTGTGATTGAGGACGTTTTAGGAAACGTGGCTGAAATATCAGGTTAGGTTTGAAGTCGGTTCTCCACCGGTGTGTGACCCGGTCTCCAAAATGTCTCCACCCAAATATTGGGGCTTCTCCCTAAAGCACTTTCGGGCAGCCGTGTGAGGCAATTTGGAGACGTTTTCCGAAACTTCGGGAGCTCTCGATGGGCTTTGAGTAGAGACTTTTAGGGAGGGAACATTTTAGAAACATTCCTGAGATATTTTGGGAGCTATTTCTGGCTTTAGGAGATGTTTTTTGTCACACGGCATTTTAAGAGGCCGTGTGGTGTTCTCAGGGCCTGTCCCGAGGAGATGGCCTTCGCCTCCGGAGTGAGGACGGCCCCCCGCCGCTGCTGCTGCGTCGTCCTGCTTCTGCTGATGCTGCTGCCGGTGCGTCCCGAGCCTCACAACGTCACGCTGGCCGTCATCCTGCCCGAGAGCAACACGGGCTACCCATGGGCGTGGCCTCGCGTCGGCCCCGCCCTGGAGCAGGCGGTGTGCCGGGTCAACGCTGACCCCACCCTGCTGCCCGGCCTGCGCCTGAGCTACGTCTTCAAGAGCAGTGAGGACAAAGACGGCATTTGCTCCGAGACAGTGGCGCCACTGATGGCGGTGGACCTAAAGCTGGCGCACGACCCGTGGGCCTTCATTGGGCCGGGCTGCTCGTACACGTCCTCACCTGTGGGCCTGTTCACCGCCCACTGGGATGTGCCCATGGTGACGGCAGGTGCGCCGGCCGTGGCCTTCTACGGCGGAGTCTACCCATCCATCACCAACACGGGCCCCACCCACAAGAAGCTGGGCAAGTTCGCCCTGCGCATCTGCCAGCGCTTCGGCTGGCTCCGCCACGTCATGCTGATGTTCAACGATGACAAGGTGGACGACCGGCCCTGCTACTTTGCAGCCGAGGGCCTCTACGACGAGCTCAAGAGGATCAACATCACGCTGGTGGACAGCGTCTTTGAGGAGAAGCGCCCGCACCTGGATTACGCCCAGATACTCGCAGACATCCACAACGAGGGCAGAGGTAAGCACACACCTTCCATATTGTTCCCGCGCCCATGACAAACACAAAACACGAGCGAAAAAAGTGAGGAAGAAAAACATAAAGGCTTGTTTGGCTTCAGGAGGGAAAAACAAAGAACAAACAAAAAAAAGAATGTTGGTCTTATTTGCTTTTCCTCTCTCTGCCATTGAAACGAGTAAAGGCAGCTGAGAAAGGTTGGGGACGCTATTTGAAGGTCACCGCAGCCGCCGTGGCCAGACCTTGTCGACAAGTTGGCGCTTGGCGCAGAGCGGAAACATGAAACTGATGACCCTCCCCGCCCTGCCCCCGGCCGATCAATCGTGCTCGCTGGCTCGGAGCAATTTGCGTCTGCCCTGAAGCGCTTGTATCCGCCTCGTGATTGCAGCTTTGGCTCTGGCCTGACTTTGCGTGTTCTCATTTAAAATATTTTCTCAATTTGGCGTTGTTTTTTTTGTTGGTCTGGAGGGTCTATAAATACCTTGGTCTGGCCCCAAAAGCCCCCCCGGGCCCCAGATTGGAAACCACACAAGCATTTGTGAACGAGCGAGGGAGAGCTGCCGCTGCCTCCCCCCCCCAAAGCAGGACATTCATTAACGGAGGTCAGCAACCTGCGGCCTTATAAGGAAGCCGCCGCGCGCCTATCAGATGTGCAGCTATTTCCTGACAAACACGCTGCTTACACTTGCCCGCACTAGTTCTGCTCACGTTTGATTGTCGCCGTTTTCGCACCGTCCAACCTTTGTCCAAATCAAGCCACTTGTCCTGTTTGGCCTGAGCACAAAAGCAACAAGCATTTCACTCATGGACAGAGGCGACATTCTCCAAAATGCGCTGCAAGGTGCGTGTTTTGGTTCAAAGTGCCACCGCACGGGTGGTTCCTCATGACCATGCCGTCATCCCAAAGGTTGGAGTCTCTCCTTTTACTCACAGGAGGAGGGTGGGCTCGCCGATTTTGTCCCACCGAGATGACGTCTTTGCAGATGTTGTAATGCGTGTCGCGGTGGGAGGAGCCGAGCGTTTTGGGGCATGGCCGAGCTTTGGCTTGTGTTTGCCTGCTGCCTGCCTGCTTTTAACTGCCGACTTCCCGCCCGTGGAACAATAGAAGCGCCGGAACAGGGGTGGTGGCTTCCTGACGCACGGGAGGAAGACGGCACGCCCGATCGCACCGACGAGTGCCACTCTTTTTTAGCTTTCCTTGGCGTTTTTCAAGCTGCGTCCAAGGAAGGCTCCAAAAGTCCCTTGTCAGGATGCGCAACCTCTGCCTTTAAAGGAAACTGGCTGCTCACTTTTGCCTAACTCCGCCAAACCCGGTCGAAGGAAATATGCTTTTCGGGAGAGAAGTCCGCCATCTTATATACTTTGCGCAAGCGTCGGTGTGACGCTTGAATCATTGAGCAACGACGGTTTTTCAGATGCGGGATGGCTCCTTGGCGGCCGCCCTGTGATGAGCCAAGGCCTAGCTGAGCAGCGTTCCAAATGCTTGTGTCTTCCGCAGTGATGTTTGTGTGCTGCTCGCCGGACGTGTTTAGGAAGTTGATGGTGCACTTCCGCCGCGCTGACCTTCCCCACGAGCAGTATGTCTTCTTCTTCATTGACGTCTTCGGCGAGAGCCTCAAGTCGGAGCGCCGCCTGCCGTGGGCGCGCGGCGACGCAGACGACGCTGCGGCCAAGGAGGCCTTCCAGGTAGCGCCTCTGGCAGTCTCGCTCACGGTGACATGCGTGTCCTGTGTCACGTGTTTGTATGTGCGTGCCGTATACGTGACACCACCGCCATGTTGTCTCGTTCACGAATATGGCTGATGCCAAGTGTCGTCTCCGTCAGAGTGTCAAGATCCTGACGTACCGAGAGCCTCAGAACGCCGAGTACAAGGACTTTGTGGACAACCTGAAGATGGACGCCAAGAGCATGTTCAACTACACTGTAGACGACTCACTGGTCAGTCCACAAGCAAATAAAAATAGATGTTCCGCTCAGGCCGACGTGCGCTCGCGCCATCCGAAGGCTGCGCCGGTCTTTACGAGCAAGCACTCTCGGCCACTTTCCTCCACGCGGCCGGCAATACACGTAATCACATTATGGCGCGAGCTGGGGCCCTTGCCGCACACACCCTTTGTGCGTGCGTGTGTGTGTGTGTGTGTGTGTGTGTGGCAGGAGCAGGTTGTCAGGCTGCTTGTAAAACCCGTTAATCAGTAGCAGGCAGCAGAGAGACACTAATGAGCTTAACTCTCCCTCTCTCGCACACACACAATAAATGTCAGCAAACAGCGAGTCATCTTTGAGCAGCGCCTGCGTATTTGTTTTATCCGTGTGAGCGGGCAACCCATGGCCCTGCTGGGAAGGTGTGCTGAAGAAGGCCGGTCAGGATAGGGTTGGGCCGACGGGCGGACAATTGTGTCACGGCGACGTCACAAAAGGAGCGCCTGGGCGCTGATGACATCTTTTTCATCTTGCAGATGAACATCATCGCTGGGGGTTTCTACGATGGCCTGATGCTCTACACGCACGCGCTCAACGAAACCATGGGCATGTCCGGCGAGCGGCCTCCAGGGAGGGTGGTCACCCAGCGGATGTGGAACAGAACATTTCATGGTCCTGAGCGCACGCGCACACGCACATGCGGTCAGACCAGACTTGTCACACTTGCCACCGTCACTTTATCAGTCAGTCGCTCTATTTGCTCTTCATTCCCACGCTTTGTTTTGGTCTGTCGTCCACCAGCTGGCGTGTCATCTATCAGCCGGTGTGTCATCCATCATGGGAGTTGCACGTTTTGTTTGAAATGTCTTCACGGTCTACAAACAATCATCACATCGTCTTTAAACACACACGCAAACACAGGATGTGTTGCAAACACGCAGTTGCAAAACAAACAGGCAAATGTGCAATACAGCCTTGAGATAAGAGTGGAATTGGTTCGACGTTGCCTCCTGGCCCTTCTCGGCACATGGACGATATTTAGCCCGTTTCACAATGTCATTCGAACGCTTGTCAGACAGCAACCACTGTTACTTTTCTTCTAACTCTTGTTGTCCACTCCCACCGGCTGGATGAAAAGCCTTATCGGCGGTACTTGGGCACTTGCGCAGGTACTGAAAGAGGTGGCATCTCTTGCATCCGTAGCCACGGGGGAGTGGGGCTTGCACCCCCACCCCCTTAAATTTTTCCCGCAACAGAACGTCGACGAAATCATACTAGAAACCCGCTCCGGGGAAGTACCCCCGACACAAAAATATGGCGCCATATGAAGGCGACGGGGCAAAGCCCTCGGGACCCCCGCAGCCCGATTGAGGGTAAACCCCGGAGCATCCGGGTCAGTATGGGCGCAGCCTCGCGTTGCGGTGGTGCAGAGGTTGTCGCTCACCCGATCGCGAAACCCTCTGTTGAACCTGAGGCGTTCGGTCCGGGTGGCCGCCTGGAACTCCAAGATGACTCCCGCGTGCCCGCCTTGTCGGCGGAGCTTGGTCGGCTGGGCATCGCGGCGGCTGCTTTCTCTGAAGTGAGGCAGCTGGGCTCTAGCGAGATCAGGGCAGGTGGATACACCTGCCCTGATCGAGTCTGGTCGACTCGACGGTCAGCACAAAGAGGGAGTGGCCAATGCGGTGGCCGACCAGGTGGCGTCACAGATAAAGGAGGTCACGTCGGTCTCGGAGCGTATTATGCGCCTACGGCTCGCGCACTCCTTGGGTGTAGTGTCGTTTGTCGCAGTGTATGCTCCCACCGGGACGAGTGGGCTGTCTGCGAAGGAAGACTTCTACGCTGAACTCAGCTCGGTTGTGGACGCTGTTCCTGGGAGGGACACACTGATTGTTCTTGGGGACTTCAATGCTGTGGCTGGTATCTGCAGGGATAGCTACGAGGCATGTGTCGGTCCTCATGGCTCTGGAAATTTCCCCAACGGGGAACGTGACACCAGCTCCACCATGATGCTTGACTTTGCCAGGAGTCATGGCTTGAGAGTTGGTGGATCATGGTTCCAGAGGCCGGATTCGTGGCGTTGGACCTGGTATTCAAATACCGGCCTGGTCAGGAAGGAGATTGACCATGTACTTGTGGACGGTCGCTGGACCCTGCTGCAGAACTGCAGGGTGTTCCGGAGTGCACAGTTCTTCAACACCGACCACAGGCTTCTTGTGGCAACGCTGAAACTACGCCTTCAAGCTCCGAGGAGAGCGGCACCCGGCCAGATTCGGCTTGATGTCGCTCGACTGCAGGAGCTTGGCATGGCGGACGCGTATGCCGGGAACTTGGCTGGGAGGCTTGGTGGGCTGGGCGCAACAGAGGACCCAGGCACTGTGGGAGGGCTTCAGAGACGCAGTCCTGGCGGCTGCCAGCGATAGCATTCCAGAGATCCCTAGGAATTGTCAGAGTCCCCTTTCCCAGGAGACGTTGCACATAATCGACGAGTGCCGCAAGGCAAGACTCGATGGCAGAACCGGTCGCTACAGGGAACTGAGGCGAGAACCCATTCGAGCTTCTGGTCGGGACCATGAGGGGCGGGTTTGAGATCGCTGTGAGGCGGTTGAGGTTCACTTGGGTAAAAGTGACGCTCGCCCAGCTTATGAGGCGATTCAAGAACTCCGCTCGTTCGGGCTATGCCCGCGCAGCTTGACAGTTCTCGCGGCTGATGGCAGTGTCCTCTCGGAAGAAGATGGGCTGAAGCGCTGGGCCTAGTACTTCGAGGAGTTGTATCAAGCGGAACCTCCACGCTGCGAGCTCTCTGCTGTAGGCAGAACCTGGTGCCTAACCCACCACTCAGCATTGATGCGCCTACCCTTGAGGAAGTCCGAAAGGCTCTGGGCCAGCTGAGGAATGGAAAGGCTCCGGGAATCTGCGGTGTCTGTGCAGAGATGCTCAAAGCTGGAGGGGATGCCGACCTCCAGTGGTTGCACACGCTTATTTGCCCCGTATGGAGCTCGTGGCTCATCCCAACCGACTGGAAAAGGGGCATTGTCGTTCCTATCTGGAAGGGGAAGGGTAATATCCGGGAGTGTCACAACCACTGAGGGGTTACCCTTCTCTCGGTGCCAGGCAAAGTCATCGCCTGGGTACTTCTAAACAGGATATGTCAGCAGCTCTTAGACCACCAGCGCCCTGAGCAGTCTGGTTTCACACCAACAAGATCAACCGTAGGCCGCATCCTCGCGCTTTGTGTCCTCACCGAGCGCTTTCGAGAATTCAATAGAAAGCTATATCAGCCTATATCGATTTCAAGAAGGCGTTCGACTCAGTCAGTAGAGATGCTCTGTGGAGACTTCTGGGGCTACGCGGGATCCCCCCGCAGCTTGTCCATCTCATCTCAGCTCTATACTCCGACACAGAAAGTGCTGTTAAGTACGGAGGCACCACCTCTGACTTCTTTCCAGTCAATACTGGGGTGAGGCAGGGGTGCGTACTCGCCGCATCACTTTTCAGCACTTAGACTGGATTGTGGGCCACGTTGTAGACAGGACGGGCTGGGGGGCGTCGTTCGGCAATGTTCGGATCACTGATCCAGACTTTGCTGACGACGCTGTGAGCTTTGTGGAGACCCTAGATGTCTTGACCGAAGTACTTGAAGCGCTGAGCGAGGAGGCGGAGCTGCTGCGACTGCGCGTCTCCTGGATCAAGATGAAGATCCAGGTCTTCGGTGACTTTTTGGACGCTGCTATCGAGTTAGCCGATGTGGCGGGCGAGAAGTTGGAGATCGTAGACGAGTTTACTTATCTCGGCAGCGTGGTTCACCGCTCCGCTTCGTGTGAGGCTGAGGTCGCTCGTTGGCTTGGTCTTGCGCATGGAGCGATGGGCTCGCTAAATGGGACTGTTTGGCGCTCCCGATATCTGAGCACGTTGACAAAGGTTCGAGTCTTTCGCTCGCTGATCATGCCATCCTGCTTTACTCTTGTGAAGCATGGACACTGACGGGCGGGTAAAGGCGAAGACTGAACACCTTTGTGTGCACTTCCCTCCGTCGCATCCTCGGGATCCACTGGCGAGACCATGTGTCAAACCAGACAGTTCTCGAGCGAGCGGGGATGGAGTGCGTCAACTGCCAGATATGAGAGTGACAGCTGCGCTTCTACAGCCACGTGCTACGCTACCCGCCCTCAGATCCAGTGAACAGGATTCTGTCCGCTCCGGACCTGAGGGGGTGGAAGCGCCCAGTAGGGCGACCGCGTGCGCGGTGGTTGGAGCAGCTCGAGAAGCATTTTGAGACTCTGGGGGTGTCGGTCCTATGCTGTAAGGTCACCAATGGGGTGGAGCAAGAAGCTGAGCGCAGCGAAGCGTCACTGCGACGCGTGCCCCCCCTGACCTGACAATGTCATTTGAGCGCTTGTCAGACAACAACCACTGTTACTTTTCTCCTAACTCTTGTTGTCCGCTCCCACCGGCTGGATGAAAAGCCGGGTGGATGAAAAGCCTCGATGGGCAAAATGGGGAGGATGAGCGGCCTCCAGGGAGGAGACACCCTCTGACGTTTTCTTGGCCAAAGAAGTGCAGGGGCGATGACGTAATTATGTGCGCGCGCGCGCTCGTCTCTTTATCCTCCCCGGGGATATCCGTTACGCTGCCAATCTTGTTGTGTGCCGCTCTGAGCCATTTGTCCTCCTGAGCAAAATGGAAAGCCGGCGGCGGTCCGGCTGGGTCGAGGCACTTCCTGCTTGCTGTCACGTGTAATGTTCCTAATTCCTTATCTTTGATTTACACGCCGCTGTTGCCTGGCAACGGCTCTCAGGTTTACACTCGGGACTCACCACCGGCGACAGTGTGCTCGGTCGGCTACACAAGGGCAACATGGCAATAACAAGACTGCAAAATCCATCCATTTTCTGAACCGCTTAGTCCCCACAGGGGTCGCGGGTGTGCTGGAGCCTATCCCAGCCGTCAACGGGCAGTAGGCGGGGGACACCCTGAACCGGTTGCCAGCCAATTGCAGGCACACAGAGACAAACAGCCATTTGCACTCGCACTCAGGGACAATTTGGAGAACTCAAAACTACCAAGCATGTTTTTGGGATGTGGGAGCAAACCGGAGTGCCCGGAGAAAACCCACGCGGGCCCGGGGAGAACATGCAAACTCCACACAGGGAGGGCCGGAGGTGGAATTGAACCCGCACCCTCCTAACTGTGAGGCGGACGTGATACCCAGTGCGCCACCGAGCCGCTAGGATTGCAAAATCCCAAACCAAAATTAACGGGACTGCATGTGAATTTCAAGTGCAGCGACAGCACGTCTTGAGCGATTGCAAAACCTTTGTTTTCAAATTCGGGACAAAGGCTCGATTGATCTACATCATTGCGACTTGTTGCTTGGCTCCTCCAATTGCGCAGTCTGTCCTATTGTGCCTGTGCTCGAGCGGAAGAAGGAGAAAGCCAATGAGACGCACCCCCCGACAAATTTTCAGTTCCAATCGTAACAAATTGACCAAATTTTGTCATTTGTTGCTCTTTGCCTGAATGTCCAAAGCCAGCCGTCCGACACGCGCGCGCGTGTGCGTGCGTGTGTGTGTGTGTGTGTGTGTGTACGTGCTCACGTCATCATGTTGCGTTCAGGTGTGACTGGGACATTGCAGCTGGATGAAAACGGAGACAGAGAAACCGACTTTGCTTTGTGGGACATGATTGACACCGCCAGCAGCGCTTTCCAGGTACACCGTGCCGTGTGTGAGAGATTTTGGAAATCATTGACACGACGGTCCCTAGTCCCCCAATGACAGCCATGCAGTTCAGCTTTTGTAGGCGGTGGACATGATCTGGGCTGATTTGACCGTAAATGTGGAAAGTTGCTTTTGAATGTGATACAACCTTGCAGCATTCAGCCATTTCCCAAAACCAGAACAAAATGTGGAATCTTGCCGGAAAAGCAAATCTTTGGAGAGCATTCTCCCAAGACATTTGATTTCAGATTCACTTGTACACTTTCAATACCAAACAATTCTAATTCATTGAAGAAAAAACATGAAATACAGTGAATTTCTCAGGCGTCAAACAATTTTGCTGTCAGTAAATCCCCCTTCAGAACAAGAAAGACATTTTTTGACTTGCTTCTCAGACTTGCTTCTCACGCACGGAGTGATTCGGGACGCGCAGCGCTCATCATCAAGCCGCTTGCTTGCTTGCTTGCTTGCTCGCTCGCTTGGTTGCTTACTTGCTTACTTGCATACAGATGGTGCTGCACTACAACAGCTTGGAGGAGCAGCTGACGCCCATTCCCGGAAGGTCGCTGCGCTGGCCGGGCGGAGCTCCTCCCCCTGATATTCCCGTGTGCGGATTCAAGAACGAAAATCCTGCTTGCCACACCAGTGAGTTGGGTGGGTGCCTGAGCAGGCAGACGAGAAAGCAGGAAGTAGTACCTTCTCACAAGATGGTTTTTGTGTCCACAGAAACCATCACCATCCACCAGATGGTGTCCATGGTGGTCTTCTTCATCCTCACCATGACCCTGACAGTCGCCATCTTCATTTTCAGGTGAGGCCTTGTGGCTGCTCAAGCGCTCCCCCTGGCAGAGCTGGGCCACGATTTCAGCCAATAGTTGGTCAAATGGAATCGAGGCTAAAGTGGACTATCTGACAAGACAATGCCCCGCCCCCACTGTGGCTCTGACTGGTTGCGCTTGTCCTGGTCATGGCTCCAGGAGGATGAAACTGGAGAAGGAGCTGGTGGCTCAGCTGTGGAGGATCTCCTGGGACGACATCCACATGAGCAACCTGGACAAAGTGCTCCGCAGCGGCAGCAGGATCACGCTGTCCCTGGTGGGTCCCGTCGTGCGCTGGCCGGGGCCCAGGCGGGATGGCCGGTGAGCTTCACGCTCTTTGTCTGCAGAGAGGCTCCAACTATGGCTCGCTGATGACGGACGGTCAGGTGCAGGTGTTTGCCAAGACTGGCTACTACAAGGTCGGCGCGGCGCTCGCCTGGGCGCCCGCTCGCCCTGTGCCGTGCATGCTTGGCTTCGCTGATGCAGACCTCTTCTACCACAGGGCAACATTGTGGCCATCAAGTACACTAACAGGAAACGCATCGAGTTGAGCAGGGAGCTCTTGTTTGAGTTAAAGCACGTGAGTATGGAGCCCGCCTCCCGTGAGACGAGCCGGACCCGCCGGTTCTGGCGGTGAGACTATTTCTTGTGTGTATTTCTTGCCGTGGACACTCGAGTCAACGCCGGTAGTCGGTGCTCATTCGTCTCACAATAGCCGTTGGCTCTCAAAAGTGTGCCGTGATTCCATCGTTAAGATTCTCAACTCATCGCTTTGAGCACTGTGGCATTTTGGGCGGACAATGCAGGGCCGCGGACAATGCGGGGCCACGGCCAGAACGCGTCTGTGCGCATTGCGATGATGTCATAAGAGCGCGGGTCAAGTGTGACAACGTTTCAGATGAGAGACGTTCAGAACGAACATCTGACCCGATTCATCGGAGCCTGCATCTACCCGCCAAACACCTGCATCATCACCGAATACTGCCCCAGGGGCAGTCTTCAGGTAGGCGCTCCCTCTCCGAGGTACGGGGGGGCTAATGCGGTGACCCCTCCTTCTCCCTCTGCATGCGCGTATAGGACATCCTGGAGAATGACAGCATAACTCTGGACTGGATGTTCAAATACTCGCTCATCAACGACATCGTCAAAGTACTGTACCATTTTGTCATCCACCAGCAGCGGAGGTGTTTTGTTTTTCTTTGAATTGTATGTCCCGGCTGCGCGCGCGCACGCAGGGCATGGTTTTCCTCCACAACAGCGTGCTGGTGTCTCACGGCAAGCTGAAGTCGTCTAACTGTGTGGTGGATAAGCGCTTTGTGCTGAAGATCACCGATTATGGTCTGAGCAGTCTACAGGTTGAGAGCCAACCGGCCAAGGACGCTCACGCCTATTACGCCCGTGAGTCATCCTTCGGGGTCACGTTCCGCAACGCTGGCTTTTGGCTGGCTTCTCGCTGGCTTTTAGCTGGCTTCCCACTGGCTTCTGGCTGACTTGATGTGGTGTTGAATGGTGCCGTGCGATGTGATCCCTCAGAGAGGCTGTGGATGGCTCCAGAACTCCTGCGCGCCGAAGCCCCACCTCCTCAGGGCACCCAGAAGGGCGACGTCTACAGCTTCGGCATCATCCTCCAGGAGGTGGCGCTGCGCCGGGGTGTCTTCTACCTTGACAGAGACCCGCTCAGCCCCAAAGGTTAGAGCGCAAATTGGGGGGGGCGCCGGGGCTGATGTGTCCTTCATCCTCCTGCCTCGTGCAGAGGTGGTGGACCGAGTGGTGTTGGGCGAATGGCCCTGTCTCCGACCCACCGTGGACCCGCGCGCTCACAGTCCTGAGTTGGGCCAGCTGATGCAGCGCTGCTGGGCCGAGGAGCCCACCGAGAGACCCGAGTTCAACCACATACGAATGCTGCTGCGCAAGCAGAACAAGTAAGCACGTGCCAGATGCTCTTCTTTTTTGGAAAATGACGTGGGCCCGCGCAAACCTGGCACAGGAAAGAAGCCTTTGAAAGCACCCCAAAGCCCTAGAACACGTGTCAAGCGGCTGGACGTGTGGTGTAACAGGCCAACTGACGCCAGGTGGCGTGTGTGCGTGCGTGTAGGGAGTCCAGGACCAACATCCTGGACAACTTGTTGTCGCGCATGGAGCAGTACGCCAACAACCTGGAGGAGCTGGTGGAGGAACGAACGCAAGCCTACCATGAAGAGAAACGCAAAGCGGAGACGCTCCTCTACCAAATACTGCCACAGTCAGTAGCACACGCTATTAAAAGCTGCGTTGGGGATGGCACGGGAGCCCCATTCTGATTGTGTTGCCCCCCTGTAGCTCGGTAGCAGAGCAGTTGAAGCGCGGCGAGACGGTGCAGGCCGAAGCCTTTGATTCGGTGACCATCTACTTCAGCGACATCGTGGGCTTCACCGCCATCTCCGCCGAGAGCACGCCCATGGAAGTGAGCGTGCGCCGGCCCCGCCCCACCACCTCTCTTCTTTGAAAGTGCAGAGAAGTAGTGCCATAAATGCTGTCGCTGTGCGCCAAGGGAGCATTTGAAGTGTATGTGTGTGTGTGCGTGCGTACGGTGCTGGGCAGGACTTGAGTACTTTTGCGTGTCTCCAGGTGGTGACGCTGTTGAACGACCTTTACACGTGCTTTGATGCCATCATAGACAACTTTGACGTTTACAAGGTAAGGGGGCACGTGGCGGCGAAACAGGGTGGCGAGGCGACACGCGGCGGCGACACGCGGCCTGTTGGCGCCGCTGCGTGTCAGCTTGACATGGCTTGATGGTGCGGCGACCCTAGGTTGAGACCATCGGCGACGCCTACATGGTGGTGTCAGGGCTGCCGGTGAGGAACGGCAAGCTGCACGGCCCCGAGGTGGCGCGCATGGCCCTCGCCCTGCTGGATGCCGTCGCCACCTTCAGGATACGACATCGGCCTGATGAGCAGCTCAAGCTCAGGATCGGCATACACAGTGGTCAGACACGACACGGCTTGGTAAGGAAAGGAGACACGGACTTTGGAAGGTTTGCGTGTTTGTAGGTCCAGTGTGCGCTGGCGTGGTGGGTCTGAAGATGCCCCGCTACTGCCTGTTTGGCGACACTGTCAACACCTCGTCCAGGATGGAGTCCACCGGAGAAGGTCGGCACACCTCGACAATTGCTCCACATTTTGCCTTTGCTGATAAGAATTGCTTGTAGTTATACGACAGAGAGAGGCGTCCCTCTTGACAAATGATGGGGGGGTGACTCCTTCCAAATTTTTCTTCCGCTTTCTAAATGTGAGTAGCAACTCGAGGATTGAATGGCATAGAGCGGCAAAATCGTAAGATAAAGAAGCCTGCACGTCACGTCACATGTTTTGACACGACATGCACTTGAAATCGCAGAGCCCTCTGGGGCCGAGCAACAGTAACGGGAAGTTGTTTCCCGAGTGGCATTTGAGAAAGAAGAACAAGGGGAAAAGGAAGTCTGACGACACTAAGATGCATTTGTGTCAGCTTTTGTGCAAAAGCCATCAAAAGCATCCATACAAATTAGCAAACTTAGTCAAGACCTCGGGGGAAAAAAGTTCCAATTGACAACTGCCAAACATTTCAACAGTCATTGCATGAGTGTAGATTTTTTTTTTGCGATGATTATTTAGCCTATAGCGTGGTGAATGCAGTAATATAAAAATGACCACTGCTCATGTCCGCTTGGACTTGTGTGTGTACGCGTGCAGCGCTGAAGATCCACGTGTCGTCGACCACTCACGACGTCCTCCAGGAATCGGGCCACTTCCGCTTGGAGCTGCGAGGGGACGTGCACGTCAAAGGCAAAGGACAGATGACCACCTACTGGCTGCTGGGAGAGAGCGACAGCCAATGAGCAGGTGGCGAGTGAGCCGGAGGGTGGGGCCGCGCCTCAGCTGGGCTGGGCGGGGAAGCTAAGAGGCCATGCGAGTAGGACCTGAGAAAAAAAAGGCAACACACGGAAGAAGGCCGGAGCCCGACAGTCCGTGAAGTCGTTTACCTTGAGGTTGGAGCCACGATTCCTCAGGACCATTTTGGGTGCCAACTCGCCAGCAATAACTTGAGGTAGGAGCGCCAGATGGCGGCGGCGGCAGCGGCTGACGAGGCACCACTGGCTTCACGGCCGTGGAGTATTTCCTTTCGGGCGTACCAGTGGCCATCGAGCGTGTCCCTACTTGGTGGCTAGACTTTGCGATGGAAGCGGAAGGTGCTCACGTCCCCGGAAAGCCTTCAAGCCGCTCGCTCAATGCTGTGCCGGCCCCACTAAAATTTGTGCTCAATTTGTGTCACAGTGAAACTTTGTCACAATGCTGTCATGGTTTTGCAAGTTTCAGGTTTCAAATGTGTTGCTTTGGACAAATCAAAATGTGTCTGCTTTTGAAATCTTCAATCTTTTCAAACATTTGGCCTCTCCATTTTCTCTCGCTCTTTCTTTCTTTCTTTCTTTCTTTCTTTCTTTCTTTCTTTCTTTCTTTCTTTCTTTCTTTCTTTCTTCAATCAGAAGATTCCCTTATAGCTTCAGCATTGACCTGAACCCAAAGCAATTGGTTCATTTTGTTGAATGTAGACGTGACTCAGTGTTTCCCAACCTTTTTCCATTCACGGCACACCTTTTCATTGGAAAAATCTCGAGGCACACCACCAACAAAAATCTGTTAAGCGTTACACCAGCTTCTATATTAAAATCAGTTATATTACAATAAAAGACAAAGTTCTATTCCTAAATATGTATGGAGAGTCGAATAATTGAATAAAAATAAATACTAAATATTCTTTAAATTGTATTTTTTTTGTAAATAAGTGACAGTTTTTCAAAAAATGTTTTAGACAGTGTAAGGAATAAACTATTGAAAATGATTGTGATCAAAATCCAAATGAATCAATATGACTTTGTTTACTGTTTTAGACTAGCTCTATAAATATTGCGACATTAAGAACAAAGTCACTTTTAAAGACACTCTACTGTTCTGACAGCGGCTGAGTGGCTATCACAGTCAAGGTGTCTCGACCTCACTGTGTATTTTATATTGGTGAAAAATGAACAATCCAGGTTCTTCCATTGAACTATATGCTCTGATTTCCATCGGACCGAAAACGCACCACAGCTGTCATAGTGTCACTGTTAGTAAAAGCACAATGCAACACACACACACAACAGGAAATCTCAAGATTCTCCGATTTGCCCCGCGTGCACGATTAGCGGTGGCTGACCAGGCCTTGTGCTAACTGACCAGTGCTTTGGCGATCCTGTTTACAATGCGCTCCGTAATTAATGTTGGACAATTTCCCACAGCACAGCTGAACATCTGGCACACTGGTTGGGATACACTGTTCTAACACTAGCTCACAGGAAACTAACTGCATCACATCATAACGTCATATAGCAAACTTTCTGATTCTTTGGTGTGTGCGTGCATGTGAGTCTGTGTATACCAGTACTTTTCAATTTTCTGATGCCCCCCTAGGGAGAAGAAAACATTTCGCCCCCTATGTTATTAACATGAAAGAAAACAAAATATAAATAAAAAAAGAAAGATTAACTTACAATAAAGAATAAATATTAATAACATTGGTTTTTAGTCTGTAACAGAACAGATTCAATGTGCATTACTTTGCCTGAAATTAAAAATAAATTATTTAAACTATAAACATTCTTGACCAACTGCCATTTTATGCTGGAAAAAATACAATAAAATAAGCATTGAAGGAATGGGGTCGAAATACAAAAAGTCCTGCCTAGCTACAAAAACATATGTTCAAACCTCATTGAATAAAGTACATAAGACAAGTATATTCACATATTAAATAAATAAAAGAAACATTTTAAGCATATAATTATACCTACACACCAAATCAATAAAGAAGACATAACTAGACATTTTTGATAAGTGGTAATGAGAAAGGTTTTTATAACTTTATGATCTGATATATATTTCTGAGCACTTTGAAATAAATGTTTTTTGATATATTGCCTGAATAGCTTAATGACCCTTAAGGAACTGTTTAATGCATGCCTGATGATTTTCTAAATCACGGACACTGCCAAAGTCGTCTAAAAATGTTCAGTACTTGATTGTATCTTATGTTTTGACTAATGTTAGACGCCAGTTTTCGATTACTACTGAACGTTCTGGACAGAGGGAAATATTTTGCCTAACAAAGAAAAGATATGGTTGAAAGCATGATTAAACTAAGAATAGACCCCCGTGGGGACTAAGCGGTTCAGAAAATGGATGGATGGATGGATGGATGGATGGATGGATGGATGGATGGATGGATGGATGGATGGATGGATGGATGGATGGATGGATGGATGGATGACGTAAGCAAGTACATGGAGATCAAAAGAACAAACAAAAACATGGTAAGTGGTGAGTACAAACTTTGCATAGTCAGGGAACATTAATAAATACGTAGATGATGTCACAGCCAAAAGCTCACATAATTCCGTACAAAATGACAAAATTGAAAGAATGATGAAAGAATTAGCTGAGACAGTGTATGTGCAAGAATGGGGGAGAATGTTTACAGGAAGGTCACTTGGAGATAAAACCAGCAGATGCCAGAGGGAGACATCCCAGCCAAAGATTTTTTTTGCCGCTGAAACCTCACGTGATACTTTGGCTTCGCTGCATGTTTTGTAGACTACACCTTTCTCACTCTAATAAGAAAAAATCTCACCCAGTTTCACCGCTTGTTTTTCTATTTCCACATACTCCGACAGCCATTCCATCCTAAAAGAACCGCATTTCTTTTTCACTTTGGTGCCTTGGTGAGCGGATGTGTCGCCGGTGCCCGTTCGTTTCGCCATAATTGCGTTTCTAAACTCCGCCGCATTGTTGCTATCACTTTTGCAAGCTAGCCTACGCAGCGCGTATGGTCGGGGCACATAGCACAATCAATGCTATGATTGGCTGCATGGCGTAATTAAACCGTATCATCATTGGCTGAACACCTGTCAGGCTGTCACTCACTGCGTTACATTAAAAAATAGTACAGAAAAACATATAATAAATAATAATCTAATTGAATAGATTAGATTCGGTCTAATATTAGATATTAATTAATTCGTTTATGGTGAATATTATTTTATGCGCAGCATAGATTTTCTTGTGCGCTGAGAATGTGCGAGCAGTGCGCGATTGCGCAGGCGCGCAGCTTAGAGGGAAAGTTGTGACGTCAAGGCTGAAAGACGGAAAGGAAAACAACAGCCTCCACACACATCGAATCGCCCATAAGAAGAAGACAGAAAAGAAGCCAGTTGATGTCCAGGACTCATCTTTCTCAAAATGGGGTGGGGGAATGAATCCTCACGGGACTGCTGTGAGGATTTGTTCCCTCTCTGTAATTTGGGCTAGGAATGAGGCAACCTGTTCAAATTTGCCACACTACCTGAACAGATCCCCAGGAAGACAGAAAAGAAGGCAGTCGATGTCCAGGACTCACCGTTCTCAAAGTGGGAAGGGGGCACAAATTCTCATGGGGCCGCTGTGAGGATTTGTTCCCCCCCCCCCGTAATTTGGGCTAGGAATGAGGCAACCTGTTCAAATTTGCCACACTACCTGAACAGACCCCCAGCAAGACAGAAAAGAAGCCAGTCGATGTCCAGGACTCACTGTTCTCAAAGTGGGAGAGGGGCACAAATTCTCACGGGGCTGCTGTGAGGATTTGTTCCCCCTCTGTAATTTGGGCTAGGAATGAAGCAACCTGTTCAAATTTGCCACACTGCCTGAACAGACCTCCAGCAAGACAGAAAAGAAGCCAGTCGATGTCCAGGACTCACCGTTCTCAAAGTGGGAAGGGGGCACAAATTCTCACAGGGCCGCTGTGAGGATTTGTTCCCCCACTTTAATTTGGGCTAGGAATGAGGCAACCTGTTCAAATTTGCCACACTACCTGAACAGACCCCCCAGTAAGACAGAAAAGAAGCCAGGTGATGTCCAGGACACATTGTTCTCAAAATGGGGTGGGGGAACAAATCCTCACGGGGCCACTGTGAGGAGTTGTTCCCCCCCTGTAATTTGGGCTACGAATGAAGCAACCTGTTCAAATTTACTACACTACCTGAACAGACTGTCAGGTTTAAGTACCAGCAGAAATTATTTTACACACATTAACAAAGAGGAGAAGACAACCAGTATTCATTTTACTTGCAAGGAGAATTACGTAGAAGGCCCATTTACAGTCCTCCACCAATTCTCAGCTCCTCTTCCGCTATCTCCTCTTTTTATTTTGGGTTGCCCTGGTTACAAAAGGCACTGCTACACTAAAGGGAGGGGAGATTGTGGCTGTAGCAACGTTGATTCGCTAACGAATGTTATGTGGTGCGAGGCCTTGGCCGATTCGTGACTCCAGCAATGCAGAGTCCGTCCTTTTACTCCTCAGCTGGTTGGCAGCTGGTTGGCTGACTCGTCCTTGTTTAGATATCTCGAAGCGTGTTGAGTGTCCTTTTCCTGTGGAACAATGCAACTTTATTGCTAAGTTTCACACAATACAAATATTGAGAAAATTTGGGATAACTTATATGCAACTACTTCAACAGATATATTTTTTTTCTGTAACACTTAAAGGCCCAGAGACACCGGTATAGGTATAAATCGGTTTTAGTTAGCTTATGGGCTTATAAATATAAATTGACGATCGAAACAACGAAAAGGAAGCTGTTGCTCTGAAAAATATAATTTAAATTTGCCGCGCAGACGAGTTTGACTGCACCGAGCCGCCTCCTTCTAGACTGGGTAAGAAGCCGGAAGTGACGTTTCAAGTTGTTCGCGTTTAGCTTCAGTGAATGTAAACAAAAAGAGAAGAGGGGCCAGCGCGGAGACGTCGGGCCAGGCTTGCGGCCAACCCAGCTCGCCCAGCCGTGCGGGCCAGGCTTGCGGCCAACCCAGCTCGCCCAGCCGTGCCTTCCATTCTCCTGGCGTACGTTCGTTCGCGGGACAAGATGGGTTGCGTTCGCCTGATAGGATCCACGAACCGGACAGTGCGTGCCTGCTGTGTGCTCGTGTTCACAGTGGCCTGGTTGACTGTCATCTTTCCGGTGTTGTGCTCGATTTGGTTCCCCCGTGAGATTTTGTTCCCCCTGCCGCGGGAGCGCGCACAGCTTGTTTGGAAAGCGAAAAACCGATGCCGTACGGCGTCGTACGGCGTCAGCACTATGTTGTTTTCAATAAAAACATGAAGAACTCACGTTTGCGTCAGTCAATTTTAATTTTTATAAGGGATTATTGTCATTTGATGTCTTTAAATTCATCCGCGTTCTGCCATTGAAGCGGGGTGCACTCAAAGACCAGTCGTAAAGACGGAACACTCACTCACTTCACCAAAAAGCAAGGATATAATTACGTGAGCTCTTTGCATAAACCTCGATGCAAAGAAACTCCTCCTTTTGGGTACCGTTACATGCTACAAGGAGTATATATTACAAAGGAGACTTTATTCTTAATTGTAATCATCATTCATCCATCCATTTTATTACTCAGGTATTTTCAAAGCAAATTAATATTGTTGCATTTATTAATTTGCTTTAAAATGACAGCGCAATATAATTAAAAGCTGACACTCTAGCAATGTCAAACGTGTTAGTTTAAGAAAAAGCCAAGATTGTGATCAAATCTTTCATAACGACAATGATTTGAGTGAATTGATTTGAATGAATAATTGAGAAGACATTTCAGTTCTGAAGGCTCCTTTTGTCCCAAGCAAAGTGAAAGGTGGTGGGATAAAAATTGTAACAGGAACGCTATAAAAAATGTCAAGCCGTGAATATTTGTGCCCCCCTCCCATTTTGAGAACGGTGAGTCCTGGACATCGACTGGCTTTTTTTCTGTCTTCCTGGGGGTCTGCTCAGGTAGTGTGGCAAATCTGAACAGGTTCCCTCATTCCTGGCCCAAGTTACAGGGGGGGACAAAATCCTCACGGGTGCCCCGTGAGGATATGTTCCCCCCCCTTATTTTGAGAACGGTGAGTCCTAGACTCCAGCTGATTTTTTTCTGTCTTCCTGGGGGTCTGCTCAGGTAGTGTGGCAAATCTGAACAGGTTCCCTCATTCCTGGCCCAAGTTACAGGGGGGGAACAAATCCTCACGGGTGCCCCGTGAGGATATGTTCCCCCCCCCCCTTATTTTGAGAACGGTGAGTCCTAGACTCCAGCTGATTTTTTTCTGTCTTCCTGGGGGTCTGCTCAGGTAGTGTGGCAAATCTGAACAGGTTCCCTCATTCCTGGCCCAAGTTACAGGGGGGGAACAAATCCTCACGGGTGCCCCGTGAGGATATGTTCCCCCCCCTTATTTTGAGAACGGTGAGTCCTAGACTCCAGCTGATTTTTTTCTGTCTTCCTGGGGGTCTGCTCAGGTAGTGTGGCAAATTTGAACAGGTTCCCTCATTCCTGGCCCAAGTTACAGGGGGGGAACATATCCTCAGCTGTTTTTTTTTCTGATGATTTGTGCAGTGATACTGTTATTAATGCACTTTATCAACGTCTTTGGCCTTATTTGGGTCAAACAACTTTGACAACTTCAATAATTTCAATAAAATGTGTAAAGAACAAAATTAATGCCAATTGAGTTATGCCAGTTATAATGTCTTAATAAAGTTGTTGGTCCACTAATTGGCCCGACAACAATATTAAGATATTTAACTTCTTAACTTCATTGATAATTTTGCAATATATAATTCAATAAACAGTACTAATACAGACAGACCTTGAGTCTGTAGCCCAAGTTACAGGGGGGGAAACATATCCTCACGGGTGCCCTGTGAGAATATGTTCCCCCCCATTTAAAACGGTGTAAATGTAAATAAATGATTTGTGCACTGATAACTTTACAATATTGGATGTTAAATAAATAAATAAATAAATAAATAAATAAACAAATAGATAATAATGTTTTCTTTTCTTTGTTGGTCAAACAATATTGTCTTTAATTCAAACTTGTCACCGAAGCACCCCTTTTACCCGACTTTGTAAGTGCGCACTTCATGTGTACAGCATGTAAAGAAAATAAATGCTAAATATTTGAACCTTGCTTGAAGACCATTTTGCTTTTTTTTTTTATTAATATTTTTTATTTTTTTATTTCATTATTTAAAAAAATATATATTTTTTTCTTAATAAAGTTTAAAGTCATTATTTTTATGTATGTTATATGATAAAGAAACAAAGTTGTTTGACCCAAATAAGGCCAAAGACGTTGATAAAGTGCATTAATAACAGTATCACTGCACAAATCATCAGAAAAAAAACCTGAGGATATGTTCCCCCCCTGTAACTTGGGCTAGGAATGAGGGAACCTGCTCAGATTTGCCACACTACCTGAGCAGACCCCCAGGAAGACAGAAAAAAATCAGCTGGAGTCTAGGACTCACCGTTCTCAAAATAAGGGGGGGGAACATATCCTCACGGGGCACCCGTGAGGATTTGTTCCCCCCCTGTAACTTGGGCCAGGAATGAGGGAACCTGTTCAGATTTGCCACACTACCTGAGCAGACCCCCAGGAAGACAGAAAAAAAGCCAGTCGATGTCCAGGACTCACCGTTCTCAAAATGGGAGGGGGGCACAAATATTCACGGCTTGACATTTTTTATAGCGTTCCTGTTACAATTTTTATCCCACCACCTTTCACTTTGCTTGGGACAAAAGGAGCCTTCAGAACTGAAATGTCTTCTCAATTATTCATTCAAATCAATTCACTCAAATCATTGTCGTTATGAAAGATTTGATCACAATCTTGGCTTTTTCTTAAACTAACACGTTTGACATTGCTAGAGTGTCAGCTTTTAATTATATTGCGCTGTCATTTTAAAGCAAATTAATAAATGCAACAATATTAATTTGCTTTGAAAATACCTGAGTAATAAAATGGATGGATGAATGATGATTACAATTAAGAATAAAGTCTCCTTTGTAATATATACTCCTTGTAGCATGTAACGGTACCCAAAAGGAGGAGTTTCTTTGCATCGAGGTTTATGCAAAGAGCTCACGTAATTATATCCTTGCTTTTTGGTGAAGTGAGTGAGTGTTCCGTCTTTACGACTGGTCTTTGAGTGCACCCCGCTTCAATGGCAGAACGCGGATGAATTTAAAGACATCAAATGACAATAATCCCTTATAAAAATTAAAATTGACTGACGCAAACGTGAGTTCTTCATGTTTTTATTGAAAACAACATAGTGCTGACGCCGTACGACGCCGTACGGCATCGGTTTTTCGCTTTCCAAACAAGCTGTGCGCGCTCCCGCGGCAGGGGGAACAAAATCTCACGGGGGAACCAAATCGAGCACAACACCTGACTCTGCTGTGCATCGGGAGCGGCTAGCGTGCTATCACTCTTATTGTTCATTCTTATTGATGTTGACTTCTTCTTTTATTTTTCCTGTGTTGTTTACTTGTATGTGCGTTGTGAACTCTGTCTTGTCACCCTGGGATAGTGAGAAACGTAATTTCGATCTCTTTGTGTGTCTTGACATGCGGAGAAATTGACAATAAAGGAGACTTTGACTTTGAGACTTTGACTTTGAAAAGTATGTCGAAGCGTGACAGGAGGGGCACAATTCAGAAAACGTGTCAGCTCGTCGAAAAAATGCGATTTAAGCAATAAAATTAAAAATGCGCCTAAAACCTAAACCAAACGCTGCAGATGTTCATTTCTTCATGCGCAGTGGTCAACTCGGCACTCTAAAGCCCCCTGAGAACTTTTACCTATGCCAACCTAACCACAGTGACGGAAGAGGCACAATTCAGAAAACGTGCTAAGCTCGTCGAGAAAATGCGATTTAAGCAATAAAATTAAAAAAACGCAAAAACCCTAAACCAAACGTTGCAGGTGGTCATTTCTTCATGTGTCGTGGTCAACTCGGCACTCTAAAGCCCCAAGAGCACTTTTTTCTATGCCAACCTAACCAGAGTGACGGTTAGGGGCGCAAATCAGAAAACGTGCTCAGTTCGTCGAGAAAATGTGATTTAAGCAATAAAATTAAAAATGCGATTTAAACCTAAACCAAACGCTGCAGATGGTCATTTCTTCATGCGCCGTGGTCAACTCGGCACTCTAAAGCCCCCTAGAGAACCTTTTACTATGCCAACCTAACCAGAGTGACGGGAGAGGCACATCTCAGAAAACGTGCTCAGCTCGTCGAGAAAATGCGATTTAAGCAATAAAATTAAAAATGCTTATAAAACCTAAACCAAACGTTTCAGGTGGTCATTTCGTCATGTGCCGAGATCAACTCGGCACTCTAAAGCCCCCAAGAGCACTTTTTACTATGCCAACCTAACCAGAATGACGGGAGGGGCACAATTCAGAAAACGTGCTCAGCTCAGCCCAAGTGAACTGCTAGATTCATCATATTCTGCGTCAAAAGAGGTTTCTGAATCGGATAAAATGATGCTAATATTGCCGCTAGAAACGGAGCTGTCGCTATCATCTGCCATGTTGTTTGGGTTTTTTTGAGATCCGGATGCACAACTTGTGACGTCACAGTAATGGCGCCACCAGTGTGGCTGCATGCGGAACCCGATCGATAAACTGGCATTTAATTTTAGCTTTATTCTTGGTAATCGGTGTCCATTTTTAATTTCCAATGCGGCAAATGTGTTCTCTTTATACATTCTATCAAATTCCGTTCTAATTGAAAAAAAAAAAAAAGGGATGTCTCTGGGCCCTTAAAGACAAACAGTCTCTCTAATCAACAACAATCCATAGATAAAGGCTACAGAGTTGGCTTAAAGGGAGAGAAGTTCTTATGAATTAAACAGAGAACTAGATAAGAAAGGAAGGGAGGGAAAGGAATTCTCTGGGTCTAGACAGAGAGCTTTGTTGAAGCAAAGGACTCCCAACTCGTAAATAATGAGGCCTTTGTTCAGGCCGACCATCTAATTATTCCAACACAGACCCCCAGGAAGACAGAAAAGAAGCAAAGAAGCCAGTCGATGTCCAGGACTCACCGTTCTCAAAGTGGGAAGGGGGCACACATTCTCATGGGGCCGCTGTGAGAATTTGTCCCCCCCCCCTATAATTTGGGCTAGGAATGAGGCAACCTGTTCAAATTTGCCACACTACCTGAACAGACCCCCAGGAAGACAGAAAGGAAGCCAGTCAATGTCCAGGACTCACCGTTCTCAAAATGGGAGGGGGGCACAAATTCTCACGGGTTGACATTTTTATAGAGTTCCTGTTACAATTTTTATTCCCCTCCCTACGGGATAGACATCTATTAGACGTCTATATGTGAGTTTTTTAGACCTCTACGGGATAGACGTCTATTAGACGTCTATTTGACATCTATATGTGAAAGTTTTTAAGACGTTTATTGCGTACACGTTCAAATGATGGCTAATAGCTATTAGCGCGATTAGCGCTAATCGCGCTAATAGCTAGTGATCATTTGAATATCTCGACGTCTATTCAACATGGAAGTTCTCTTCAATACATTTAACCTGTGATCCTTACCTTTGTGTAGATCCAGGATGTTGTGAAAATGCATTTGATTAGTGATGGTCCAGGGTGTGAAAATCTAAAAAAAAATTTTAAATATAAAAATAGGTTTTAGTAACGCTCATACTATTAGCTGCAGACGTAAATACACCTTTTGATGTTAAAATTAACCAAAACGGTAATTGAACCTAAATTTTGAAAAAAATTCAAACATTATCCAACCATCACAAATTTTATGTAGGACATATCAAATAAACAAAACAACCAACTCGGCGAAACACAAGGGGGAAACAAAATAAACATCACTCTCTTGTGGGGTTTTGATAGCCCCCTTTGCTACTCAAAGCCGGAGCCTGTTTTAATTTTAAAGCCATGAAAAAAAAACGACCATCTGTAAAATAATTCTTCCTTGATGTATCTCAGTCGCACATTTCGAACATGAAATCGCACAGGAACGAGCAGACTAGTTTTTTTATTTTATTTACCAGCGCTATCAGAGCACTCTTCCTGAGGGCCCTCTGCACAAGTCACACGAGCACGCATATTGAACGTTGTGGTTCATTACCTGTGTAGAGTCTACAACAGAAATAAAATGTCAACATTAAGAGCAGCCACCACATCGTAAGCCTTCACTGTTGTCTTTTTGTAATCTACGGTACAGATGTCAAACTAATCATACCTGTCTATGGTCTTGGAAACATCCAGGTCTCCAAATCAGCCCCTCCCAACCAATGTTCCCTCTAATTTTTCAAGTGTCTGTGCAAACACACAAGCTCCCTGTGCACACTGGACCACTGTGTGCAACACCAGATTAAATACATAAATAAATAAATAAATAAATAAGTAAACGAACGAACGAATAAAATATTGTCAATGAGAACTTACTCGGGGTCGGATTTTGTTTTGTGTGACAGCTCGTTCCTTTTCTGTCGGTCTTTTGCGCTCTCCCGCAATTATGTACCGATCCCCTGTCCCATCTTGAGTCTTTGTACATTTCCAACAGCTTTCAAATGACATTTCTGCTGAAGGTGACGGTTGAGGTAGCCAAACTTTGATTCAGTCCGTATTTTTCCCTCCGTAAACTAGCCCGCCACTTTGACTTTACTGCATGTTTTACATAGTAGACCATTCTCACTCAAAAAAAGAGAAAATCACACCCATTTTCACCGTTTGTTCTTTTATTTGCACACACTCAGACAGCCATTCCACCTTAAAAGAACAGCCGCATCTCTTATTTATTTTGGCTGAGTGGATGTGTCGCTGCTCGTTCGTTTCGCCATGATAGGGGTAATATTTGACCAAACGCTCTCCTTTCAAAAACACATTAAGAATATAACCAGGATTGCGTTTTTTCACCTTCGTAATATTCCTACGATTCGTCCTATCCTCTCGACCGGGGATGCGGAAACTATTATACATGCGTTCGTCACGTCGCGCCTGGACTACTGGAATGTATTATTCTCTGGTCTTCATAAGTCCAGTATCAAAAGTCTACAGTTAGTGCAAAATGCCGCTGCGAGGCTGCTCTCACGGTCAAGAAAATTTGATCACATTACCCCAATATTAGCCAAATTACATTGGCTCCCAGTCCATTTAAGATGTGACTTCAAGGTTCTTCTACTAACCTATAAATCACTGCATGGCTTAGCGCCTTCATATCTCGTCGACCTAGTCGTTCCTTATGTTCCGTCTCGTAACCTTCGTTCGCATAACGCTAGTCTTTTAGTTACACCGAGGGCCAAGAAAATGTCTGCAGGGTCTAGAGCATTCTCTATTCGGGCTCCAGAGCTTTGGAATGCCCTACCAATGGATATTAGAACTACTACCTCAGTAGAAACATTTAAGACACGTTTAAAGACACATTTCTATGAGATGGCCTTTAACTAACTTGTAGTGGCTGATTTGGCCGGAGTTTGTTTTGTTCTCTCTGGTTAGGTGGCTCAAAAGCTGATAGCGGCTAGCTGGATTCTCGGGGACCAATTCAAGATGAAGAAACTGCAGCTCAACCCCCTTGAAGACACTGCCAGGACAGTCGCGGGCACCTCCGACATCCATTTTTTTCATTGATTTTCATATTATGTATTACTTGTGCCCTCTCTGCATCCATTACAACCTGGTGATCCTGAAAGGGGGATCCTTCCATCTGTGGTCCCTTCTCAAGGTTTCTCATTTTCCCCTGGCAGGGTTTTTTTTAGTTTTTCCTTGCCCTTTTGGAAGCTTAAGATCAGGGGATGCTTTGAGAATAATTGTCAATTTTGGCTATGTGAAGCCCTTTGAGACTGTTTGTGATTTAGGGCTATACAAATAAACTTGACTTGACTTGAACCATATATCATTGGCTGGACACCTGTCAATCACTGATTTACACTATAAAAACGCACAAAGAAAATCATTCGTCCACTTAATTAGATTACGTCTAACATTAGATATTAACCAATCGGTGTATGCTGAATTTTATTTTGTGTGCAGCATGGAGTTTCTTGTGGGCAGAGACTTCGCGAGCAGTGCGCAATTGCGGGGCTGCGCAGCTTGGAGGGAACACTGCTCCCAACACAAGACTGCTTTGCAATCTGTCTACAAGGAATTATGAACAGTGTCTCAGAAGAGTGGAATTAAGAGTAGACTAAATTGAATTGAGGACTGGCAAGTGTATTTTAATGTCATGGGTTTCCACACACGGCGGCTCGGTGAGGCAGTGGGTAGCACGTCCGCCTCAGGAGGGCTTGGGCTCGATTCCACCTCCAGCCCTCCCTGTGTGGAGTTTGCATGTTCGCCCCGGGACCGCGTGGGTTTTCTCCGGGCACTCAGGTTTCCTCCCACATCCCAAAATCATGCTTGGTCGGCTGATTGAAGACTCCAAATTGTCCCTAGGCATGAGTGTGAGTGCAAATGGTTGGTTGTCTCTGTGTGTCCTGTGATTGGCTGGCAACCGGTTTGGGGTGTCCCCCGCCTACTGCTCGATGACGGCTGGGATAGGCTCCAGCACACCCGCGACCCCCGTGGGGACTAAGCGGTTCAGAAAATGGATGGATGGCTTTCCACACTTAAAGGAAGGACTTGACCAAAGACTCTTTGTTCGGGTTTTTAATGAGCGAAACAAGGTGAAAAACCTTTAAAACACATACAAAAAAATGGATGAGTTTAAACAAAAGGTACAATTTTCTTCCAAATAAACAATGTAGATAAAGTTCAGTTGTTTTTACTAAAAGAAAGAAAAGGTCTTGAACATAAGGTTATCCTTTCAAACAAAAGTCAGTACACAACTTAATGCTTGTCAAAGACTAAACTAAAGGAGTCCAGTTGAGAACTGTGAGCTCACCGGTAGTCCCTTTGGTCTCCTCTTCCCATGAGTTTTTTCCTTTCTCCGTGTAGCTCAGTGCGATTTGTTGTTGCCGCTGCTGCCGCCGGCCGCCGCTCACTGGACAAGAGGATTGAGCTGTTTGCTGCTTATGAACCCTGGTATGTGCGCGCTCCCAATCAGAATAGATTGCGCTCAGCTGTTGAGGCGCTCTGAGGAGCTCCACTGCGTGCTGCGCATTCACGTCATAAACCTGCAGTGACCCCTTGTGGTCACATGCACCCACAGACAGGTGCACACCTCCCAGGTCGCCGCAACACCTCCCACTCGATCTTTGCGTGGTGTACCACGGAAAGATCGCACTTTCCAGGCAAACTAGTGTCCATCACACTGATTCTCTGCGGGGATGAGGACGACGAGGTGCCGCACGTCCCTGTACAGTATGGTTCCCTTGCGATCCTTTTCCTTAGACTCCTTGGAAACCGGATTTGGAGACTTGAGTTGAACATATCCTCCCGGAGCAACCTTCACGTGGACATCCCGGACGATGCCTTTGGAATCTGCATTAATTCTCCCTCTGATGACCCATGCTCTTTTGCATCCGCAGCACAGTTCCTGCCACTCCATCATGACCCTCACTGTGCACTTCTCGGGCAAGGAGTGTGGAGAGCCAAGGTCTGAAAGGTAAGAGGGAAACAGCTCTGTGGTCTTCCTTAAAGGTCTGGATCCTGCCTCCACACATCAGTGAGTGATCCTTGTAAACGACCAGTCTATCAGTTGTAGTGTTTGTAAAGTGTACGCCCTCCTGTGGTGCCAAACATAGGTTATGGAACATGGCTTCTCTTTCATTAATCATGATGATGCTAGATGACAGCACTGCCTCCCACTTTTCTTTATCTCCAAACTTACATAGGAACTGTTTAGCTGCTCTCAAAGTCCATGCTATTGCCCAACCAGCCGCCTTAGACTGCTGAAACGCCTTTCGTCCAATAGCCTTTGGACTGCTTCTGCCAGTGGTCCTCTGGACTTTGAGTCTGTCTCCTGTGCTTTCTGTTGACTTCGGGTAAGGACCGCAGCAAATGTCTTCTTTTGTATTTTTGAGATAGCATCTCTTGCTTGTGCAGCAATATCTTTAGCTGATTTTGTCAGCCATTCACTCTCAGGAAGCTGAAGGAACTGTGGTCCCGACTGCCACTCGGATTCCTCAGTAAGGTCATCAGGATTGGCCCCTCTGGTGATGATATCTGCAATTTTTGCCGGTCCTGGTATCCACCAACAATCTTGAATGTTGGTGCTACTCTGGATCTTGCCAACTCTGTTAGCAAAGAAGGTCTGGTAGCCATAACGTTCACACTGTATTGCTCCCAAGATGGTCTGACTGTCGACAAGATGATACCATTTCCTCACATCGATTCAGCAGTGTTTCTGAAAGTAGTTCTTTAGCCGGGCTGCAAAGACTGCTCCGTACATCTCTGCCTTCACAGCGTCACCCTTGTGGTCCAGAGGGGTCAGCTTAGCCTTAGACTCGACCAGCCTCACGACGGCACAATGGCTGCAGCTCCAGCGCAGGTACAGCATCCAAAATTTTGACTAACCAATTCCAAGCTTAATCATTCTGTCATTCAGTCTTGCATCCTGTTTGTCATTTATTTCCTTTGACATAATCTCAAAGGTCTCCAAATCAGTCATGGTCCCCGTCTTCTCTCCGCGTCACATTATGAACGAGAGTTGAGGCTCCTCAGCCCAGGAATTGCCAGAAGGGGCTCCACGATGACCTTCAGAAACTCTGAGAATAAAGAGAAATATAAATAAAATACTCACTTAAATTACTACAGCTATGACCTCTTTTTAAATGACTAATGCCTACAAAAAAAACTCTTACTTTTCCCTGCCATGGGCATTTCACACTCACTTCCTAGCTGTTGAAGAATGAAGCAAATGTTAGCGGTAAGATTCAATGAACCATTCTCCAATAATAAACTTTGCCCTGTTTGAAAAAAAATAATAATGGCATTCTGTCTGTTCCTTTGAATGTGGTGCAATTTAATTTGGCTGTTGTACATATCCAATCACGTTATTTTAAAATAGCACTGATAAAACTGCTTGTTCTACAAGTTGTTATCCAAATGATGAAAATGTACAGGGTAAACCTGGGTTTTATTTTGCACTTTGACATCCACCCCGGTTTCCGGAGTGTGAAAGTCAAGGCAATGACATGTCATAAATGCAAGTTCCATATCGAAGATTGCAATTACGACATACACTTTCTGCATATCCTCGACAGTAGCTCAGCATACAGAAGTATATTCAAACCACCAATAACAGATCAATTTCCAAAGATAACTCAAGGCAGTTGTGATTACTTCTACAATCAAGACTAAGTGAAAAATCAATCTGTACCTTGTGGAGTCCGGTCAGTTTTAAATACCGATGCTTCTCTTTTTTCCAGGCTTGGAGTCTGAATAACAAGGGAAAAAGAACATCTCTGATTTGACAATTCACCCATTAACTGCTGTTAATCACATGACACAACACAATTTTAACTTTTGAAGTGATTTGCCTTAGAGTTCCGAGCCCTCTTGAGCGCAAAACAAAGTTAGGTGCA
The DNA here is from genome assembly GCF_059516105.1 of Syngnathus floridae. Taxonomy (NCBI): domain Eukaryota; kingdom Metazoa; phylum Chordata; class Actinopteri; order Syngnathiformes; family Syngnathidae; genus Syngnathus; species Syngnathus floridae. The sequence continues at coordinate 14,182,956 of NC_142422.1, forward strand.
CATTTTAATGACATCAGAAGATAAAAACCTACCTTTTCACACGCCACTTCTTGAGCTAAAACTGGAGTCACAAATCGCAACATGGGTAAAAAGGGAAAATACAGCTTTGCCATGCCATCAGAAAATCTTAAATTTGTGATCTATATTTACTGTTTGATCTTGTTTTTTTCCTTTATAATAACCATGGCGAATTTTGAAAGTGACCAGCTGACATCTGCAAAAGGAACGCCATTATTTACATTAGTTTTGAATTCGCATATGAATTGTAAATGCATACGGCATAACCTCTTGTCAAAAATAACATTTGCTTTTTAAATGTAGGTTACTCATACAGTTATAAACTTTCAAAATGATTTTATTCACTTGCGATTTTATTTACTTAAAAAACCCACTACCATTAACATTTAGCGACCATTAACGTTTGTGTCAGAAGTTCTCTTCCAAATTATTAAAACTAAAACAACTAGTCACATAGCGAATTATGGGAAAACAAAGTACTAGCTAACAGGCAAGCTACAACTTAAGTCCAAGCTTGAAATCCATTGATAATGAAATGGACAAACTTTGCAGGACAAAAACACAGCTCTTACTGAAAAACCTCAAAGACTCACCTCATAGCAGCCTTCTAGAGTCTTTTTTTTTAAAATTTGGTCTTATAGAAGCAACATGCGTCGACTGAGCAGTTTACTTGCTGCGTTCATTTTATTGCTACTTCTTCTACTTCTCCTTCTTGATTTTTTTTTTACGGTGGCGCACAATTTATGCACGCGTCTGCCCCTAGCGTTTCGAACGAAGCAATACAACATTGTTCGTACAAATTACTGCTGGTTTAGGGTTCAATATTTCATATTTGATGGATTTAATTTTGGCATCTAAAGTCAAAGTCAAAGTCAAAGTCAGCTTTATTGTCAATTTCTCCACATGCCAAAGACACACAAAGAAACCGAAATTTCGTTCCCCCCTATCCCACGGTGACAAGACATGGCCCACAACAGACAAACAAGTAAACAAGTATAACAGCGTGCTGAATATATAATGAATAAATAACACAACAAATAAATAAATAAATAAGAGGAGCAAAAAAAGGAGCAAGTGAGCGTACAGCAGACATTCCAGAAAATAGCGCAACAGTGCCGCACGATACGCAGAAGGGGGTAGCGAGTTCAGGGTCCTAACAGCCTGGAGAAAGAAGCTGTTGGTGCGGGAGCGCAGGCTCCTGTACCTCTTCCCAGAGGGCAGAAGGTCAAACAAAGAGTGAGCCGGGTGACTCACATCTCTCGCAATCGAGGTTGCCTTGCGGGCGAGATGGGAGGTGTAAATGTCCTTCAGGGAGGGGAGCGAAGCACCAATAATCTTACCAGCCGTATTCACTATGCGCTGCAGGGCCTTCAAGTTCTGTTCAGTGCAGTTACCACCCCAGACAGCAATGCAACTGGTGAGGACGCTCTCAACGGTGCCACGGTAGAATGTAGACAGGACTGCCTGAGGAGCACATGCACGCCTGAGCTTCCGCAGGAAGTACAGGCGGCGCTGAGCTTTCTTTGCCAGTGACGAGGTGTTTGCGGACCAGGAGATGTCCTCACTGATGTGCACCCCCAGGAACTTGGTGCAGCTCACCCTCTCCACCACAGCACCGTCGATGATCAGCGGCAGGTGTTTTGTGTGACCCTTCCGGAAGTCAACAACGATTTCCTTGGTCTTGTTGACGTTCAGCAGGAGGTTGTTGTCCCTGCACCACGTGGTCAGAAGGTCAACTTCCGACCTGTACCGAGTCTCGTCGCCCTTCGTGATGAGACCCACCAGAGTCGTGTCGTCAGCAAACTTCACTATGCGGTTGTCGCTGTAGGTCGCAGTGCAATCATGCGTTAGCAGGGTGAAGAGCAATGGACTGAGCACGCAGCCCTGGGGGGCCCCCGTGCTCAGCGTGATGCTGGCGGAGATTTTGTCGCCAACACGCACCACCTGAGGCCTCTGACAGAGGAAGTCCAGTAGCCAGTTGCAGAGGGAGGTACTGAGGCCCAGCTCGTCGAGTTTGCAGATGAGTCGCTGCGGCACAATGGTGTTGAAGGCAGAGCTGAAGTCCACAAACAGCAACCTCACATATGAGTCCTTTCTCTCCAGGTGGGTGAGGGCCGAGTGGAGGGCAGAGCAGATGGCATCCTCAGAGGACCGCTTGGCACGATACGCGAACTGGAAAGGGTCAATGGTGGGGGGGAGAACGGATTTGATGTGCTCCATGACAAGCCGCTCAAACCACTTCATGATGATGGGCGTCAGTGCCACGGGGCGGTAGTCATTGAAGCAGGACGGTGCAGGTTTCTTCGGCCCAGGAACGATGGTGGCAGCCTTGAAACACGAGGGGACGATGGCCTGCTGCAGGGAAACGTTAAAGATGTCCGTGAATACACCCGACAGCTCCCCAGCGCAGTCCTTCAGCGCTCGACCCGGGATGTTGTCAGGGCCCGCCGCCTTACGGGTGTCAATAGCGGCAAGCGCCCTCCTCACACCGTCGGCAGAGAGGCGCAGGGGCTGCTCGTGTGGGGGGGGGGGGGGGGGGGGGGGGTGAGTGTTCTTCAGCAGGCGAGTGCTGTTCTGGGCGTCGAAGCGAGCAAAGAAGCGGTTCAGATCGTTCAGCAGACGGACGTCGCCCTCACAGCTCCTCGGCACGGGCTTGTAGTCCATGATGGTCTGAATGCCCCGCCAAAGGCTACGTGCGTCCTTGCTGTCCTTGAAGTCTATATAAGGTCTATGGAATAACCTAATATAGACTTCTATATCAGGTTACAGAAATAACCACACTTCACACAGATCATAGGTTGTTTAAAAAAAAAGCAATACAACTTCTGTACATTATTTATACAACTTATAGCTGGTTTAGGGTTTAATATTTCATATTTGATGGTGGGGACAAGTGGTATAGAAAATAATATGGATGGATGGATGGATGGATGGATGGATGGATGGATGGATGGATGGATGGATGGATGGATGGATGGATGGATGGATGGGTGGATGGACAGACAGACTGATTTAATATTGGCCTCAAACTACAGAAATAACCACACTTCACACGGATTAATGGTTGTTTAAAACAAACCATCACAACTTCTGTACATTCTGTATACAATTTACAGCAAAGTCCGGCCCGCGGGCCAAATCCGGCCTATGGTCAGATTTGATACCGCCTGCTGCTTTGGTCTTATAATGTATTATTTATGGCCCGCCTGCACTGTCAAACTGAATGAATAAAAAATCGTGAAACTTGAAATTGTAATTCCTCCTACATCAAAAGGTGGCAGCACCACTTTAATAATATCAGTCTGCATCCGTGCAGCGAACCCCTCTCCGCTCATTTCTGCCATGGCGACTGCAACGAAAACAAGGAAAGTTGACATTGAGGGCCGTCGCTTTCAAGAGAGATGGGAATTACAATACTTCTTCACTGAAAATCAAGGCAATGGTGTTTGTCTAATTTGTAAAGAGGCGGTTGCCTTGTTTAAGGATTTTAACCTGACACTACCAGACTAAACATGCTAACACGTACAACAAGATAACAGGGAGTGACCGTGTTGATAAAGTGAAGCAGCTCCAAGCTGAACTGGCCTCACAACAGTGATTCTTCACGCAGGGCTGAGTCAAAAGTAAAGTAAGCTACGAAGAGGCCATGTTAATACTGTTGCTGTTATGAACCTGTAGACGTGACAGAAGCTATTACTTTCTCAAAGATATTGTAAATGATGAGCAAAATTCACTTGTTTTAAATTTTAATAATAACAGACAACTTTACATTACTTATAACCAGGGCTGTGGACTCGGACTCGGGGACTCGGACTCGGTCATTTTTGCCGGACTCGGTACTTATTTTGACCGAGTCCACCGAGTCCAACAATAAAAAAAATACGTTCAATTTTATTTTCATCATGCTGCTGAGAATGCGCGTAGGAATACTGTCCACAGCCCTGCTTACGATCAATGTGGCCACGTTGAGTTGCACTTAGGCTAATGTTTACATTATGTACCAATGTCAAGGACGATTATGTCACCCAGCTTATATCATTGATGTGTTTCGATAGTTGTGGGGTCGTCACTAATTATTTGTGTTTAGATAAATGTCTGAGCTATAATGGTGTAATTAATGATTAAAAAATATTATCTTACATGTCCTGTGTTTCAGAATGGTTATTTAATTGGGCGAGAGTGTGTGTTTTCAAGCGTTTTGCCTCATGCCAATGGCACTCAGGGCTAAAGGTGGGCTTCAATGACTATTTTTGTAAAGCCACGCATTTAATACCATGTCAAATAATATATAAGAGTGTAGGTTATGTTCCAATGTATCCACTTCTATCGGTTAAATTGTCAACCGTACATTTATGACTACGCCATGATCTACGTTATGAACTAGCACAACTCCGGTAGGGCAGGGCAAATGTTATCGATCCGACGTCCGATTGGAACGTCGCCTCACTTTTACGTCCGCGCTCTCAGCAAGGGATCCTATATAAGCCGAACCAGCCAGTGTGAAAGCAGTTGCGTTCGTTCTGGTAGATTTTGATCTAAATTAGCCTTGAAGACTAAGCAGTCACATGAGTTAACTGAAAAAATGGACAGCCGGACTCGGACTCGGTGGTCAAGAGGCCGGATTCGGTGCAAAAATCCGACCAAGTCCACAGCCCTGCTTATAACTCCTGTTTAAAATGTTCATGAGGCAAAAACAATTTTGAACTCATGTAAATTTAAGGTATTTCATACAGTTTGTTCAATGTTATCTGACTTGAGATATTGTGGTGAATTCTCTTTGATGTTCTGTTGGTCTCCAAGATCAAATGGTGGATAGGTGGCTGGCTCAGGGAAGGAAAACTTCAATGACACACCGCTGATTGGGGAAAGATTTTATTCAACTGATGTCAGAATTAAAGTGTCTCTCTCTAGCCAAAAAAGAAGAGCCCCTGTCTTCTCCCGCCTTGGATCTTATACCCCGCGCCCCCCCTTACTCGGGCGCACGCACACGAGGGCTGCTGGATGTCCTCTGACCCCCCAGCCTGCCTTGTTGATTCTAACCAAATGGCCGATTCCTGTATCCTGGTACCAGGAAGTCTGCCTTCCTGGCCCAGGCCCCATAAAATCCCATGCGCATGTGAGCTAGTCACCTCTAAGCTTAGAAATGAAATATACATTGCATGAGACCTAAAAAAAAATACACAACAATATGAATGAAGGCAGAATTTGTGTTTTTAGAGTTGTTCACAGCTGCCTGAGTGGCTTATATTTGGTTATTTGTTCATTTGAAAAATAAAGACAATTTTGACAATGAAAATTGTTTTATAACAGTGTGTATTTGCATCAATATTATGTAATTAAAAAATGTCTGAAAAAACTATTGGCCCCTGGGCCCCTTCACTATTAAATCTGGCCCTCCTTGCAAAAGGTTTGGACACCCCAGACTTACAGAATGGTTTTGGGTTTAATATTTCATATTTGATGGATTTAATTTTGTCGTATATTTTAGGTCTATGTGTAGAGCTAATATAGACGTCAATCAGGTTACAGAAATAACCACACTTCAACCGCATCAATGGTCGTTTAAACAAAGCAATGACACCTCTGTTCATTATTTATACAACCTACAGCTGCTTTATGGCTTAATATTTCATATTTAATAGATTTAAATGTGTTGTCTATTCTAGGTCTATATAGAGACCTAATTTAAATGTCTATTTTAGGTCTACACATAGACCTAATTTAGACGTCTATTTTAGGTCTATAGAATAACCTAAAATTGATATCTATTTCAGGTTACACAAATAACCACTTCACATGTACGGATCAATATGGTTGTTAAAAACAAAGCAACTTTATATAACTTCTGTACATTATTTATACAACTTACAGCTGGTTAAGACTTTAAAATTTTGAAATATGATCATATTTGATGTTTTTAATTTAAACGTCTATTTTAGGTCTATACATAGACCATTTTTAGACGTCTAAATTAGGTCTATCCATAGACCAGACATCTAATAGACGTCTATGGCTCGCAGGGCATACTCTGAGTCTATCCCTGAACTCTGAGTTGACTTACTTTGAGATGGGAGACTCTGAATTATGCACGTGCACAACCACTAGCCATCATCTATGGAGTCCCGATACCACGAGTCACCATGACAACAGAGGAAAAACAGATAACCTTATTTTACCACAAAGGAATTGGCTACAAGAGCACAATAGATTACATCATGGTCAGAAATGAGGACCGCATCCTGGTCAGGGATGCCAAGGCAATCCCCGGAGAAGAGTGTGTGTCTCAGCATCACCTCATCATCGGAGACCTAACTCTGCGAATTAAGAAGGTGGGGGCTAAGAAGCATCCTCCCAAGTTGAAGGTGTGGAAGCAAGATAGCGCAGGGAGAAGATTGAGCATATAGCAGAAGAAGTGGAGGAGATGATGGAGTCGGGTGGTGTGGATGGCAAGTGGCAGGCAATGAAGAAGGCTCTGCTTGAAGCTACAGAGAAGGTGTGCGGATGGTCAAAGGTTAAAGCAAGACAAAGAGAGACATGGTGGTGGAATGACAGCGTCGAAAGAGCGGTGAATGAGAAGAGGAGGTGCCATAAAGCATGGAAGAAATCTAAAAGGGAGGCAGACCGAGCGCGGTATGTAGAAGCAAGGAGGGCGTCACGGACAGCAGTGTGGGAGGCCCAAGAGACCAAGAGGAAAGAATTTGCAAGTGAACTGGAGAGTGAGAGAGGACGAAAGAGCTTCTTCAAGATAGCAAAGCAAATGGTTAAGGAGAGGCGTGATGTGACCGGTGCAAACTGTGTAAAGGATGAGGATGGCAACATCGTGACAGACAACAGAGGAGTGAAGGAAGTATGGCGAAGGTACATGGAGAAGCTGCTGAATGTGGAGAATGACTGGGATGGAGAGGTGGGATGCGACGAAGTGGAGGGTGAATGTGGCCAGATCACGCGAACAGAAGTGGGGAAAGCCATAAAGGCCATGAAGGATGGAAAGGGAGCTGGACCATCTGGAGTGGTGGCAGAGATGATAAAGGCAGCGGGAGACGTCGGTGTGCAGTGGATGACTGACCTGTGTAACAGTGTCATCTCTGAGGGGCACATTCCGGAGGACTGGACAAGAAGCGTCCTGGTGCCGCTATTCAAAGGGAAGGGGGACCCACTTGCATGCGGGTCATACAGGGCCATAAAGCTGCTGGAGCATGGAATGAAGTTGTTAGAGAGGGTGTTGGAAAGGAGGGTGAGGTCATGGGTAGAGGTGGACAAGATGCAGTATGGCTTCATGCCTGGTAAAGGTACAACAGATGCAATTTTTGTCATCCGACAGATGCAGGAGAAACACCAGGAGAAGAGGAAGAGGTTGTACTTCGCTTTTGTTGACCTGGAAAAAGCATTCGACAGGGTGCCAAGGGAGGTGGTGAGATGGGCCCTAAGGAAGTCGGGCGTGGAAGAGGGACTGGTTAAGGCTGTGATGACTCTCTACTGCAGACCATGCACAGCTGTTAGAACAGGAGTTGGCGACAGTAATGGGTTTGAAGTAAGGGTAGGGGTGCACCATGGATCGGTGCTCAGCCCATTATTGTTTGCTAGCGTGATGGATGTGGTATCGAGGGAAGTGAGGGGTGGACTACCATGGGAGCTGCTCTAAGCGGATGACCTGGTATTGATGGCTCACAGTCGAGAAGACCTAGCTAGGAAGCTAGCAGCCTGGAAGACCTGCCTGGAAGTGAAAGGAATGAAGGTGAATGCGGCAAAATCAAAGGTCATGGTCGGTGGTGCTGGCCTGGGAGTGGTACCACAGTCAGGAGCATGGCCATGTGGAGTTTGTGGGAAGGGGGTGCAAGCTAACTCTATCCGGTGCAAGGGTTGTCAGAGATGGGTACACCGGGGATGCAGCGGAGTAAAAGGCAGCCTACTAGCTGCAAGTGAGACCTTCAAATGCAAGCGGTGCAGGGGAGAAGTCGCCCAAGCAGACCCAGCTGAGCAAGAGGGGCTCATAGCAGATGGGGAGATGTACGAGGTGGTGGACAGCTTCTGCTACCTTGGAGGCATGCTTAACGCTGATGGGGGGGTGGACCTAGCAGTGACCACAAGGGTGAGAGGCAGGTGGAAGAAATTCAGGGAACTCATGCCCTTCTTAACATCTAAGGCCCCATCCCTGAAGATGAGAGGCCAAGTGTACTCAGCCTGCGTCAGAAGTAGTATGACGTACGGAAGTGAGGCATGGGCCCTGAAAACAGAACACGAAGAAAAACTAAACAGAGCAGAAATGAGGATGATCAGATGGATGTGTGGTGTGTCAATGAGGGAGAAAAAAACCAGTGCAGAGCTGAGAAAGAAGATGGGAGTGGAGGCCATAGTGGATGTGGTGAGGAGAGGCAGACTGCGATGGTACGGACATGTAGTGAGGGAGGACGAGAACGACTGGGTGAAGAAAGTTATGGACTTTAAACCGATGATGATGATGATGATGATGATGAAAGTAATTGGAGGTCCTTTTGCTAGACTATGGCGAGTCCGAATGTATTTTTCGCCGCAAATCTAATACGGCTGCAGCAGCGAAGGAGAGCGAGACGTCATGGGAGGAAATTGCTGCCCGATGCGCAAGTTTTAATGTACTATTTCATTGATGTAACATCTAACCATAAGATTGTAGCATAGCCTATAGTTATGAATTTAGGTAGGAATGCAATCTGATTTTCATTTAGGTGCAATTCAACAGGAGAAAAAACGACTTGGATGCAGCTCAAAATGATACAGAAAAACATTCGTCAAAAAGGTAAGGCATGTTTTGCTAGGCTGTGATTGCACCTCACTTTGATTTTAATTTATCCATCCATCCATCCATCCATCCATCCATCCATCCATCCATCCATCCATCCATCCTTCCATCCATCCATCCATCCATCCATCCATCCATCCATCCATCCATCCATCCATCCATCCATCCATCCTTCTTCCGCTTATCCGGGGTCGGGTCGCGGGGGCAGCAGCTTTGGGAGGGACTCCCAGACTTCCCTCTCCCCAGCCACTTCATCCAGCTCATCCCGGGGGATCCCAAGGCGTTCCCAGGCCAGCTGAGAGACATAGTCTCTCCAGCGCGTCCTGGGTCGTCCCCGGGGTCTCCTACCGGTGGGACATGCCCGGAACACCTCCCCGGGGAGGTGTCCAGGAGGCATCCTGATGAGATGCCTGAGCCACCTCATCTGGCTCCTCTTAACGTGGAGGAGTAGCGACTCTACTCCGAGTCTCTCCCGGATGACCGAGCTTCTCACCCTATCTCTAAGCGAGAGCCCGGACATCCTAAACTAATTTCGGCCGCTTGTATCCGGGATCTCGTTCTTTCGGTCACGTCCCATAGCTCGTGACCATAAGTGAGGGTAGGAGTGTAAATCGACCGGTAAATTGAGAGCTTTGCCTTTTGGCTCAGCTCTCTTTTCACCACGACGGACCGTAGATTCTGCATTACTGCCGACGCTGCACCGATCCGCCTGTCGATCTCGCGCTCCATCCTCCCCTCACTCGTGAACAAGACTCCAAGATACTTGAACTCCTCCACTTGGGGCAAGATCTCATCCCTGATCCGGAGAGGGCATTCCACCCTTTTCCGACCGAGGACCATGGACTCGGATTTGGAGGTGCTGACCCTTATCCCGACCGCTTCACACTCGGCTGCGAACCGCTCCAGTGAGAGCTGGAGATCACGGCCTAAAGAAGCCAACAGCACCACGTCATCTGCAAAAAGCAGAGACGCGATGCTGAGGTCCCCAAACCAGACCCCCTCAATGCCTCGGCTGCGCCTAGAAATTCTGTCCATAAAAATTATGAACAGAATCGGTGACAAAGGGCCGCCTTGGCGGAGTCCAACCCTCACTGGGAACGAATTCGACTTACTGCCGGAAATGCGGACCAGACTCTGGCATCGGTGATACAGGGACCGAACCGCCCTTATCAGTTGGCTCGGCACCCCGTACTCCCGAAGCACCCTCCACAGAACCTCCCGAGGGACACGGTCGAACGCCTTCTCCAAGTCCACAAAACACATGTGGACTGGTTGGGCGAACTCCCATCCACCCTCGAGGATCCTGCCGAGGGTGTAGAGCTGGTCCACTGTTCCACGGCCAGGACGAAAGCTACACTGCTCCTCCTGAATCCGAGGTTCGACCTCCGGACGGACCCTCCTCTCCAGCACCCCTGAATAGATCTTACCAGGGAGGCTGAGGAGTGTGATTCCCCTGTAATTGGAACACCCCCTCCAGTCCCCCTTTTTAAAGAGGGGAACCACCACCGCAGTCTGCCAATCCAGAGGCACTGTCCCCGATGTACACGCAATGTTGTAGAGGCGTGTCAGCCATGACAGCCCCACAACATCCAGAGCCTTTAAGAACTCCGGGCGGATCTCATCCACCCCCAGGGCCTTGCCACCGAGGAGTTTTTTAACTACCTCAGTGACTTCGACCCCAGAGATTGGAGAGTCCGCCTCAGAGTCTCCAGGCACTGCTTCCTCAATGGAAGGCGTGTAGGTGGAATTGAGGTCTTCGAAGTATTCTCCACACCGACTCACGTCCTGAGTCGAGGTCAGCAGCACGCCATCCCCACTGTAAACAGTGTTGACGTTGCACTGCTTCCCCCTCCTGAGACGCCGGATGATGGACCAGAATTTCTTCGAAGCCGTCTGGAAGTCATTCTCCATGGCTTCACCAAACTCCTCCTACGCCCGGGTTTTTGCCTCACCAACCGCCGGAGCCGTGTTCCGCTTGGCCATCCGGTACCTGTCAGCTGCCTCCGGAGTCCCGAAGGCCAAAACGGCCCGATAGGAGTCCTTCTTCATCTTGACGGCATCCCTTACCGCCGGTGTCCACCAGCGGGTTCGGGGATTGATGCCACGACAGGCACCAACGACCTTACGGCCACAGCTCCGGTCGGCCGCCTCAACAATGGAGGCGCGGAACATGGTCCACTCAGACTCAATGTCCCCCGCCTCCCCCGGGACATGGGAAAAGCTCTGAAGCTCTTCCTGACAGGAGTTTCTGCCAGACGTTCCCAGCAGACCCTCACAGAGCGGTTGGGTCTGCCAGGTTGGACCGGCATCTTCCCCCACCATCGGAGCCAACCCACAACCAGGTGGTGATCAGTCGACAGCTCCGCCCCTCTCTTCGCCCGAGTGTCCAAAACATGCGGCAGCAAATCCGACGACACGACTACAAAGTCGATCATCGAACTGCGGCCTAGGGTGTCCTGGTAACAAGTGCACACATGGACACCCTTATGCTTGAACATGGTGTTCATTATAGAAAATCCGTGTCGAGCACAGAAGTCCAATAATAGAACACCCCTCAGGTTCAGATTGGGGCAGGGGGGGCGTTCCTCCCAATCACGCCCTTCCAGGTCTCACTGTCATTGCCCACGTGAGCACTGAAGTCACCCAGTAGAACCATGGAGTTCCCAGAAGGAGCGTTCTCCAGCACTTCCTCCAGGGACCCCAAGAAGGGTGGGTACTCTGAGCTGCTGTTTGGTGCATCGTCAAAAACAACAGTCAGGTCCCGTCCCCCCACCCGAAGGCGGAGGGAGGCTACCCTCTCATTCACCGGGGTGAACACCAATGTACAGGCGCCCAGCTGGGGGGCAATAAGTATACCCACACCTGCTTGATGCCTCTCACCGTGGGCAACTCCAGAGTGGAAGAGAGTCCAACCCCTCTCGAGAGGGCTAGTACCGGAACCCAAACTGTGTGTGGAGGCAAGTCCAACTATATCTAGTCGGAACTTGTCAGGGTTTTCCAGGTTATCTTTATCGTATGATTATGTTGGAATGCAACCTGTGATAAATAACCTAGCTTGTCCCATCCTACACAAAGTCGTAAAACACCCCTTGCTATGTTTTGACTAGAGGTCAAGGGCTTTCTCTGCTCTTGCAGGAGCCGAGAGTCAGACCTCCATTCGATCGTCGCTTGCAAGTGTCTAAAAGGACTTACTTGTCTTCCGTGTGGTTCTTGCAAAATAAGTTGGAATGAGCGAAACTCTAACAGAACTTTTCTGCCTCACACACCAGTTCGGGCTCCTATCCAACCAGAGAGGTGACATTCCATGTCCCAAGAGCCAGCTTCTGCAGCCAGGGATCGGACCGCCATGGTCCCTTGCCTTTGGCCGCCGCCCAGCTCACAATGCACCCGACCCCTTTGGCCCCTCCCACAGGTGGTGAGCCCATGGAAAGGGGGACCCACGTTTCCTTTTCGGGTTGTGCCCGGCCGGGCCCCATGGGCAAACGCCCGGCCACGAGACGCTCGCCTTCGAGCACCACCTCCAGGCCTGGCTCCAGAGGGGGGCCCCGGTGACCCGCATCCGGGCGAGGGAAATCTAAGTCCACATATGTTTTTCTTCTTAAGGGGCTTTTTGAGCCGTGCTTTGTCTGGCCCCTCACCTAGGACCCTTTTGCCATGGGTGACCCTACCAGGGGCATGAAGCCCCAGACAACATGGCTCCTAGGATCATTGGGACACGCAAACCCCTCCACCACGGTAAGGTGACGACTCACGGAGGGGGATTTTAATTTAATTATTCTAAATGGACTTACGCTATTAAACAAAGTCAATATAAATTTAAACTAAAATATTAATTCAGTGGCTACTTCAAATCATTTAAACCCCAAACAAAATGTTTTCTAACATCCTCTCAGTTAATTCTACACTTCGTGGATTAACACTTGACACAAATGCATTTATGTTGTAGTCATTTAAAATGTGACTCTGTTCTACAGCAACACTCATTAAAATACTATTTTAAAACAAACATTGAGTTCTGCTCAGCCAACAGAAAAAAGGTAATGCTCTGTATCCCTGATATAAAGAAAATGCCATTTGCAAAAAACGTAGTACTATACATAAAGTTTGCTCTGATGTGAGATGTGATGTCAGAACTCATAGTGCCTGCACACAAGACAGGCGAGTGTACCACTACACCATCAGGCATCCCATGGCCAGAGAAGGTTGTTGAGATAAATTATACTGTTCAAAGAAAAGCGGTAGCATTCAAAAAGATATTCTTTTAGATATGATAAAACGTCTAATCTGGGTCGAAAGAGTCTTTTACGACATAAAGCATTTAGAATTATTACGGCTTCGATGTTGATCGGATTTTGAATGAACGGCCAATCCATGATTAACCATTTTCTTTGTGTGGTAGGAGACAGGTTGAAACTCTGGGTCTTTTGTAGTAAACCTGCCAGCAAGCAGGTTATGTTCACAGGGTAAGTTATCGCAATAACTGACCCAGAGTTTAAATTACCTCTCTTTCGGGAACAGATAACTCAGAGTTTCCCTCATTTCGCTTTCTGGAATACCCCTCTGGTCTTCCGGGCCCAGTGTCCTGCATGATGATCGTCCAGATCACCAGCCTCGTCTGCAGCAGCTGGATAATGATCCCATACACTTTATTTGGGTGTGTTGCAGCAGGGAGACATAGAATGTATGCGGCACACCGGACACCAAGGACCACGGTTGAAGACCCCTGCATTACCCCAAGGGAACCTTGCATAAAAACACAGATGGGAAAATCAGGTCCAGAAGGTGAAAACATATCCACAGATTGGCTTTAGCGACAGGTGGCTCCACTTAACCAGCCAAGTTAAGCTGCACATGCTCTTTTACCTGCTTGAGTACAAGAAAAAACACCGGCTGTCTAAAGCCGAACTGCGGCAGGTGTTTAACGTTCCGGTTAACGTTCTTGGCCTTCTCATCTTCCGTAGCGTTACGATGCGGGTGACTTTGATTTCAATGACACAAAACGGAAGGAATTTCTTCAAAGTTGTCCTGTCAACGAGTTCAAATCATCGAGTTATAACGCCACATTGAAATCGTTTTGTTGTGTTTTCTGGAATGGCTTCGGTTCGAATAAATATTGCCGCTTGATAGAGAAGGCGGAAGAAGTAAACGTCCGGTTGTCTGTTGCGCTGCAGTAGTAGGCCGCCGACAGGAAGTTTTGTAACGGCACAAGCCGAGATGGTTTATGTTAGACAGATGAGTCACCCCGACGGCAGCTGTCGCCGTATGTTTGTTTGCAGGGGCTTGTCTTTGTGCAGGCATTGCCAAGGCAACCGCAACACGTCCACGCGTCGAATGAAGAGTGCCGTCAATGTGACGTCACGTAACAGATGACCGGATGGTTGTGATGTGGGCGGAGAGGGCAGGGTCGAGAGCATCAGACACAAAGCAGCGCGTGGCGAGTCACCCCGGTGCAAGTGGTCGCCCTGGAGGTCACTTTGAAGGTCAGAGGTCATCGTTGGCCCCTTCTGATCGCGCGCAACCGCGACCTCCGAGCGGGACCGCAGAGTGAACGCTCTTGGCCGGCCGAGCGTGGTGGAGACGATCTCGGGCCGGCGACAAAGTGACGTCACCGCGCTGTTGCTGTGGCGGGCGAGTCAGCCAGCCAGCGAGCGAGCGAGCGACGGACGAATAACATGTCTGCGGGCTCAGGCGGCCCAGCGTCGGGACCCGGCGGCCCCGCGGCGGCGGCAGCAGCGGGTGTCGGCAACCCCCGCAAGTTTAGCGAGAAGATCGCGCTTCACACGCAGCGGCAGGCCGAGGAGACGGCCGCCTTCCACGAGGTCATGATGGACATCACGTCGACCAGGGTGAGCACGCCGCCAGCCACTGCCCGACCGCCAGTGGTTGTCGGAGGCGGACGTGGCCAAGTGAGCAAGCGAGCGCAGGCCTCAGCCGGGCTCCCGGCGCCGTCCTGCCGGCCGGATGCTTTCGGAGCCCGTCGGCAAGCCGACCCGAAAACCGCCGCTTGACGCGTTTGTTCTGCAGCGGCAAGTCGGCGAGGCCACGAGCGGCTTGCGCTTCGCTTGCGAGCGTCGTTACCTTAGCTTAGCACGTTAGCTTCGGCGGCTAGTCGCCTTGTTTACCAACTCAGCGAGCTGTCATCGCACGCCGGAAGTCCCTATGAACAACGTCCGAGCGGTTGCGGATTCTCGCCTCAGCGTGTTTCAGCTTTGGTGTGCGGCACCGAGGCGACCGCTTGATAGTCTGCGCGGCTCTCCGAAACGTTCGGCTGTGGCGGAAGTTTCGCCTAATTGGTTTTCTCCTCGGCAATGTCCACATTGGACGCAGCTGGTGTGACAGGAGGCAGTTGCATGAGCGGGCTCGTTCGTTCGCTAACTTGCTTGCTTGTGCAATTCGCAAGGGCTTGTCCGGGTGGTTGAGTCGTACTAGTTAATTTCGTTGGAGAGAGGCATTTGCTATTGACGAACTATGTCAAGTATAACGAGCAATGTCACTGGAAAAGTGCACGTTGCGGTCTGAGTGATGAACATCCGCTGTCAAAGTGTAGTCGGTTGACTTGAAATTTCACGTCACTGGGTTGACTCGCGATTGTGGCTGGAGCAGTCGCTATAGTGACCACAGTTACAAAAACAGTGCAAGAAAATCTGCCGTCATATTTCATTCCCTCATGAAATACGACACACCGGGTCCCAGGTCAGCTCGGCAAGTCGCAAGATTGGTGAACATCAAAACTAGAGAAACGCAATCAGAGATAATAATGCAAAAGACGTATGCAAGGATGGGGCTAGTTGAGTGGGCACAGCCTTCCCGGGTGGAGTTTGCGTGTTCCCCCCACGCCTGCGTGGGTTAGGGTGCGCTCATTTGGGGGATGTCCCGATGATGATCACGTTCAGCATTGTCACCGAGTGTGCCCCAGTCACTGCAGTTTTCGGTTGTGAGCTTTAGCTAGTAACTGCATGTTGCAGGGCTGCGCAATATATTGTGACAATGGCTCGTGCAATATGCGTATCGCAGCGTATCGCAAAGACACGCACTAGATAATTATACATAATTAGCTGAGAATACATTGAATTTGCTCATTGTGTCGTATGAACCCCCCACCCGCGCATACGCACACGCGCAAACACACACACACACCACCATACACACACACACACACACACACACACACAAACAACGTCATTTCTTTGCGGACACGTTAAAAAACAGCGATCTTGGCGTATTCAACAACCGCATGGCATATCGCATGTTTTTCCGTTAGCGTGTTTTCAGAAGCTTGTGACGAGCACGTCTGCCTTTTGGTGTCCAGCTGCAGGCTCAGAAGCTCCGGCTGGCCCACACCCAGGGTCCCTACTATGGCGGCTCGCTGCCCAACGTCAACCAGATCGGCCGCGGGCCACAGGACTTGCAGGTGAGCGAGCATGGTCCCAAAGATTCAGCTCAGGGACCCGTTGGCTTGAGCGTGTGCACTGTCGTGCAGGGCACCTTCCCGCCGTCGCTGGAGTCTGCTCGCTCCACGCGCCATCATGGCCTTGTGGAGCGTGTCCACAGGGAGCGCCGCTTCGTGCCACCCATCAGGCCCTATCGCAGCCGCCAAGTATCCTTTCTGTGCCAAAAGGGGCTGCGTCGAGCCAAGTGCAAACGACGATGGGTCTCGTGCACGACGGGGAGTTCATTTGAATGAATGGCACTTGAATTTATGGATACGGTGTCGGGTGCTTGAGGGCTGGTGCCCGGCGACAGGCGCCTAGCCCGCCTCGCCTTGGTTTGGCGTGAAAACCTTTCTCTCCTTAACTGCAGCCTCCGCAGGCGGACAACTCTCCTTACAACTCAGCCTACTTGTCCCCCCCACCGGACCCCGGCTGGAGAAGGTACATGTTATGACTCCGCCCCCTTCCCCTCTGCTCTGCTAACTGCGTCTGCGGCCATCTTGCTGCTGCTCAGAGTCTTTGGCTGTGCCGGGAATCTTTCAACTCTTTCCCTTCTCCTTCTGCAAGGAGCTTTGTAGGCTTGGATCGGCTGAATTCCAAACACGGCGACGGCGTTCCCCATCTTTCTTTGTTCCCATTTCCTAAACCGCCAGATGAGGGCTGTCCTCGGTGGCACAAAAATTTGAATCCAATCCTCCCAAAGATGGAGGCTGGCAAGCTTACATTTTTATAAGCCCTTTTGGGCCGTTTTCCCCCAGTCCCTGATGTAGGTGGGCCGATCGGGGACGGAGAGGCGCTCCCCATTCGGGCAAGATGGCAACCACACCGCAAAACGTTCAGAGGGATTCCCCTGCACGTCCAAACGTGTGCAGCCACACTTTGGAGCGCTGACATGCTAGCAAGCCACTTGCTCTTTGGCTGCCGCCTTCTTCCTCTCTTCTTCTTCTTGGGGGTGTACGTAGGCACTCTTACCTCAGAATTCTTCCCTCTGCATTCTTGCCCAGAATTTTCTAACCACAATAGGCACGCACGCATGCGCACATAACACGCACATGCCGGCTGCCATGACCAGTGGTGGCTTTCTCACAGGATTTTGGGCAGCGGCTTCCGCCATGCGGTCGTCCCGCTTACGCTTTTCCAGAGGCTGCCTTCATCCCGCGCTTGCCCCTCCTCTTCACCTGCCCCACTGGCCAGTAACGTAACGCTTTGTTCTTGTCGATCGTGAAAAGGAATTGGTCCGCTGGAATCTTCCCGGGGGAAAAAAGCCACTTGTTACAGCTTCCAAGCGCCGCGCTCAACAGGTGAACCCCCCTCCTCCTCTTCGCCATCCTCCTCTTTCTCCTCATCCTTTTCTTTAAGTGCATCTCCTCCTCCTGTCGTTTCTCTCCACTCGTGATGATGCAATATCTGCCCGTGTGGGTCTTCTTCTTCTTCATTGCCGCCATCCGCTCCTCTGCATCTCTTTTTTTTCCTTTTGTGGTACCTCTGTACGGCAAGCCTTTCCTGTTGTCATGTGATTGGCCGGCAGGGGGAGGTAAGATCGGGTCAAGTGCTCATCAGTTCCGCCTTGGGGACATAATCTCTTTCACTAAATTGCGGCCTGTGACAGGTTGCGTGGGTCGGCTTGCTGACGTCCCGTGTGTGCGTGTGCGTGCGTGTGCGTGCGTGTGCGTGTGCGGGGTCCAACAGGACCAACTCTGACTCGGCCCTCCACACCAGCGTGATGAACCCGCCATCGGGTGAACCCTTCGGCACAGGAGGTCACTCCCTCGCGCCCCATGGCAGAAGACGCAACGGTGAGAACCCTGCCCACTCTGAGCCTCGGCCAATCAAACGGCATTGTTCCGCTGTGTCACCGCACCAACCTTATATGTCCTTAGTTTTTCCGTACCCCGTCCCGCCCATCGAGGAGAATGTGCTGGACGACGCCAAGCTGGTTGCTAACAAGGCTTGGGACGCCAAGAAGGTCAGACGTCGCACGCGCATGCACACACACACGTGCACGCAGATAAATTGTGCTGATTTGTTTTCTTCATGTCTTCAGTTTCCTGTGATGACCTCCCGACCAAAGTCATGTGAAGTTCCTGGCATCAAGTACGCGCACACACTGTCATGACATGACATATGCCCCGCTTACACACGTGCGCTAAGACAGTCTCGATGTTTGGAAGCCGCTCGAGATGTCAAACAAACACTCTTTTCTCTCTTCCAAGGTGCACGTCTTCCCAAACATATGTTTGCGCGTTACAACCGGCCTTGCCATTTTCGGGACTTTGAGCTTTTCTACACGTTGTTTGAGAACTTGATGTTTCCTTGTTTCTTTTTTTGTCTGGTTTTGTTCTTTTGTTTTTTTTCATTCGCAGTACCTTACTCATATTGTCGTCGGCCACGCAGCATAAGCGCCTCGGTCACGTTTTGGGGAAAGCAATATTTCAATATATCTGCCTCGTTTGCGTGTGTTTAGCGTCTTCATGTCGCCTGAGCTGCCGTTGGCTCCTGCCCACGGCGTCCCATCGGCCCTCAACATCAGCGGCTCTCTGCCAGACCTGTCCAGCCTCCACTTCCCCTCGCCCCTGCCCACCCCGCTGGACCAGGACGAGCCTGCTTACCCTGGCGGTAGCACAGGCAATCTGGCCTCCACCCTCACCCAGCTGGGCATCAACGTCGGCGGCGCCGAGGGAAGCAACGGCGCCTCCAACCGTTACCATCAGCCCAGTAAGCAGACCTGACGAATGGCCGCCGCTTATTTGGCAACCGATTCGCAAGGCGAGGTTGTGGCCAGAGCCCGAACTAACCGCAATGGCTCTTGTGATACCGCCGTCTTTTGCAACAAACATACAGAGTCAAAGTGGCCAGTCGGGTCGCCTCGCTCGGTCCCGCCATGTGGCCAGCTCTCGTCGAACCATCGGGAGCATCTGACTCAGGATGGCCATTGTGTTTGCGCTTCTTCTTCCTGCAGGTCTGCTGGGCTCGCTGGGGGGCGCGGCAAGCAACCCGTCCCTGCAATCGTCATTGAGCAACCCCA
This sequence comes from Syngnathus floridae, assembly GCF_059516105.1. Classification (NCBI taxonomy): domain Eukaryota; kingdom Metazoa; phylum Chordata; class Actinopteri; order Syngnathiformes; family Syngnathidae; genus Syngnathus; species Syngnathus floridae. The sequence continues at coordinate 14,202,205 of NC_142422.1, forward strand.
ACATCCGGGCCTCGCTCAGTAGCCACTCTTTCCGCAACTCTCTAAGCTCCGCCTCCTTGCAGTCGTCGCTCAGCAACCCCTCGCTGCAGTCGTCCCTGGGCTCCTCTCCCTCCCTTCCCTCCTCCCTCAGCAGCCAATCACTACACTCATCCCTCAGTAGCTCCTCCCTCCAGTCAGCCTCCGGCAACCCCGCCTATGGTGGCGCCTCTGGCTCCGCCTCCTACACTCCCTCGCTCAGCACCTCACCGCGCAGACGGCCGCAGCCCTCGCCGCTCATCCTGCCCGTTTTGGGTGGGGATGCCCGGCGACATCACGCCAAGCAGTTCTCGCCCACCATCTCGCCCACGCTGTCCTCCATCGCGCAGGTGAGTCACGCACGCACAAATCCCCCTCAAGCTTTCCCACACATAATCCCCCCCCCCCCCCCCCCGCCAGGGTGTGCCGCTGGACACGAGTAAGCTGCCTCTGGATCAACGCCTACCGCCATACCCTCTGGGCCAGCAGCCCCCCCTAGTGAATCAGCATCAAACGCAGACGCAGTTGGTCCATCTACCGCAGCCGCCGCAGAACCTGCACTTTGGAACGGTACCAGTACAAAAAGCCATTCTTATGTTCTCCTTATCTAACGTCACCAACATGTGTGTGCATGTGCGCGTCCAGCAGCAGCAGCATATGAGCAGTTCTCAGGTGAACTCGCCACTGGCGAAGAACAACAGCGCCTTGGAGGCGTACCTCCACGGCGCCTTGACCTCCCAGTGTCAGCTCAAGCAGGAGGTGGAGCAAACTCGGAGTGCAAACTTCCCCCAATTGCACTTGACCTCTGACCTGTACAACGTGAGCCCTCAGCTGGCATGTTTGTTGAGCGCTTGCGCGCCTTTTGCCACGATAACCCCATGTTTTCCCAGGACGCCTTGCTCAATTCCTTGCTGGACGACTCGTACGTTAACCTGCAGCTCGGCGGCAAAGCCAGCCCGCAGGTACGGCGATGCGACACGTGATCGGTGTGTCGCGGGATCAACAGGAGATGTGATGGAGCGTGTGTGTTTTTGCTCTTCAGTTCCCCACAGAGAGTCCAAGTGACAACCTGGCCCACAGCGTGCTGAGCGGCAGCCATGCTGACACCCAGGCACTGCAGCGTTCCTTCGATCAAACTGTACTCAACCAGAACCAGAATCTCAACTACGGCGGAAGCGCTCGCCAGAACATCCCCAACATCATCTTGACAGGTGGGTGGCTTCATGACCTGATGCGTCAAGAGGAACTCGAATACAAACTGTGGCTTGCCGTGACATGTAGTGTGTGGCCTGCTAGTGCAAAGGCACTACTCGACCAGCTTCGCCCCCTCCCGTCGCTATTTGCCAAGTTTCTGATGCATGTTACAGACCAAAGCAGGAACTGAACCGTTTAGCCAACCGATAATAATCAGTTGAACCGACTTGTAAAGACACGACCCAGGACACACTGGGGCGCTTGGCTGGCCTGGGAATGTGTCGGGATCCCCCGGGACGAGCTGGACAAAGTGGCCGGGGAGAGGGAACTTTGGGCCTCCCTGCTGAAGCTGCGACCCAATTTGGGAGAAGCGCTCATCCACCAATAGGACAGGAACAACAATCATTGACAGTCATAGGAAAAAGAAGCTTGCTTATCAGTTGTTACTACATGGATCCTTGTTCTCATTTGCCGCATGTGTTTGCCCTCAGGTGACTCTTCTCCACCAGGTCTGTCCAAAGAGATTGCCAGCGCCCTGTCGCACGTGCCAGGTTTCGAGATGAGCCCCTTCTCTCTCGACGACCCGCTGCAAATGGACGCACTGGCCCTGGATATGCTGGAGGGAGACCTGATGCTGGCCGACCCCGCCGTAGAGGACTCCTTCCGCTCGGACAGACTCAAGTGAGCCTCGGCGGATGGAGCGAGCTCACCGAGTGGCTGGCGCGCACAAGTGCGCACAAGGTGGCTGCTAAACCTCCGACGGAACTCAAGATGGGGAATTATGGAATTTGGTCAAATTGAAACCATTTCAAAGGCCATTTCTTTGCCCTCTATTCCGTCTGCCGTGCAATGGTTCTCTCCCTCTTGGGATTGGTGACCCCCGTAGCAGTCTCATGGTTCTCCGTGACCAGCGTACATTCCTTCTACCATAATTTCATGGAGAGAGAGCCTCTAAGCGTGAGTTTTTTTTGTCCGAAGCAGACACCCATACAAATTAGATGGCTCCCTTTTCCCGCGTGACCTCCACCCATCGCGCTCGAGCATTTCATCGTTGGTAACCTATCAAAAAAGGAGACTCATCTCACCGGGGGTGGGGTTTGTTAAGTGGCAACAGAATGTGGGTTACTCTCACCAAAACCACCGGTTTCGGACCAAAATGAGAAAACAAGCGTTTCAAGAAGATCGTCGGTGTTGTCGGCGGGCACCAATTGGACTTTGGGCATTCGTCCCAAATCCTTGCGGTTTCTGCGGCCGCTTGGCCAGGTTGTGCCACATTCTATCTGGCGGTGCTCATCTTTGACAAGAAGCTCCTCGGAATGTGCGCGCGCAGGCGTGCGCACACGCAAGAGGTCCGTCAAGTCAAACCCAAGAAGAGAACCTGAAATGACAGCCAGACCTTTAAAAAAAACAAAAAAAAAAAACACCCTAAGCCTCAGGCAGACACGTCTGATCAGCATTTTTGTTGAAAAAAATCCTAGGTGAGGGAGAGGTCGTTGGTCGCGTCAGCGGTCAGGCCAGAGCTTCCCCTTTGCGCAGGAAGTGCTGGTTGGAAAATGTCAAAGCCACATTCGTTGACAAGCAAGTCACGTTGAAAAGTTTCTTTAGTCAAGCTTAAATGCATGCTTGCACACGTGGGAGCGGATTATGCAATTGATCAGGCAGTCGCAATGCAGTTGTAAACTCTGCCACTGGGGAGCTGTAGAGGGCTCAGGCCTGTGCGTGCGCCTCCCCCAGCATGAACTAAAGGCCGTATTTCATAAGTTGTCACATTTTTACAAAGGTTTGGGCCAACCTTCACACCTTTGGGCTAGCGCTTTTAGGCCGAACTGCCTTCGTGCGCGTGTTGTAATAATTTGTAATAAGCAGGGATGTTTGTATATATGAATGTTTGCAAAGCAGCTAACGAGATTTATATACTGTTACTTCACTTTTTTTTTTTTTTTCCAGAAAATAAACGTTATGTGAACTTGTCACATTTTCACATTGAGGGGGAGGCAACGGTATAGCTGCTTCAAGCCAAAGGCTGCCGCATTGTTACTGTAACAGAAAAGTGCTACGGTGCCACTACGTCACAATAAAATCAACAGCACTGGTACCCCAAAATAAAATAAAAACTAATGGCAACAGGGGCGGCACAATGAGCATGCGGGTTCGATTCCAGTCTTCCTGCGTTTTTCCTGTGCCTGCCCCAAAATTTCATGCCATGTTTGAAAATCATAACACTCATGACATTCACCTTCATCATTACTCATCTGTAGGCTCATCAATTTTTAAATAATATAGCCCATCACACACTTGAATCTCAAATGTCATACCATCTTTATGGAAGGGCTTGTTCTGTCCCTCCTTAAGGATGAGAGTTGCTTCTTGGGCAGTCCCTGCCTTGACAGGAATAATGTCCTGGGGATATGATGGGACATATAATGCCCCCCATCAACATGGTTTCCATTGCGCATCCTCCTCTGTCAATCAGGCAAACCTTGGCTGCACCCCTCCTCAGTGCGAGCCACTGGTTCTCTCCTCGTCAGCCAACTCCAGGATGTGCTTTTGGGGCTTCTTGTCAAAGTCCTTGAACTTTGTGATGTCAGTCACAATACGGGATGGGCCCCCGTGTCGACCATAAGCCCTCTCCTCTGTGGTCTGCTGACAGGGTCTCCATCCACCCGGCCCACCTTGAATGCAAAGGTTTGGTCCCCCTCATCCACCGCCTGCTTGATCTCTCCTCCTGTGCCTGCATTTCTCATCTTTGTGCGTGGAGCTCTTGCAAAAATTACACCATTGTTTTTGTCCACTGTGCTGGCCCACCTCAGGACAACCTTTTTTTATTGCTTTACGGGCCTTCTGGCCACAACTGTAGCAGGTCAGTCTGACGTCCCCACCAGATCTCACTCTCATGATGCTGTCCTCTGTGGACACAGTCCTGAACTTTTCAGTGCTCTTATAGCACCGCAGCTTTATCTTGAACTCAGCAAAAGTAAACTTTTCATCACTCTGCGACACATGAATGGAAAAGGGCTTAAAAGCATCTGGTAAGCACATTAAAATAGCGATCAGCAGATCATCGCTTAACATCTCTCCCACATCTCTGCCCGTATAATCAATGAGAGCGCTGACTGCCTTTTGGAGGGATGTCAGTCCAGTATACAGATTTATCACACGGGGATATAGCATATAGTGATCTCTCAGAATATGCAACACTTTCCTACAATCATCAGCTGCGTCCCTCATTACAAGAGACAAGCCTGAGTCCTGGTGCAGTCGCCTCATTTGTCATCGTTCGCTCATTCCTTACTCCTGAATCGCTATGGCGGACCCTGATATTGGCGTTCCGCCATTCGCAGTGTCACTGTTTTGCGGTCAGTACAGTAGTGTAAATGGAAAACCATTAGTTTTCGTAACAGCTTATCCTCATAGATTATAATAATGAGAAAATATTTATGATGAACGAAAAAGTATTTATAAATTTATTTAATCACAAACGCTTCGGGTTAAGTACCCGAGCTTGAAGGAGATACCGGCCAAGTGGGCGAGAAAATCATTTGTCTATTATTCTGAAATGCGTGAGCGGAAGTGGCGGTTGCAGCGCGTTCGTCTTGATGTGTCGCCCCTCCGCCCGGGCCCAGATCAAACATGGAAGTCATATGGGAGCCAATGAGGGTAACATGAGCGTCGCCGTCTTCTGCCGCCGGATAAAACAGCAAACGCGAGCAGGCAAGGCGCTCACGACACAAAAAGTCGACATTTAACCCAAACGAAGTCGCCTGACACTCGGCTAACGCGGCAGAGCTCAGCAAGCTTAACGGTGCTCGCCTTTAACGGGGCTCGGCTCCGCTGAGCGCTTTATATCTGACACGCCTTTGTCGTCTCGCCGCGGGGCCACCAAACCGCCGTCCAGGTTGGGCGCCGGAACCACGACAATTCCGGCTCTGGTGTGCGGTGGGCGGCCGTTAAATGGCGGCCACGTTTCAAGCAACTTTGAGGCGAGTGTCGAGGACATGACGAGCCGATGGCAGCTGCTGTCCGCTAACGGAACTAGCGAAACACTCGACTGCCAACATCCCGAGTCGCTCGCTCGGACTGTCCCCTCTCGCTTGCTCGCGATGCGCTGGCCTTCGGTGACGTCATGCGTTTATTTCCGGACTAGAGATTGAGATACACTCTCGTCCCTTCACCGCGGCCGGCCGCAGATACGCGCGAACCTCTCCATCATCATCATTATCACCATCATCGTGTGTGTGACACGAGTAGTCCACGCAATGCTGTGTTTGTATGTTGGGCTCCTGTTGTTGTCGTCGTCCTTGACTTTTCGTTATATTTTATTATGTGACTAAAGACATGATCGACACGTGACACGTGTGCGCCTATATGTTAAAAATAGTCACACGCACGACACCGGTTAGCCCGTCTGCCTCACAATGCTGAGCTTGTGGGTCGATTCCGGCTCCTGCCTTCCAAAAACATGCGGATGGTTGTTTATGTCTATCTCCCCGGGCCCGCGTGGATTTTCTCCTCGCACTCCGGTTCCCTCCCACATCCCCAAAACATGCTTGGTAGGCCAATTGATGATTGAGTGCAAATGGTTGTTTGTCTCTGTGTGCCCTGCGATTGGCTGGCAACTAGTTCAGGGTGTCCCCCGCCTACTGCCCGTTGAGGCTAGGATAGGCTGTCGACCAGTTGAGGGCTCTGTAAAATGAATGAATGTTGGCGACCGCTCACGCCCTCAAGGACTAACCCAAGCAAGAGACGTGCGCACACCTGAACGCACGCACAGTTGCACGCATGCACGTGCCTTTTTCTATACAAATAGAAAAAGGCACGTGCTTCCTGGCACATGCATTATTGCGCACACACGGTCACAATGGGGATTTGGTGACTACCTCTTATAACACCATCATGTCACCAAAAAGGTTTTTCAAGTATGTCTCTGTTCGCACCTCCGAGCACATCTCTAAACAGATTGACGGACAATCGTCTGGAAGTGTCCCCTTGCTAACGTGGCCTCCCTTTTGAGGGCGCAGCCGCGCATGCGCAGCCTCCCGCATGTTGAGAGAATGGAAGGAGGAAGCTAGCTGATGACACTTTGGGCCGGGCCACCAGCTTCCTCCTTCCTGTGTTGTCATCGTCAAACGCAGCCGCCGTGCTTGCACCAAAAGCCGTTTTTGCACATTGGACAGGAAACACCCGATGGCATGCTTCCTGTCGGACAAATTTGCAACTACACTGAGCAGTCATAGCCGACGCCCGCCCGTGTACTTCTGAGACGTTTGAGCGATTTCTTTTTGCCGTGTGTTTGTTCATTATTGTTGCCTTTAGCCCCAAAAACCTCACTTTGATTGTGAAACGGGATACGATTTCAAGGTGACATTGCATACACATCAATTGCGGATGCTTCACTTGTCGCTGACGTCCATCAGAAAATGATCCAAAATGTCGTTTTGCAACGTAAAAGCAGCTAAGGCGAAAAGTACAAAGTAACCAAAACTGGAGAAATCCCTGAGTGCCCAAGGACTGAAATCAGTCAAGTTTTAGGTTCAACAATGTCTCGTGACAGTTTGTCAAAAGGCAGATTCGCTTGGTGATGATTTGTCAATGAATGCTTTTCCATGCGGTGCCTGACTTTCTGTTTGTGTGATGCTGCGTGGCGAGCAGAGGAGGCTGCGCCGGCGCCATGACGGAGGACAAATGCCCGCAGCTGCTGGACTACTTTGTGGTAGCGGGTCTCGACCCGGCGGGACCCTGGCGGCCTCTGGCACAGGCGGCGGGCCGCCGGGGGGCGGAGCCCGTGACTGATCTGGCGGTGATCGCCCGCGGCCTGGGCGAGGATGTGCCACAGGGATTCACCTGCATCGACAAGTCGCTGGGCGGCCACTCGGCCGAGCTGAGCGCCGGCCTCATCAACAACCCGCACCTCTACCTCTGCTACAGGAGGGGCCTCCACAAGCCCCCCCTCCTCGAGCTCGGGTAAGACGGCCATCAGCAAGGCCACGTGGAGCCGAGGTCCCATTCACTGAGTTTCTAAATTCATTTTAGAACATCAACTCATATGGAGGAGGGGCTACGCAGATTTTGATGGCGCACGTCACTTTTAAAAGTTAATCTGTCAGCACAGGTGGTAGCAAATGTGGGAAGGTCCCTAAACGATGGAAAGATTTCCAAGAGAGTTTGATTTGACTACCGTACTGGCCCGAATATAAGACGACCCTGATAAGACGACCCTCTATTTTTAAAGACTCAAGTTTGAAAAAAGAGTTTTTGAACGCCAGTTTTAATTTTTATACAGTACATGTGAAACAAATGATTATAACAAAAACTTTTCAAGAGAAAAAGCATGTTATTTTGCCTCATTCAAATCATGCAAAAACTGTCTATCACATCTTAGTATCTGCACATTTAAATATGTAACCTGAAGTGCAATCACATTTGTAAATGAATGGCTTCTGGCCTTTGAAATGTAAATAAATGTAAATACTGTGATAAAACATCCATCTTCTTCCGCTTATCAGGGGTCGGGTCGCGGGGGCAGCAGCTTCAGGAGGGACTCCCAGACTTCCTTCTCCCCAGCCACTTCATCCAGCTCATCCCGGGGGATCCCAAGGCGCTCCCAGGCCAGCTGAGAGACATAGTCTCTCCAGCGCGTCCTGGGTCGTCCCCGGGTCTCCTACCGGTGGGACATGACCGGAAAACCTCCCCAGGGAGATGTCCAGGAGGTATCCTGAGGAGATTCCCGAGCCACCTCATCTGGCTCCTTTCAACGTAGAGGAGTAGCGACTCTACTCAGAGTCTCTACCGGATGACCGAGCTTCTCACCCTATCTCTAAGGGAGAGCCCGGACATCCTGCGGAGAAAACCTGTTTCGGCTGCATGTATCTGGGATCTCGTTCTTTCGGTCACGACCCAAAGCTCGTGACCATAGGTGAGGGTAGGAGCGTAAATCGACCGGTAAATTGGGAGTTTTGCCTTTTGGCTCAGCTCTCTCTTTACCACGACGGACCGGTACAGAGCATTACTGTCGACGCTGCACCGATCCGCCTGTCGATCTCGCGCTCCATCCTCCCCTCACTTGTGAACAAGACCCCAAGATACTTAAACACCTCTACTTGGGGCAGGATCTCATCACTGATCCGGAGAGGGCATTCCACCCATTTCCGATCGAGGACCATGGACTCGGATTTTGAGGTGCTGACCCTCATCCCGCTCGCTTCACACTCGGCTGCGAACCGCTCCAGTGAGAGCTGGAAATCACGGCCTGAAGAAGCCAACAGCACCACGTCATCTGCAAAAAGCAGAGACGCGATGCTGACGTCCCCAAACCGGACCCCCTCAACAACTCGGCTGCGCCTAGAAATTCTGTCCATAAAAATTATGAACAGAATCGGTGACAAAGGGCAGCCTTGGCGGAGTCCAACCCTCACTGGGAACGAATTCGACTTACTGACGGAAATGCGGACCAAACTCTGGCATCGGTAATACAGGGACCGAATCAGTTGGCTCGGCACCCCGTACTCCCGAAGCACCCTCCACAGAACCTCCCGAGGGACACGGTCGAACGCCTTCTCCAAGTCCACAAAACACATGTGGACTGGTTGGGCGAACTCCCATGCACCCTCGAGGATCCTGCTGAGGGTGTAGAGCTGGTCCACTGTTCCACGGGCAGGACGAAAGCCACACTGCTCCTCCTAAATCCAAGGTTCGACCTCCCGACGGACCCTCCTCTCCAGCACCCCTGAATAGACCTTACCAGGGAGGCTGAGGAGTGTGATTCCCCTGTAATTGGAACACACCCTCCGGTCCCCCTTCTTAAAGAGGGGAACCACCACCCCAGTCTGCCAATCCAGAAGCACTGTCCATGATGTACACACAATGTTTTAGAGGCGTGTCAGCCATGAAAGCCCCACAACATCCAGAGCCCTTAAGAACTCCGGGCGGATCTCATCCACCCCCGGGGCCTTGCCACTGAGGAGTTTTTTAACTACCTCAGTGACTTCGACCCCAGAGATTGGAGAGTCCGCCTCAGAGTCCCCAGGCCCTGCTTCCACAATGGAAGGCATGTAGATGGAATTGAGGAGGTCTTCGAAGTATTCTCCCCACCGACTCACGACGTCCCGAGTTGAAGTTAGCAGCACGCCATCTCCACTGTAAACCGTGTTGACGTTGCACTGCTTCCCCCTCCTGAGACGCCGGATGGTGGACCAGAATTTCCTCGAAGCCGTCCGGAAGTCATTCTCTATGGCCTCGCCAAACTCCTACCACGCCCGGGTTTTTGCCTCAGCAACCGCCGAAGCCGCGTTCTGCTTGGCCATCCGGTACCTGTCAGCTGCCTCCGGAGTCCCGCAGGCCAAAACGGCCCGATAGGACTCCTTCTTCAGCTTGACAGCATCCCTTACCGCCGGTGTCCACCAGCGGGTTCGGGGATTGCCGCCACGACAGGCACCAACGACCTTACGGCCACAGCTCCGGTCGGCCGCCTCAACAATGGAGGCAACCCACCACCAGGTGGTGATCAGTTGACAGCTCCGCCCCTCTCTTCGCCCGTGTGTCCAAAACATGCGACCGCAAATCCGATGACACGACTACAAAGTCGATCATCGAACTGCGGCCTAGGGTGTCCTGGTGCTAAGTGCACACATGGACACCCTTATGTTTGAACATGGTGTTCATTATAGAAAATCCGTGTCGAGCACAGAAATCCAATAATAGAACACCGCTCGGGTTCGGATTGGGGGGGCCGTTCCTCCCAATCACGCCCTTCCAGGTCTCACTGTCATTGCCCACGTGAGCATTGAAGTCACCCAGTAAAACAATGAGTCCCCAGAAGGAGCGCTCTCCAGTACTTCTTCCAGGGACTGCAAGAAGGGTGGGTACTCTGAGCTGCCGCTTGGTGCATAGACACAAACAAAAGTCAGGACCCGTCCCCCCACCCGAAGGCGGAGGGAGGCTACCCTCTCGTTCACCGGGGTGAACCCCAATGTGCAGGCACCCAGCCGGGGGGCAATAAGTATACCCACACCTGTTCAACACCTCTCACCGTGGGCAACTCCAGAGTGGAAGAGAGTCCAGCCCCTCTCGAGAGGGCTTGTACCGGAACCCAAACTGTGCGTGGAGGCTAGTCCGACTATATCTAGTCAAAATTTTTCTGCCTCGCACACCAGCTCGGGCTCCTTTCCAGCCAGAGAGGTGACATTCCATGTCCCAAGAGCCAGCTTTTGCAGCCGGGGATCAGACCTCCAAGGTCCCTGCCTTTGGCCGGCGCCCATTTTACACTGCACCCGACCCCTTTGGCCCCTCCCACAGGTGGTGAGCCCATGGGTAGGGGGACCCATATTTCCTTTTCGGGCTGTGCCCGGCCGGGCCCCATGGGCGAAGGCCCGGCCACCAGACGCTCGCCTTCGAGCCCCCCCTTCGGGCCTGGCTCCAGAGGGGGGCCCCAGTGACCCGCGTCTGGGCGAGGGAAAACGAAATCCATTTGTTATTCATCATAAGCCGTTCTTTGTCTGGCCCCTCACCTAGGACCCGTTTGCCATGGGTGACCCTACCAGGGGCATGAAGCCCCAGACAACATGCCTCCTAGGATCATAGGGGCACACAAACCCCTCCACCACGATAAGGTGACGACTCACGGAGGGGCTGTGATAAAACAACAAAATTGCAATAACTGCATTAACCATCAAAGTGAAGACCCACTCTAACTGTAGTCTTGAAACAAATCTTAATAAGGAAAAACATTGCAATAAAATAATGCAAACTGGTTCAAACTTGAGAGTAGCTGAGATCTGTCACGTCAGAACATTACACGAACATCCTCTGCCTCGTTGTGCTCAGTGTCACTGTCCACCTACGTGCACACCCTCCTGTCGAACTCTTGAAAGCGGCCGCTCTGAGGACCACAGAAAGGTTTTCTCTGATTGTGAGCATTTTTTAGGCGATCTTTTTGAGCTCTCCATCTCCGTACATTACACTCTGTGACACCATATTTCACAGCCGCTTTGCAATTGTTTGAAGACTCTGCCTCATTTATCACCATCATCTTGAAGTTTGCATCATAACTTCTCCTCAGCTGCCAGCTCACCTGGCCGATCTTCGACCCACTTTTCTCCAGATTGTCGCTACGTTTCTCCATTTTCTGTTATCTTTTCTCTTATTTTCTTCTCTTTTCTTTCTTACCGCTACTTTTGTCTTCTTCATGCTACCGCTATTATTATTTTGCTTCTTCGTGACAGGGGTTTGCTTTGGCCTGGGGAGTTAAGTTCAGCATTCGCTTTAAAGATATCTGGCGCCATCTAGCTTTGTGAATGGGTATAATGTCTAGACCCCGAATGTAAGATGACCCGCACTTTTTTCTTATTTCAATGCAAAAAACATCGTCTTATCTTCGGGCCAATACGGTATTTAAAAATGCCCTAAATACCACATGATCCATGTTTTTAGCTGTCAGTAGCGGTGATGGGCGTGGGTCGCACGAGGAACGGCTTTGGAACCGAACCTCACCGCGCCTTTCACTTAATCCTGAAATGCTAAAATGTTTTTTGCGTGAGACGGACCTGTTAACGCCGACGAGCACGTCTGCCGTGTCGAGCAGGGTGTTGTACGAGGGAAAGGAACAGCCCAAGGTGGGCTGGAACGTGATCGAGACCACGCCCTACAGCCGCTCGGCCAACCTGAGCTCCGCTGCGGGCCCGGCGGCGCAGCGCGTCTTCTTGACATACCGCCGAGCGGCGGACGAGCGAGGCCCACACTCACTGGCTATAACCGACATTAGCGTGCTGCTGCCCGGCAAGGGTGAGGTGGCGCCGCACACCTTCAGCCGCGTGGACAAGAGCCTCAACACGGGCATGGTGAGATGCGATGGACGGGTCGGGCCGGGACCGAACCCCTGTGCCGACCGCTGTGCGTCTTTGCAGTGGGGTCCGGCTGTGTTTGTGTGCTTCAAGCGGGCGGTGGCCAAAGCCAACGCACTGCTTTACGAAGCGGGTGAGTGAGGCAGCACCGAGTGCGGCAGGCTACTCCTGAAAATGCACCTGTGACCGGCAACCACTGTCTTTCAGCGCTGCTGAGCCGCTACCCTGCCTGCGACCGGGATGCCTTCCCGCTTCCCGAGTCGGTCCCTGTCTTTTGCCTCCCCATGGGTGTGGCTTTGGAGAGCTGGCCTGCCGACGCCAAGTACAGGCTGCCCGTCTTCTCCACCTTCGTGCTCACCTCGGCCAGCGGCGACAAGGTGGGCGAAAAAAACAAATGTCCATCAGATGCCAGAGTGTGGAAAAGGAGCACGAGCAACCAGTGAGTCCAACTTGCAAAGTTGGCCAGGTTGTCCTTCGCTAGTGTCACAGCATCAAACCAAGGCGGCGCCAGCCATACGTCCCATCCCGAGCCAACTTGAACGTTTCAAATACCACTAAAGCACGACCTCTTGCGCAGGTGTACGGCGCGGCCATCCAATTCTACGAGGCATTCCCTCGGGAGGCGTTGTCGGAGCACCAGAGCGTGCGCCTGGGCCTGCTGAGCGTGCTGGACCGCCGGCCTGTCCTTGAGCGCAGTCTGCAGGCCAAGAAGAGCATCTGCGTGCTCTCGCACTGGCCCTTTTTTGACGTCTTCCAGAAGTTCCTCACCTTTGTCTACCGATACTCTGTCTCCGGACCGCATGTGCTGCCCTTGGAGAAGTCAGTCCGAACGGGTCGGCCACGTGGCACCACGCCGTGCTGCCTACTAACGGTTGAACCCCGCTTGCAGGCACATCTCCAGCTTCATGCACAACGTTCCCTTCCCGTCCCCTCAGCGGCCTCGCATCCTGGTTCAGGTAGGCTGCCGTCGCCACGGTAACGTGCAGCACCCAGTCGCCGTGAGGAAGTGAATTGTTCATGCGTGTGTGTGTGTTGCAGCTTTCGCCGAATGACAACCTTCTCCTCTGCCAGCCTGTTTCCTCGCCGCTGCCCCTCAGGTGCGTGCATGCGTCGGCAGGGTGCGCTTGTCTCTGGAAATATGAGCTTGTCTCGTGTGCGCATTAGCGGTGCAAGCTTCCTGAAGCTCCTGCAGAACCTGGGCCCGGCCAATGCCTGCACGCTGCTGCTAGCCGTACTGGTGGAGCACAAAGTCCTGCTGCATTCGCTGCGGCCCGACGTCCTGACGGCCGTGGCCGAGGCGCTTGTTTCGGTAAGCGGGCGGTGCCGGCACCGAGCCCGCCGCACCCAAGGTGACGCGGCCCGTCTTTGCGCACAGATGACCTTCCCGCTACGCTGGCTGTGCCCCTACATCCCGCTGTGCCCGCTCCAGATGGCCGAAGTGTTACTGGCGCCTGTGCCCTTCATCGTGGGCGTGCACTCCAGCTACTTTGACCTCCACTGCCCTCCCGCCGACGTGGTCTGTGTCGACCTGGACACCAACACGCTCTTCCAGTCAGTGCACTCCCCACTCGCCTGTGTGTGTGTGCGTTCATTTTCCGTGACCAGTTTTCCTCTTCGCCCTGTCGCCCGTCAGGTCAGACGACAAGAAGCCGTTGTCATGGCGATCGTTACCCAGGAAGCCGGCCAAGACGCTGTTGGGCGCCCTGGGCAACCTGCACAAGACACTGGAGCAGAGTATGTCGGCACGCGCCGCACCCGTCGCAACGTGGTGAAAGCGTCAAACTCTTGCGCAATTTCAAGTAACTCGACAGGACGTACGCTCACAACACTGTTGCAATGGAGCAAACGGAAATCGGACAAGGCTGGACCGGGCATGTGCGTGACCTTGCGGCGTCGCTTTGCTTTGCCGGTAGTTTGCTCTCCGGGTCAGGAGGAGGCCACGCTGGAGTTCCTGCTGACGGACTTTGACCAGACATACCGTCGGCAGAAGCAGCTGGAGGCCGACATCCAGGAAGCCTTCCTGCGCTTCATGAGCGTGCTGCTGCGTGGTTACCGCGCCTTCCTGCTGCCCATCACACAGCCGTCCTCTGCCACCGCCACCGACTGCAGCTCCCTCTTCAACCTGCAGGGTGAGCAGGAGAAGTTCATCTCGCCTCTGTTACAGCGTGCGGCTTTGGCAGCCCTTCCTTTGTTGCGGTTGACGCGCCTCTTCCCGCCAGGCTTCCTGAAGTCTCGCGAGCGTACCCAGCAGAAATTCTACTGCCAGCTGACGCGCACGCAGATGTTCACGCAGTTCATCGAGGAGTGCTCCTTCGTCAGCGACCGCCACGCCTGCCTCGAGTTCTTCGATGAGTGCGTGCAAAAGGTCGGTTTGCCAGAAGAAGTGGCCAGAGGAAAGGCTGCGTCCTGACCTCCCGTCCTTGAGCGAGACACTGAAGGCACGGCGTGGCTCCCGATCAAGAGCCGTATGAGCTTGGTTCAGACCGTTCACCATGGAGAGGAATTTGGAAGTCCCAAAACACAAAATGCATTTGGCCAGTGGTCCCCAACCTTTTTTGCATCACAGACCGGTTACGTGTCAGAAATATTTTTGCGGACCGGCCTTTATATAGATAAATAAAGAACACATTTATATAAATAAATAATACATTTATAATAAATATATAAATACGATGAAATAAAATGACACGACTGGCATAAAAACAAGTATAAACGACATAAAAATAAAACTCACCATCTGTTGTATTAGTGGGAGCACTGAGCTTGTTTCTCAAAAACGAGCCGGTCTCTTCTAGGTGTAATCGGAGACAATAACACCCGAAGTGGTTAAGGTTTGGCTTTTAATGCAGGATGCTTGGTCTCCATGTGCCGAAGCAGTTTTGAAGGCTTCATTGCCTTGTTAGCTCGCCTGTCGCCACATATTATGCAGAGTGGGGTTGGCGCCTCAGAGTTGCTTGTGGCGATAAATCCATATTTTAAGTAGGACTCCAGAAATTTGCTTTTAAATGCAGCTTTCCTTTTCTTAGAAGTCGTAGCCTCTTCGTCTTCCGTCTCCTCATTGGGCTTTTTTTCCTTTCCGAAGAAGCTTTCCAAACATCGCTGTTTCTTGCTTATATATGCTTGCTTCACGGGCTCAACTGAGCTGACATGTCACGTGACCGAGACAAGCGTCTTGACCTGAACCGACGGTTGAAATTGGGAGACAATAGCCAATGTTTTTCATAGTTTTCAAAACAAATTTTTACTCATTTTTTGCTAGCTTTGCCGGCTCGACCGGGGAAAACATGTCACGTGATCGGGACGAGTGTCTTGACCTGAATTAATTGATCGTCGATAAAAATTGTTTATTTTTTTCTGTGCAGCTTGGTGGCCCAGTACCGGTCCGCGGACCGGGGGTTGGGGACCCCTGCATTAGGCCACCGACGTTGATGAAAACCTCCACTCCCATAACGAGTCTCCAGCAGATCCTTTCAAATGGGTCGTCGCCAAGATGGCGCAATAGGAGTCCGTCGTCTGATTTGCGTATTTGTATCTCAATAATTTGGCCCACGTAGCATTGACCTGCTTCAAAACAGGATCTTCTTTGCTCAAATAGTCAACAATTGCATATGAGGATGCTTGTTCAGCGTAGCGGCACCCAAGCACAAGGGGGACATGATTTTGGTCGGGACAAGTGAGACGTGCGCAAACACCTGAGACGGATCCGCTTCGTTGCGTAGGCAGTTTCTGGCAAAGGCGCCTAAGGTGCTAAGCAGAGTGTGGCCGTTCCGGCAGGTGGACGTGGACAAGCCGGAGTATGTCCGCCTGGTGGATGTGGACGAAAGCCACTGCGGCGAGCGTACCGTCTTCATCATGCCGCCCGAGCAGCCCACCCAAGACGACGGCTCAGAGTGCCCGGCCAGCTACAGGTGACACCCGGCGCCGCGCCTTTTCACGTTGCGGTTCCTTTTTTTCAAACAAAAATATGGCTTTCCCTTGCTTCATGCGCAGTTACGACACCTTCCCAGCCTTGAGGGCAGAGCTCTTTGACCGCCCACTGGACCAACTGTACGTCCCTGCCAAAGGCAGCACGCCCAGCAGCCCCGCCCCGAGACGCACCAAACAGGTACGAGGAAAAGCCTTAACGCACCACACAAGGCAAACACAGTCACAAATAGGTTCCAATGGGAAAAAAAAACAATAATCAAATAAAATAAAGGATGAAAATGAAGCCAAGGGATGGAAGGATAGAGTCTGGAAAAAGAAATGGAAAGAAGGGTTAGGAGTCGAGCAAAGTAGAAAAACGGTAAATGAAAGGGAGACAGAAGAAGAAGGTCAAATACTTGAAAGATACGCCGGAAACACCTTGCAAGAAGAGAGGAAAGAAGGAAAATGGGCGGACTGAAAAGGTCTCGGACTGTTTTTGTGCTGCCGGCAGGAGTTGAAGGTGGCACAGCGGCGCGCGCAGAGCTGCTGCGGCTCGCCCGACATGTGGTGCAAGTGTCTGCTGGGTCACATGTACGCCCTCTGGTTCATCTGCCTGCCCACCTTTGTGCGCACCCAGAGCACCAAGGTGCCTGCCCTCCATGCCGCCTTCGACGTCCTCAAGGACACAGAGAGCAGGAAGGTGCTGCTGCCTGACGAGGTGACTCGCCACATCGCCCACGTTGGCCGCAGCGCCCGCATTGCCCAAAGTGCTGCAAGCTGGCTCTCTCTGTGTCCCAGGTGTGTTACAGAATCCTGATGCAGCTGTGCGGCCAGTACGGTCAGCCCGTGCTTGCCGTGCGCGTCCTCCTGGAGATGAAGAAAGCGGGCGTCACACCCAATACCATCACGTACGGATACTACAACAAGGTACGCCCGGCAGAAGCTTGGCCTGGCGACGGCCCCCTCACAACTGGCGATTTTGGGCTCAGGCCGTCCTGGAGAGCAAATGGCCGTCGGCCAATCGGGGCGGGCGTTTGCTTTGGGCCAAGCTGAGGAACGTGCTGCTGGCCATCGCCCTCTTTAGGCAGCCAGTCAAAATTCGCCGCCGCGCCCGAGGTCAGAATGCTCGCCTCCAAAACCTGCTGCTGTGCCACTCAAGCCGCCGCCACTGTGCCACTCACACTGCTTCCCCCTCGCCTTCTTCTTTCCCATCCCACAGCCGTTCCAGAAGAGCGCTGGCCCCACCCTCACTTGCCTCTGATTCGTCAAGCCAGCTGGAGCGGCCTGAGCGAAAGCTCCAGTCATGAATCTCTGATGGGATTCCTCGCCAAGAGCAGCAGCCTGAGCAGCATCAAGACGCCTGCACAAAGTAAGCTGTAAAACATCAGCTTCACCTTCCGTCTTCACACGGGCACACACACACGTGCGCGCGTCGGTTCTTTAAAACGGCCACACTGATTCGAAACATCCATCCATCCATCCATTTTCTGAACCGCTTAGTCCCCACGTGGGTCGCGGGCGTGCTGGAGCCTATCCCAGCCGTCATCGGGCAGTAGGCGGGCGACACCCTGAACCGGTTGCCAGCCAATCACAGGGCACACAGAGACAGACAACCATTCGCACCCACACTCACACCTAGGGACAATTTGGAGTCTTCAATCAGCCTACCAAGCATGTTTTTGGAATGTGGGAGGAAACCGGAGTGCCCGGAGAAAACCCACGCGGGCCCGGGGAGAACAAGTAAACTCCACACAGGGAGGGCTGGAGGTGGAATCAAACCCGCACCCTCCTAACTGCGAGGCGGACGTGCTACCCAGTGCGCCACCGAGCCGCCTGATTCGAAACATTTGTTTCCAAAAATATGGTATAAGCGCCCCCAACAAGTCTTAAAATGCCGCCGTTTTGGTCGCTCTTGCCATTCCCGCAACAAACTTGCACTCTTTGGTTTTCTCGTATCAATCCGGAAGTATTTTCTCCTTTTGCACTCCTTCCTCGCCGGTTTTGCAACGTCCCATTTTCCAGGCTTAACCCTGCTTGTGCTGTCTGCAGCCACAAGCAACGGGAAGTCGGGCCGTTGCCGTGGTGGCGTATCCGGCAAGCCCCCCCCGGGGCCCCCCGCTGGGGTCCTGGTACGTCGCAGCGACATCTGCTTGTCCGGCTTCTACACAGCTGCCGAGAACAACAGCAACTGGGAGGCGGGGGCCAGGTTGGGAAGGTGGCGCACACGCACACACACACGTGTACTTCTCAGGGGAGCATATGGTCACCGGCCAAATTGGCTGTTGCTTGCTTTGCTGTCCTGTAGCGGGGTGAGGACAGGAAGAGCATGTGCCCACTAAGTCTACCTTTTCCCCTATCAGAGCGGCGAGCGCGTGCGAGACGGTGTCGGTGGACGAGAATGACAACAAAGTGTCGCCTTCGGGCCGAGGCCTGGCGGGGCGGTTGCAACGGCTCCTGACGCCCACACGGCACCGGGGGGTGGTCCGCCGCGCTGCCAGTGTGGACGAGCGGCGGACCAGCGAGCCAACACCCGCCTCAACTTCGGGACGCCGGCTCTCTGAGCAGCGCCGGTCCAGGAAGTCGCAGGTGGCGGAAACGCTGCTGAAAGCCAAAGAGCGCCTCGCCGGCGCCACCTCGGAGGTGAGGCAAAGCAAAACAGCGAAATAGAAGCTCTGGTGGCTGGTGGACGGCCCGACACTAACTCGTCATTCGAGGCGCTCGCATTTTGAGGCAGCACGCCCGGTGCACGTTTGCAGATGAGAATCTTTGCCGAGCGGAGTTCTTTTTTTATGCGATTGGTGGATTTGTGCGTGTTCAGAGCTCGCTCTCGCTGGGCAGTGACACTGAGCCAGCGGACGCACCCTGGCTGCCGCGCCACTCCTGGGACGCCAATCAAGATGTGGCAGGGATGGAGGTGAGAAACTCCCTTTATTTTTTTTGCCTGTTGATCCTTCCTTGAAGGCTTCAAATAAACGTCTGGAAGGTTCTGATGTCGAGCTGCTCGCGGTGCCGGGCGTGCGGCTGCCTGGTGTACGATGAGGAGATCATGGCGGGGTGGACGCCCGACGACTCCAACCTCAACTCCCGCTGCCCCTTTTGCGCCGCCTCCTTTGTGCCCTTCCTCAACGCCCACGTCCGCGACCTCCGACTCCACGGCAGGTACGTTCTGCTGCCACTGCCGCCTGGTCTTTTCGCGCTCATCTGTCAGTCTTCTGTGTGTTAGCAGCGAGGACTGGGGCAAGATCGCTGCCCGGCCACCCGACGAACATCCGGCGACCCCATGGTGTAACGGCGTGGGTGACAACTCAGCCTCTGAGAGTGACGTGGTAAGCGTGGAGCCGCGCAGTGGGATGGGCGGCGGGCGTGTCACTCTGCGCCGTGAACCCCCCCCCCCCCCCAGGTGGCGGTGGCATACGTGAGTCCGCTGGTGCTACGCAAGGAGTTGGAAAGCCTCCTGGACCATGAGGGCGAGGCGGTGCTGGGCCAGCCGCAGTTCCTGGAGAGCCACTGCATCATCTTCTGGAACCTTCTGTGGTTCTTCCAGCGCCTTGGCCTGCCCAGCCACCTGCTACGTCTCCTTGGCGAGCCGGCGCAGGTACAATCGTCTTTGGTGATGAGATTACTTCCAGAGGTCATCTTGTGTGCGTTCGTGTGGCAGGGCTCGTGTGTTCGCGTGAGGCTCCAGTGGGACACCCTGACCCCTGACCCCGATGCGTGGCCGCCCCTCTACGTGCTGTGGCGTCTTCACAGTAAGTGAGCCCCCTCACCGCCCTCCCCTCCTTCCAGACTAACCTGGCGTCCCCCCGCGCAGGCGGCGGGCCTGTGCGCGGCTCCCACTGGCGGCGCCACAACCACCCTTTCACACTGGCCTTCCTGGAGGAGGTCCTGCGCTGTGTGGGCATGAATGAAATCCACAAAGCCGTCATGCTCTTCCTCGACACCGTCGACAAGGCACGCCGCCATGCCCACTCTGCTGCTCCGCCGCTCCGCAGGTCAGATGTGGAACTGTGCCCTCGCAATGGATTCATGTGCTTGCATGTGGTTGCGTGGCTACATTTGTGTTTCTGGCTGTGTATCAAAGTGTGTTTCTGATTGTCCAGGAGCGTGTACCGGGAGTTGCTGTTCCTGACGCTGGCGGCGATGGGCCAGGATCACGCATGTAAGTGTGAAAGAGCGGCCGGCGGCGCCTTTGTGTTGCTAACGCCGCTGCATCATCCTCGCAGGCGCTTTCGACAAGAAGTACAAAGTGGCGTACGTGCGGCTGAGTGGCCAGCTGGGCAAAGAGGAGCTGCGCCAGAGGCGAGCTCAGCCTCCCAGCGCCAAAGCCCTCGACTGCAGACGTAGCTTCCAGCCGCTGCTCCAGTGCTGAGGCTAGAGACGCCCATCCCTCAGTCATGGCGCCTCGCCCCTCATCCCGCAGCAGGCAGCTTTGCCCTCGGTCGCGACATGGGCACCCCGGCTGGCGCGCTGCCCGGCAACGAGACGTCGCGGGATGCTGCCTCTGCTGCTCGTTGTTTGTTGGGGGAAAAAAAGCATACAAATGCCATGATATGAGCGAGCAGAGACGCAGTCTCAAATGAATCTGCGCCAGCCTGTGACATCAGGCCAATGTCGTGCGATGTCCTTAGGCGACGTTTGCGTGGAGATAGTTGAGTGGTCCTTTTGTGACCATGCAACCTTAGCCACGTGTTCACAAAAAATAAATAAATGAAAAGTTGCTTCTGGGATTGTTTAAAAAAAAAAAAAAAAAAACTGCTGTGTTTCCTCTGTTGTTTTTGCAAGAAAATAAACGCAGAGAAGAGAATTTCCGTGAGCGCATATTTGAGAATAAATCAAATGCGTGCCACTGTGTTGAAGATGAAATTGTTGACTTGTCAACTTCATTTTCGGCTTCACTTCATCCCCCAAATCGAAGGTTTCAAGTTTGCATTTGGAAGAGGACAGTGCGGGTTCTTTTAAACTTTACTTTCACATTTTAGTTGGACTTTGCATCGCTTCTTCACCACAGCAGAATGCTGATTGGGCTGACTGCACGTGTGAACGTCTTGTCGCTCACAGAAGGTTTGGCTTTCAGCTCACCTTCTTTTTGAGAAGCAATTTGGTGCTGTGATGTCATAAGTTGACGTTTTACTGCTCTGCTTGCATGCTTGATGTCGAGCTTCGTGTGTTTGTCCGTGTGCACAGGTTAAAGTGAGATACGCAAACCCAAACAACCCGGCCGAGCGGGAGAGGACGGATGCCCAGACCAAATTCGGTGAGCAAGTCAGCACTCCGAGTGGCCCGGGCTGCTGCTGAGTTGTGGTTTGAGCGAGACGCAGCTCAAAGAGGGTTAGTGACTGTTGTGTCTATGCACCAAATGGCACCCCAGAGTACCCACCCTTTTTAGAGTCCTTGGAAGAAGTGCTGCAGAGTGCTCCTTCTGGGGACTCCATCGTTCTGCTGGGTGACTTCAATGCTCAACTGGGCAGTGACAATAACACCTGGAAGGGCGTGATTGGGAGGAATGCCCCCGATCAGAACCCAAGCGGTGTCCTGTTACTGGACTTCTGTGCTCAACATGGACTGTCCATAACGAACATTATGTTCAAGCATAAGAGTGTCCATGTGTGCACGTGGCACAGGACGCCCTAGGCTGCAGTTTGACGATCGACTTTGTAGTTGATTTGCGGCCGTATGTTTTGGACACTCGGCTTAAGGGAGGGGCAGAACTGTCAACTGATCACCACTTGGTGGTGGGTTGGCTTCGATGGTGAGGTTAGATGCCAGTTTGACCTGGCAGACCCAAACGTACTGTGAGGGTCTGCTGGGGACATCAGGCAGAATTCCCTATCAGAAAGAGCTTAAACTCCCACCTCCAGCAGGGCTTTTCCGACATCCCGGGGGAGGCGGGGGACATTGAGTCTGAGTGGACCATGTTCCGTGCCTCCATTGTTGAGGTGGCCGACCGGAGCTGTGGCTGTAAGGTGGTCGGTTCCTGTCGTGGTGGCAACCCCCGAACCCGTTGGTGGACACCGGCTGTTAGAGATTTGCTCACTCCAACTTACTCCTTACTTATTACTTGCAAGAACCACACGGGAGACAAGTAAGTCCTTTTTGGACACCTGCAGGTGGAGAGTTCACTCGCTCCAGAATGAAGTCTGAACCCTCGTTCCTGCGATGGGATATTTATTAAGAGAAACAGAGTGGGGGTTTGGGTAAACTGGCTAAAGCCCTTGTCCTCTAGTCTAAACATGTCAGGGGATGTTTTACGACCTTGTGATAAGGAGGACAAGGTAAGGTATTTATTACCTGTTGCATTCCAACATAATCCTATGATAAAGATAACCTGGAAAACCCTAACATCTCCCTCCTGTTTTATCATATGATTATGCTACCCCAAATAACAAAGACAAGTAAGAAAAAAAAAAAAAAACACATATATATGCATAAAGAAGAAAGAAGAATAGGAAAAATAAAAAAACAACAATGATAGCAACACTTTCTAGTGAAGATGAGGCATTACCTCAATACCCCAAATCAAACTTATTGTGTAAGCGAAAAACCTGCTGGCCAGATGTTATTAGCAGGAAAATTCTTACACGGCCCCGTTGCCACAGGCGACCAGAACGCTATCAATAATAAAAAAAAGAAAAAGAAAAACACAGAAACAGTACATCATTGTATCCATCACGTGCGAAGCATATTTGATGGTCAAATCAACAAGTTTCCGTAACACATGCTCAACAGAACAGCATCTACGCAATCCACGTCTCATTATCATTATCACATCTGTCACGTCTAAGAAGTTGTATATGTGCTCGTGTTTTCGTCAGCTGATGATGTTGTAGTCCGTAGGTGTGTTCCGTCACACACACTGGCGCACACGCTCGTGTCCAGTGGGCAGGCAGCATCGGACAACTCTTGTGACCACAAAACCACGATCCGTACTGAACAGGCACGTGCACTCATAGGATGCAGGTGAGGCAGTGCCTCTGAACTTCTGGATGAAGTAGGTCCCGTCCGATGGTGCAGCCATGTTGGTAGTAGAGCCCTTACACCTTGAAAACGGCTCTCTCATCCTGGCACACAGCGGTGATGTCCAAAGCTCCCATCCAGTTTCCTCCTGGAGAGCAGTCGTCGTTAATGCATTTGTGGGTGCTGCAACCTTGGATGCAACATGTGTAGTCAGCAAGACTTGGAATGGTCCCTCCCGTCGTGGCTGGCCCAGTTCCTTCTTTTGATGACCTCGATGTAGACCCAGTCTCCTGGATTGATGGGGTTGTCGACCTGTGAGGAGGAAAGATCAGGCGGCAGTAAATTTGTCTTTGACACAGTTTGAGCGTCCTGATCATATAATCTGCCAAGGACTGCTCTTCATCTGTTGCTTGCAACTCTCGTAGTCAATTGTCGTGCCCATTTAACTGGTAAATAGGAGTGTTTGCGGGAAGAGTTTGAACACCTCCTAATGATTCCCTTTAACCAAAAACTATTTATGACAGGGGCGTTCCCATTTATTGCCTCCTGGTTTGAAAGAGATTGTCTTACCCATGCCTTCTTTCTCCTCACAAGCTCGCACCCACACAGGGTGTGAACACACACACACACACACACACACACACACACACACACACACACACACACACACACACACACACACACACACACACACACACACACACATCTCTCGTGTAGCTTCTTTTGATAGAATCTCCTATCGGTAACTGTATAGCAGACGTTTTAGCATATAATCCCATACTCTGCTCTCTCGCTTCTACTTTTTCATGTCGGTGCAGTCGTAGGTGGCCCCTATTGCAGTCATTGTCTTGTTAACTGTCGCCTTGTGACTCCTATGCATGATTGTGTGAATGTCAAAAATTGAACGTACCTAACTTTCTGACCATCCAACCTCCACTGTGGTACAAAAAACCTTACTATTGTATTGAGTAGGTACATTGAGCAACCTAGCTTCCTCCTGACTGCCAAATGTCCTGTTCTAAAATGTATACAACTCGACCTCTACGTCTTAAGGTTGATGAGCCAAAATATCAGATCTTGCTCTTGTTTCCTACCGTTTTAGCCTATTTGTTTTATCCAAATCCGTTCAATCTCTGATTATAATGCTTTTCTCTGTAGCCCTACGTATTTGTCAAATTTTTATTTATTTATTTATCAAATCTCCTCAGTTCTGTCAAACTCAGTGCACAATGAATCTCCCTTCCACTTTGAACCAAGCTTCACCAAATTTGGTAACGCCGTACCAAGGAGTGCGATTTGGTTGTCGGACACTCCAAGTCCATATCTTTTTGCCGCACTTCACCCTCTCAAGTTGGTGTTCTTTTGTTGTTGCTTCAGAGCGACCCTATCCATCACTCTTGAATGAGTCCATTGTTCAAATGAGTCAATTTTCATCATTGTGAGTTCCTCCGCTTTTCACTGTCTTTTCTCGTCCCCGAGGATGTTGTCTGTCCTCCGGAGTGTACTTGTCCCCCTCCAAGCACAGGAGTCTTTTCTTGTCCTTTGCCAAAGTTCAAAGGTGCTTCAGAGCCAGGCACCATTTTGTAGTTGTTCACGGCTGCAGGCGAAGACTCGGATTGGGTTTCAGGGACCCTGACACTGAGAATGACAGGCTGGGACGTCAAACTTGTAAGAATATCTCCAAATGTAGCTGCTGCCATCAATTTGCTGGTAACATTTATTTACCAAACTTCAAATTACAGCGGTCTCGTTTTTATATTGTAAATCCTGCAACTCATCCTATTTTTTGAGCTACATTTTATCTATAGTTCCAATTTAATCAGACAGTATGTTGTCTTCAGTATCATTATTGAAAATCAACTCATCGAGGTCTGCTTTCCACATCAAGCCCTGATCTGTATGTCTTGACCTCTCACATATTATTGTCATGCTTGCTCAAAAATGTGACTTAGAGTATGGTGCTGTGAATTCTCAATCTCCCCAATGAAATTGGATCCCACCTCGTAGTTCTTATCGTTCTCATGTTCCTGTTAGCCTGCAATTGTCCAAATCAAAAATGTTTTCTTTTAACTGTCTTTCTTTTGAACCTCTAAATCTCTCGTGTTGCTAACCTATCTACACCAGAATAAAAAATTTACCACAGTATAACACTAAATGTATTCGAAAATTCATTGTCATAAAGTGTTGTATTCTTACTATCTTCCACTATCTGTCCTACTCACTCCCCCCTTTTGAGGCTTGGCAACGCCCATGCCTCACACCTTGACAAACTTTTTGGGAGAACGCGTTCTGTACTACATACGATCATACCATCATCATTTAATTTGACTTTCTTTCCAAAACGCTTCTCAATTTCTCAGTTCACACATCTTCTACATGTGTTACCGATTCTCCAGTTTTTTCTCTAGTTAATTATCAATCCAAAAGCTACGTGTTTCTTTCTAACATTCAACCTGCTCAAAATCACTCTTTCATCAAAGTCGCTCTACTAATTTTCTATAGTAGTCGCCAACGACTTCAACCATTCAACCTCTCATTCAGGCAATCATTCATCAATGCTCATCATATGCATCTCACACAGTCTCCAAAAAGAAGTCATACTATCACATTGGTCCCTAATTCATCCAAGCTCACCACACAGCATTCATATATCATTTTCAACTCAGGTTTCCTGGTAGAACAATCCACCAGTCCAAAAAAAACTTAACTAAAACAAACAACTGGCAAATTAATCTGAATTTTTTCTTTGTGTTTAAATTTGAAGAACTCAATCTCTCAGATTTAGCTTGCATTTAGAATTTTGTATAATCAACCAATCAATTATTCCTATTAAATGTAGCATTGCAAAATCTTAAATTCACAATTTAGCTCCTTCCAATTCCTGAAAGCATGTTCTGTCGTTCTTTTTTTTTTTTTTTCTTCATCGAATTTCTCATGTGAGCTCGACACTTAACATGCACTAGTGTGGATTAGTTTCTGCTCGCAAACAGATTTCTCTCTTTTCCTCTCATTGTCAAAATTGTTTCTGTTCTGCGGTGTAAATTGAATAGACAACAGTCAAGCAAATTTCTTTATATTAAAAGTAGCCAATCTTCATCAATTTGGGACTTTAACTTTAACTTTAACACATACGCACACACATGCACAGCTCTCGCGTGCAGAAGGTAGGTCTCAGCAACAATGATTCGTCAGAGGCTGGCCATTTCCTGTGGTCGATCATGAGCTGGTCCCTCCCATGCACACGAGGACAGCACATTCTAATTTTATTTATTTATCTTCTAGAAGCAAGTTGCATTTCTTTACCACTTGATTTGGATATTTTAACTTTAGTGTAACACAAATTGAGCTCTAGTCATTTGTAATTTGGGCATACAAACAGCATTGTCATACTTCTTGGATGGACAAGACTTCTAATAATCTAAAAAAATTCTAATAATCTGACAATGACATGTTTTGCTGTCATATGGGCATCTATCCTTTCTTTCTCTGTATGAGCATAAGCGGTCAAAGAGGAGGAAGCTTGTCATGCTAAAAATTTGGCTTTTCCTCTGCCCCTTCCTGCACCCTTTGATTGATATTGCTTTGCAGAACGACACTCTCGTGCAAAGTGTCCTCGTCTCCCACAGTTCCAACAGTTGTCTGAATCTGATGGGGGTTTTGATTTGAATGGTGGCTTGCGACGTTGTTGGTATCTAACTCTTCCTCTGCCCCTTTGGGAACTTTGGTAGAAGATTGTTGTATCTTCATTTAGATCATTACCATCATCTAGATGAAATACATCAAAACTTCTGCCTTTCTCAATCCCTTTGTCAGCGTCTTTGGGCCACTGCATGTTTTTTGTAAACCAAGCAGTGTCCGCTTCCACCAAGTGTTTTCTCACCCAACTGCCCAAGTCAGGGGGGAAACCAGTGAGGAGCGGAATTTTAAGATGTTGCTGATAAGCACTCTCATCTGCATCATTGAATGGGATGCCACTATGTACCCAGAATTCTTTTTCAAATCTCAATTGAATGGCGGCTTCATCACTTTTCAACTTTCTATCTTTTGTCTTCTGGATTTGTTCTCTTCTTTCTTGTGAAGCTTTCAACCACATTTTAGCACAATCCAATTCTCTCTCTTTTCTAAAACATCAACTACTATCTTCCACACTTCAACTCTCAACTTCCCTTCTACTCCATACTTTTTCTTCCACTTCGGCATATATTGCATACAATTAAGAAATCTACTCGCCATGTACTTCTCATCTCCGTCAAGAGGTAGAGATTTACCGTTTTTATTTCCCATCTTAATTCTAGTAGTTTAAGGTTTTACAATTTTTTTTTCGAAATTTTTTTCTTTGAGGATCCTCAATGCAGGTTTAAATTGACCTTTCAACAGATTACTAGCCTGTTTTATTGCCGTGGATCAACGCTAGAACTGCTTTTTAGTCAATTTATCCTACCAGTCACACACTCAATCACACTACCTCCAGCGCTTTTTTAGGCCTCATGGCTCGGACAAACCAAAGCCGTATCCCATAGCTCGGACAAACCAAAGCCGTATCTCATAGCTCGGACAAACCAAAGCCGTATCTCATAGCTCGGATAAACCAAAGCCGTATCTCATAGCTCGGACAAACCAAAGCCGTATCTCATAGCTCGGACAAGCCAAAGCCGTATCTCATGGCTCGGACAAACCAAAGCCGTATCTCTCGTGCACACAACTTAAGGCCTTTAACTTACTTGTTCCCTTGGTTCGTTGCACTGCCGGGTCCCGTCAATCCACCTCTGTCAGACGAAGGCAGACCTAAGATGCTGGCCCAGCGAAGAATTCTCTTCCCAGGACTTTCTTCTCCAGGTCCTCCTAATGGACACTGGCTTGTCGACAATGCAGCACGTCCTCCTTCGTCAGCCAGATAGCGGGTATGAGGGATCCCGGGTTTCGGCACCAAAATGTTAGAGATTTGCTCACTCCAACTTACTCCTTACTTATTACTTGCAAGAACCACACG
This sequence comes from Syngnathus floridae, assembly GCF_059516105.1. NCBI lineage: Eukaryota > Metazoa > Chordata > Actinopteri > Syngnathiformes > Syngnathidae > Syngnathus > Syngnathus floridae. Next base: position 14,230,099 of record NC_142422.1, read on the forward strand.
GGAGACAAGTAAGTCCTTTTTGGACACCTGCAGGTGGAGAGTTCACTCGCTCCAGAATGAAGTCTGAACCCTCGTTCCTGCGATGGGATATTTATTAAGAGAAACAGAGTGGGGGTTTGGGTAAACTGGCTAAAGCCCTTGTCCTCTAGTCTAAACATGTCAGGGGATGTTTTACGACCTTGTGATAAGGAGGACAAGGTAAGGTATTTATTACCTGTTGCATTCCAACATAATCCTATGATAAAGATAACCTGGAAAACCCTAACACCGGCGGTAAAGGGTGCCGTCAAGCTAAAGGAGTCCTATTAGCCAGTGGGACTCTACCTCGGATAAAAACTAGTTATGTTGACCGGAGAGGGAGGTACACATCTTGCGACCCGACCCTGGGTAAGCGGTAGAATATGGTTGGATGCTTGGAAGAGATTGAAACGGGCATTCTGACGTTCATTCTGGGTGAACAGAGCCACACAAACTAGAAGTGGGGGATTTGACGTTGGTTCTGAGTGTCTAAGCCATTACGTTCAAAAGTTAGGGTCAAAAGACGACCTCCATCCACGTCGAAATGAGTCAGATGGGCGCCGTCCACAGCAGAGGGCATGTCCCCAACAAAGGGCATACTTCCCGTATGCTTGACTTTGAGGTAATGATGTGCTGATGACTTTTTATTAATCTTGTAAGAATACTTATAAATGAAAAAACTATTTTCCAAATGATTACAACAAACTATTTGACATTTAGGATTAGCAATCAGAAAGGATGACATCATCCTGTGTGCTGATCATCATGCTAACATTAATGAAGTCGTGATCCATGACATGTCAATATAGACATAATTATTATAAACTAATTAGTATAACCATTACAAAAATCTAGAGGACATGTCAATCTTTTCAATTGTTCTCATCTCATATCGTGCTTTTTTCAAAATGTGAAATTCATTACACTGAGTGACAGCAAAGAGAAAATCTCTCCTGATTGGCTGGCAGAAGCTTCACATCATCCAATCACCGCTTAGCAATGTTGGATTCTTCATTGAATGAACAATACAAGTTGACTGTCACTGGCCAATTGCAATTGTGCTAAGCTAACTAGCACACTACAAAAATGGCAAGCCAAAGTAAGAACTAATAATTAGCATTAGCGAGCTCTCGTCATTTATGGCACGTTGACGGGGTTCTCATTTGGTGATCTCGTTAGCCAGTTGGCGACAGTCCACCCAAGCAGATGTATTTGACGTCAAGGTACTCGTCCACGCCGTACTTGGAGCCCTCGCGGCCAAGACCGGACTCCTTGACCCCCCCAAAGGTGGCCTCGGGGGTGGACAACAGACCCTCGTTGACCCCCACCAGACCCACCTCCAAAGCTTCTGCCACTCTCCAGATCTGAGACATGTCCGACGAGTAGAAGTAACCTATCGGCACACACAAAATTATGACGCACTGGACTACATTGAATTAAAAATTGTCTGGAGTTGGTCGACTACTGCACCAAAGTCAGTGAAAAAAAACTGGAATGAAACAAAATAAAGATCCAAGTAGTACTGTCAAAGACCTTGAAAAGAGCTAAGACTGGACTTGAAAAGACCTAGAATAGAAATAACCAAATGCAAGGAATGGACTACAGCCAAGTCGAAGCCAGTCAAGACTGGACTAAGAGTGAGCTAGACTAGACCTCAACTGGAGGTGGACTAGAAGGGAATTGGGTTAAAACTAATGAGCGGGTGCATCTCAAGATAGAAATAACATAACCACAAGAAGACTGGACAGATTGAAACTAGTGGTGAGTGCTGTACTCAAGTAGAAAAACTAAAGAATACTGTTGAAGTGAAAAGTGGAATGCGCCTCCGCCAGCGGATAAGATGTAAGCAAATCCAGTAGCTGTCTGGATCAAGTCCGGGGGCTCACCTGCCAGGCCCACTCGGGACGAATTGGCGATGGCGAGCGCTTCCTGCTCCGTGTCAAACCTGCGCAGGAAGACGACACCATTCCCAAGTCGTCATTCCTGTTTTGGGCCCGTCCCAATGGGAGGAGGAAGTTGCCGGCCGGGATGTTGTGGCTCACCTGACTACGGGCACCAGAGGCCCAAAGGTTTCCTCTCGCATGCACAACATGTCGGCCCTGACGTCCGCCAGCAGCGTGGGCGCCACAAAAGAGCCGTGAAGACGGTGGCCGCCCCGCAGGAGGCGGGCCCCCCGAGAGAGGGCATCCTCGGTCTGATGGAGAACCTGCCGGGCATCGGAAGAAAAAAACAAGACGCTGAGACGAGGCCATGGTCCGCTCGGCAGGCCCTTTCCGCGAAAGGGCTAAGGTGACTCTGACCTTGTCCGCTGCCCTGTGGTTGATGAGCGGGCCCTGCGTGGTGTCCGGCTCGCTGCCATGTCCGATCTTGAGCTGGCGGTCCATGGCGGCGCCAAGCTTTTCCAGAAAGCTGTCGTAGACGGAGCTCTGCACCAGGAAACGGTTGGAACACACGCACGTCTGCACGCAAAAAAACAAGTCTGCAGCTCTTCCATGATTGTCTTGTTGGCCGCGCCCAGGCTACCGATGCCCTAGCCGCCCAACGGAGACCTCTGAAGGCAAGTTGAACTCGCCGCCTTGGTCTTATTTTGACACCAAGCTGCTGTTTTTTGCCCTTCCCAGCCTTGAAGTTCTTCACCTCACCAAATGCTGCAACTCACCAACTGCACGGTTGCATACTGCTGGCATCTAATGGCAAGCCCTTTGAGACTCTTTTTGTGCGTTCCTTTAGGGAGCGACTTTGGATTTCTTTCTTTTAACTCTGTTGTGCTCACCTGCCCCGAGTTTCTGAATTTGGAAGCCATGGCTCCTTGCACCGCCTCGTCCACATCGGCGCTGTCAAAGACAATGAAAGGGGCGTGACCCCCCAGCTCCATGGAGACCCTCTTGACGGTTTCTGCGGCCATTTTCAGCAAAACCTGACATCGTTAGCATTAGCGTTAGCCTGTACAAGGAGAACAGGGAGAGGCACGTCGCCCCAGGTCTGTTATGCTCTTACCTTGCCGGTGGCGGTGGAACCTGTGAAGGAGATCTTGCGCACCAGGGGGTCGCTACACAAGACGCGCCCCACCGACGGCGTCTGCTCCCTGGAGCATGGGACCACGTTGAACACGCCCGCCGGGAGGCCCGCCTGAGATGACAGCTGATGAGACGCAAACGACGTGAGGCCAAAAGATACGCCCAACACAAATGCTACACCACACCTAAAGACTAGACTAGACTCAACTGGAGCGAAACTAACTGAGCCAGTTCTCAGTCATAAGGATGAGAATGGCAAAAGTGAAAAAGCACGGAAAAGTAGCGGGGGGGGGTGTTATATACAGTGTCACGGCGGGCGGCGGAATGCCTGCGAGTGTCGCCGAGGCTAACGTTGCCCGGCCAGCTAGCCAGCCGCTCCCCCCAATATATAAAAAAATAATTTTCTCAACGGAATTACACAATTCACGGAAATACTTTCGACGGAAAAAAACATGGAAATCCGCGGATCCGCGGAAAATCCTCATCCCTGCAGTCAGGATTGCATCACAAAACCGCAAGGACTACGAGTCAAAAATCCCAGTTTAGCAGTGGATAACTGACCAGACACTAAAAATGAAAAGCAGACGAGCTTGAGCTCATTCACACCCGTCGTCAGCCATCAGCGCCGACGGAAGGTCTGAGCGACTCCCGTTTTTGCTGGCAGACTGACAGGAACTGTAAAACGCCGATGGAATAAGCGCCAACGGACGCCAGATTTGCCCACGAACCCGTAAACTATTGAGGTCGAATCAAGATCACCCATGCAGACACCGTTGCCAGATACCGGCCTGACCTTAAGGTCAACTCCTGATTCTGATTATGGCTGGAAGAGTAGCCCCAAGTGGGTTTGTAACCTCTGCCAGAGCAAGCGCCGATAGGGGTGTGTCCTCGGCCGGCTTGACCACGACGCTACATCCTGCGGCCAGCGCGGCGCCAACCTTTCTGGTGATCATGGCGCTCGGGAAGTTCCACTACGACACAGACGCGACACAACGTTGACGTCGCAGCCGGCCTGGAGTTCTCCCACCAGCCAGTCGCTCACCGGCGTGATGATGGAGGCCACGCCCACCGGCTGCTTGAGGAGGAACATCTTGCGGTCCCTGAATGGTGACGGCACCACGTCACCGTACACCCGCCGCGCTTCCTCCGAAAACCAGTCCAGGAAGGATGTTGAGTAGGCAATTTCACCCAAGGCCTCTTTCATGGGTTTACCCTACACACGCACACATCACGCTAACATCATGACAACATCAAGCTCATGTCATGCTAACCACATGTTCATATCATGCAATGTCAGACTTATGTCATGCTGATGTCACACTAACCTAACATTACATTGACAACTGTCTTCTGTCACGCTAACGTCACACTAACGTCATGCTAATATCAGTTGGACAGTCTTACTAAACTAACACCATGCTGACAGCATGCTCACATCAGCCAACTAAGTCACATTGAAGTCACTCACGTCAGGCTTACGTCACGCTAACATCAGGTCATGCTAACATGGTATTAACTTGTGCTAAATTTGCAAAGGTACTGTAACTGAGGAGCTGTGCCACTGACACTCTCGAAGGTGATGATGGTGGCCAGGTGCTCTTTGTGCTCCGTCATCAGGTTGGCCCACTTCCTCAGGAGGATACTGCGCTCCTGCGGCCGACAACCACAACTCAGTGACGAAGTTTCACGTCATGCATATCCTCCTTGCCGGCACGGTGGAGTTTTTATATTATGCACTTGTGAGTATATACAGTAATCCCTCGTTTATCGCGGATAATTAGTTCCAAAAACCTCCCGCGATAAGTGAAATCCGCGAAGTACGGTCACCAACAAGAAGTACTGGGCAGGTTAACGAGTTAGTGGAAAGATGCTAATTCGCGATCGTGCTAACTTGCGAAAACGGACTTCTAAAGGAATGAAAACGAACATTTGGAGCAATACTACATTGTTTTAAAAGTTAGACACACGTTTTCTCAATTTAAAAGTTTTATTTTGACTTTTAAATGTTTTTTTAATTTTGAAAAAAAATCCGCGATGTAGTGAAGCCGCGATAAACTTAACGCGAAGTAGCGAGGGATCGCTGTATATGTATGAATGTTGGTAGCATTGGAACATGAAGAAATCGATTTTGAAACCACGTGGAAATTAAAAGTAATTATATTGGATTTAGAGGACACGCATGCAGTGCATAGGGACCGACAGCTCGGCTACATTCTGCTCTGTTTGATTGGAGAGCCAGCTGAAATTTTCAGTATCCCCCTGCACGAGTGGTCCTCTAGTTCCTCTTTCAAGCTTCCTTCCTTGGGTTCTTTGCCATTCTTCTCACCTTGGCCGTGACATCCTTCCACTGTTGGAATGCCTCGTGGGCCGCGTCTACGGCCCGCTTGGCCTCTTCCGGCCCGCAGTCCGCCACCCGCGCGATTTCGGTCCCGGTGGCCGGGTCCCAAACCGGGAAGTCTTGAGGCGCGCTCACCCAACGGCCGTGTACGTAGCCACGCGTGCGCACCAGCGGCGCGCTCGCGTCCAGGCTGAAGGCGCGTTGACGCGGTGCTTTCACGAAGGCAGTAGCGAGGAGGCACGCGCTTCGCGTCGTCTTCATCTTCATCACCGTCGTCATCAAGGCGCTCATGGTGGTCGCAGCTTCTGGGTCACAGGAGGACGGGCGTTTTCACCGGGCAGCTAGCGATTGACCCCTTTCAAAGCTTTTTCTGCAGATTGGACACGTGACCACGCACGCTCATTAGGCTTGTTGTGCTCACAACGGCGCATGCGCAAAGCTGACACGCATGCAGCCGCTTCAATAAAAACAGGGATAGCGAAGGAACAAGTGATAACAAAATGGCAATATCATGATGAAAAACAAGTCAAACAGCAACCGAATTCAAACGTAAACGTGGAAATTGTCCCTCAGCAGGGCACTTAAATCTGCGTGTGAAAAGTAACTTCGCTCCGTCCATCAATCCAAGTGCCGCAACTCGCATTTTTCATATTAGAGTGGAGTGAGCTACTTAAAGTAAAAATTATACTTGAAGGGAGTAAAAGAAAAAAATAAAGTCTTAACACATTTTACGCGAATGGTCATAATTTTGGATGGATGATAAAACCATATTGTTTGCATTTAAAGTTTCCAACTGGAAATGATGGCGCACTTTAACAGCTTTACTTGCCTTGGAAATTTAGCAGACGTTTCCCAACTGCAAGGCTGAGGAGCTTGCGCAACAGTATCAACATTACCTCTGTCTTGCCAGGCTAGGGTTTTCTTTGAAGACCACAGATTCCGCAATCATCTGTTCACGTTTTTGTTTTTGTTTTTTTGTTTTTTGACGCTGTGCTCACTGTCCACGGGAATAAACAATCCAGAAGGCAGCGGAAGTTGTTGCTCATGTTTTGGAAGTGTCCCCGGAAGAGGAGTGAGTGTACTTGTGTGACATGGTGGTGGCAGAGCAGCTTTGTGCCACCCGAGCTCGAAGGCTCAGCGCCGAGGTGCGACTGGACTGAAGATGGTAAAGAAACGCGAGCTTCTGGTGAGTTCTACTTGCGCGTTGGCATGCTGAGCCAGACCAGGCTCGCTCCGGTGGCTGGCTTAGCTCGTATCCGGCCGTGGCGCGAAGAAGACGGAAGGACGATTCGTTAGCTTCCCGCTGTTAGCATGCTGCTTAAAGCCCGGCCGCGAGATGGGCGACGCTAGCGAAATTAGTTGACCGGGAAGCAGAAGCTTTGCTCAGAGGCTCCCGGACGACGTGGACGTGAAAGTGGCAGGCTGGCTGGCAACCTGGCTGGCAGACAGGCTGACTGGCTGGCGAGCTTGCCGACAGGCGCCGATACGAGCTCAACTGCTCCCATGTCGCATGGTCCTTAGCATGTTTTGTACGTGTCGGCGTCATTTTGCAAATTCGCTCGCAATTCCTGAGTGAACATATCAAGAAATGTTCAGGTTGCGTGTACGCCCTGGGTGTGTGCACTTGTCGGATGGATGACGTGTTTACTTGACACAACCGACTTAGCCTCCAGACATGATCAGATTGCCCATCTAGTTGCTTGGTTGATTGCTCGCACGATTGCCTTTGGAGTCTGAATTATCTTTATTGACTAAGACTGTTCGGAACGAGAGGTCTACTGATACGTTCCAACAGTGATTGCATTCTCCAACCGAGCGAATTGAACTCTTGACAAAAAAAAAAAGCTGAAGTTATGTCACGCGTCTCATCGTTAGGGCTGAGGCAATCGAGTCGTTCCTGAACAATCGAGTTTTTGGATAAAAGTCAAATATTTTCTTGGAAGACACAATAAACACGTGGATAATGGAAGACCAAGTGGTTTTCATTTTTCGCTAATTGCCCTTTTCTACTTGAATTCAACTGAAAACAAATTTCCAACCCAAATCCAAGAAGAACATTATAGGTGCGCGTCTCTCCATAAGTTAGCCGCCGTCAAAGCCCGCGTTTGCCCACTGAGCATTTTCCGGTCTAAAATCTGTCTATTAGACCGCTATATGGTGCCTAGACGTCGCGGCTAAAATCTGTCTCAAACACGTCTATATATGAAAGTTTCTTAGACGTCTAAGCGTAGCCATCGAAGCGACGTCTATGCTTAGACGTGTAAAACACAACTGTAACTCGTCTGTCTATCTATCTATCTATCTATCTATCTATCTATCTATCTATCTATCTATCTATCTATCTATCTATACACACACACACACACACACACACACACACACACACACACACACACACACACGTATATATAAAAGTTTCTTAGACGTCCATTGCATAGACATTCCAATGACCACTATTAGCGCTAATAGCTATTAGTGATCATTTGAACGTCTAGACGTCTATTCAACATGAAATAAGATTCTCTTTAATACCTTTAACCTTTGTGTAGTTCTGGGCTGTTGTGGTAATGCATTTGATATGTGATCCTTACCTATGTTAGCTATGGATATAAATACATCTTTTGATGTTTAAAATTAACCAAAATGACAATTAAATCTAAATAAAAACATTTTTCAAACATTATCCACCCATCACAAACATGAATGTGCACTGTTTTTAATCATATCACGTTTAAAAATAAAAAATAAATGCATACAATATTTAAAAATGGGGGCTGTTTTAATAGAGAACAAAACTACTAAGTTGCAATATGAATTATGTACATACTTTTTCTGCAGGACATATAAAATAAACAAAACAACCTGCTCAGCAAAACACAAGGGGGAAACAAAATAGACATCACCCTCTTGTGGGCTTTTGATAGCCCCCTGGCCACTCAGCGCTGGAGCGTGTTTTAATTTTAAAGATTTTATTCACTTGAGATTTTATTTACTTAAAGAAAACCACTACATACACTATGCATCAACATTTAACAAAGTTTTTTTTTAATTTTAAGCAAATTCACTTTAGCTACCTGTTAACATTTGTGTCAGGAGCTCATCTCTTCCAAATTATTAAAACTAAAACAACTAGTCGTATCGTGAATTATGGGAAAACGAGTACAAGGTAGCGGGCAAGCTGCAACTTAAGTCTAATCTTGCAATCAATTGATAATGAAATGGGCAAACTTTGTAGGACAAAACAACAGCGCTTACTGAGAAACCTCGAGGACTCACCTCTTAGCAGCCTTCGTTGGTGTCTTTCAGGAAGGATTTTGTCTATAAGAAGTAACAGTCGTCAACTTAAACTCCAATAAACACGCAGGAAAACTTTACTTGCTCCGCACACTTTTTCGTGTTTTGTTTTACGGTGGCACACAATTTATGCACGTTGCTGCCTCCTCGTGGGATGTTAGAGTTGTTTTTACTGTAAAATTGATCTCCATCCATGCGTTTTTTTAATCATTTAAAATGAAGTAATACAACTTCTGTACATTATTTATACAATTTACAGCTGGTTTAGAGTTTAATATTTCACATTTGATGGATTTAATTTTGTCGTTCATATTTGGTCTATGGAATAACCAATTATAGATGCGTCTAAATCTGGTTACAAAATAACATTTTACACGGATCAATGGTTGTTTAGAACGAAGCAATACAACTTGTATTTATACAACTAAGAGCTGGTTTAGAGTTTAATACTTCATATTTGATGGATTTAATTTTGTCGTCTATATTAGGTCCCGGTGAACAAAGTCCATTTGTGTTTTTTGTCATAAGGGGCTTGTGAGCCGTGCTTTGTCTGACCCCTCACCTAGAATCCGTTTGCCATGGGTGACCCTACCAGGGGCATGAAGCCCCCGACAACATGGCTCCTAGGATCATAGGGGCACCGGGGCCTCCCTCTGGAGCCAGGCCTGGAGGCGGGGCTCGAAGGCGAGCGTCTGGTGGCCGGGCCTTCGCCCATGGGGCCCGGCCGGGCATAGCCCGAAATGGAAACGTGGGTCCCCCTTCCCATGGGCTCACCACCTGTGGGAGGGGCCGAAGGGGTCGGGTGCAATGTGAGCTGGGCGGCAGCCAAAGGCAGGGACCTTGGCGGTCTGATCCCCGGCTGCAGAAGCTGGCTCTTGGGACATGGAATGTCACCTCTCTGGCTGGAAAGGAGCCCGAGCTGGTGTGCGAGGCAGAAAAATTCCGACGAGATATAGTCGGACTAGCCTCCACGCACAGTTTGGGTTCCGGTACAAGCCCTCTCGAGAGGGGCTGGACTCTCTTCCACTCTGGAGTTGCCCACGGTGAGAGGCGTCGAGCAGGTGTGGGTATACTTATTGCCCCCCGGCTGGGTGCCTGCACATTGGGGTTCACCCCGGTGAACGAGAGGGTAGCCTCCCTCCGCCTTCGGGTGGGGGGACGGGTCCTGACTGTTGTTTGTGTCTATGCACCAAACAGCAGCTCAGAGTACCCACCCTTCTTGGGGTCCCTGGAGGAAGTGCTGGAGAGCGCTCCTTCTGGGGACTCCATCGTTCTACTGGGTGACTTCAATGCTCACGTGGGCAATGACAGTGAGACCTGGAAGGGCGTGGTTGGGAGGAACGCCCCCCCCCCGATCTGAACCCGAGCGGTGTTCTATTGTTGGACTTCTGTGCTCGACACGGATTTTCAATAATGAACACCATGTTCAAGGATAAGGGTGTCCATGTGTGCACTTGGCACCAGGACACCCTAGGCCGCAGTTCGATGATCGACTTTGTAGTCGTGTCGTCGGATTTGCGGCCGCATGTTTTGGACACTCGGGTGAAGAGAGGGGCGGAGCTGTCAACTGATCACCACCTGGTGGTGGGTTGGCTCCGATGGTGGGGGAAGATGCCGGTCCGACCTGGCAGACCCAAACGCTCTGTGAGGGTCTGCTGGGAACGTCTGGCAGAATCTCCTGTCAGGAAGAGCTTCAACTCCCACCTCCGGCAGAGCTTTTCCCACGTCCCGGGGGAGGCGGGGGACATTGAGTCTGAGTGGACCATGTTCCGCGCCTCCATTGTTGAGGCGGCCGACCGGAGCTGTGGCTGTAAGGTCGTTGGTGCCTGTCGTGGCGGCAATCCCCGAACCCGCTGGTGGACACCGGCGTAAGGGATGCCGTCAAGCTGAAGAAGGAGTCCTATCGGGCCGTTTTGGCCTGCGGGACTCCGGAGGCAGCTGACAGGTACCGGATGACCAAGCGGAACGCGGCTTCGGCGGTTGCTGAGGCAAAAACCCGGGCGTGGGAGGAGTTTGATGAGGCCATGGAGAATAACTTTCGGACGGCTTCGAGGAAATTCTGGTCCACCATCCGGCGTCTCAGGAGGGGGAAGCAGTGCAACGTCAACACTGTTTACAGTGGGGATGGCGTGCTGCTGACCTCGACTCGAGTCGGTGGGGAGAATACTTCGAAGACCTCTTCAATTCCACCTACACGCCTTCCATTGAGGAAGCAGGGCCTGGAGACTCTGAGGCGGATTCTCCAATCTCTGGGGTCGAAGTCACTGAGGTAGTTGAAAAACTCCTCGGTGGCAAGGCCCCGGGGGTGGATGAGATCCGCCCGGAGTTCTTAAAGGCTCTGGATGTTGTGGGGCTGTCATGGCTGACACACCTCTACAACGTTGCGTGGACATCGGGGACAGTGCCTCTGGATTGGCAGACTGGGGTGGTGGTTCCCCTCTTTAAGAAGGGGGACCGGAGGGTGTGTTCCAATTACAGGGGAATCACACTCCTCAGCCTCCCTGGTAAGGTCTATTCAGGGGTGCTGGAGAGGAGGGTCCGTCGGGAGGTCGAACCTCGGATTCAGGAGGAGCAGTGTAGCTTTCGTCCTGGCCGTGGAACAGTGGACCACCTCTACACCCTCGGCAGGATCCTCGAGGGTGCATGGGAGTTCGCCCAACCAGTCCACATGTGTTTTGTGGACTTGGAGAAGGCGTTCGACCGTGTCCCTCGGGAGGTTCTGTGGAGGGTGCTTCGGGAGTACGGGGTGCCGAGCCAACTGATAAGGGCGGTTCGCTCCCTGTATCACCGATGCCAGAGTCTGGTCCGCATTTCCGGCAGTAAGTCGGATTCGTTCCCAGTGAGGGTTGGACTCCGCCAAGGCTGCCCTTTGTCACCGATTCTGTTCATAATTTTTATGGGCAGAATTTCTAGGCGGAGCAGAGGCGTTGAGGGGGTCCGGTTTGGGGACCTCAGCATCGCGTCTCTGCTTTTTGCTTTTGTGGTGCTTCTTCAGGCCGTGATCTCCAGCTCTCGCTGGAACGGTTCGCAGCCGAGTGTGAAGCGGTCGGGATGAGGGTCAGCACCTCCAAATCCGAGTCCATGGTCCTTGATCGGAAAAGGGTGGAATGCCCTCCCCGGATCGGGGATGAGATCCTGCCCCAAGTGGAGGAGTTCAAGTATCTTGGAGTCTTGTTCACGAGTGAGGGGAGGATGGAGCGTGAGATCGACAGGCGGATCGGTGCAGCGTCGGCAGTAATGCGGACCCTGTACCGGTCCGTTGTGGTGAAGAGAGAGCTGAGCCAAAAGGCAAAGCTCTCAATTTACCGGTCGATATACGCTCCTACCCTCACCTATGGTCACGAGCTATGGGTCGTGACCGAAAGAACGAGGTCTCGGATACAAGCGGCCGAAATGAGTTTTCGCCGCAGGATGTCCGGGCTCTACCTTAGAGATAGGTTGAGAAGCTCGGTCATCCGGGAGAGACTCGGAGTAGAGTCGCTACTCCTCCACGTTGAAAGGAGCCAGATGAGGTGGCTCGGGCATCTTATCAGGATGCCTCCTGGACGCCTCCCTGGGGAGGTGTTCCGGGCATGTCCCACCGGTAGGAGACCCCGGGGACGACCCAGGACGTGCTGGAGAGACTATGTCTCTCAGCTGGCCTGGGAACGCCTTGGGATCCCCCGGGATGAGCTGGACGAAGTGGCTGGGGAGAGGGAAGTCTGGGAATCCCTCCTAAAGCTGCTGCCCCCGCGACCCGACCCCGGATAAGCGGAAGAAGATGGATGGATGGATGGATATATTAGGTCTATGGAATAACCAATTATAGATGCGTCTAAATCTGGTTAAAAAAGATAACCACACTACACAGATCAATGGGTGATTAAAACGAAGCAATACAACTTCTGTACATTATTTATACAACTTACAGCTGGTTTAGTTTAATATTTCAAAATATGATCATATTTGATGGATTTAATTACCCGTATTTTCCGGAGTATAAGTCACACTGGAGTATAAGTCGCATGAGCCATAAAATGCACAATAAAGGGGAAAAAAATCATATGTCGTTCCGGAGTATAAGTCACATTTTTGGGGGAAATTTATTTCACAAAATCCAACACCTAGAACAGACATGAACCAGCAACAACAGGCTAAACGATATGGTATGCTAATGTGACATAAACATAAACAAGGAGCTGAGAACGGGCATGACGTAACATTATCAGTTATTCAAATAACTATAACTTAATTAACACATTTATCAAACCATCTGTGTCACTCCAAATCATTAAATCCATTGAATTCTTCGTCCTTTGTGTAAACAACGCCGCTTCTGACACCGAAAGTGTGTGCGGCCCGCCACTGACGTCGGACTCGTCGTCATTTGGAGTTCAAATTATTCCACAGGCCCATATAACTATATATAAACTATATATCGAAAAACTATAACATAAATAACAAGGTAGGACAGGGCGGTGTCCCTCTCCTCCAGCAGCCGAAGGACCTCCCGGGTCATCCAGGGCTTCTGATTGGGGTATATCCGTATGGGTTTGTCCATTGTGACAGTGTCTGTGCAGTGCTTGATATAACACAGAACACTGTCTGTGAACACGTTCAGGTCCCGGTGTTCAAAGATGTCCCAGTTCGTCCTGTCAAAGTAGTCCTGCAACTGCTGAGAGGCGTCATCAGGCCAGGTTTTAACAGTTTTAGTGATGGCAGGAGCTGATTTCCTGATGGTGGTATATGCAGGGATTAATAGCAGTGACATGTGGTCAGACTGGCCCAGGTGAGGTAGCTGTTTTGCCCTGTAGCCTAGCTTGATGTTGGAGTAGACCTTGTCCAGAGTGTTAACTCCTCTAGTGCAGGGGTGGGCAATTGATTTTTACAAGGGGCCACATGAAAAACCTGAGTTGTGTCAGAGGGCCACACCTACAATAACTAAAACCTGCTCAATTTTCTTCCTTTGTAAAATGCACTAAATTATTTATTTTAAATAGCTGGTACTGGTAATTAGAATAATATAATTATTCTGTTTATATTAATATTAAGCTATGTGAAATTGTGGTGTATAGGTCAAATAAAAAACAATCATTAATCAGTACAATTTATTCTTAACTTCTTTAACTTTTCCTCAAATGACAAAGCCGCTGCATCTCTGGGTGTGAAGTTTGATTAAAAAGTCCTTGTTGGGCTTGCAGTTTTGCTAGCAATGCATTAGCCTCTGTTGCACGCTGTTTATCAGACAGATGTATTTTTTCTCATACCTGGTCGTGTAGTGGTGACTCAAATTATATTCTTTAAACACAGCGACCTGTGTGCCACAAACCAGGCACACGGCTTTACCTTTCAGTTCTGTAAAGAAATACTTGGCAGTCCATGTCTTGTTGAAAACACGGCACACCTTGTCAACTTTTCTTTTCTTTGTGTCAGCACACATTTTGAGAGCAGCATTACTTCGCGCTGTTCACCTACACATGCACGCATGCTTCACGGAAGTGTGACGCCTTTCAAAATAAAAACAGCACAGTTGTATTGCATGTACGACACAGATTTTTTTAATTTATTCAGTTGTAATCAAATGTAATTTATGATTGCGGGCCGGACAGAGACGCACAAAGGATATGGCCCGCGGGCCGTATTTTGCCCGGGTTTGCTCTAGTGGCACATTTAACATGCTGGTGGAATCTCGGGAGTGCTGCTTTTAAGTCTGTATGATTAAAGTCCCCTACTATGATGTGGACTGTGTCAGGATATCTGCACAGCTGGCTGCTAATACTGCCATGTAATAGTCCAATAGCTAGCTAGCTCAGCATTAGCCTCCGGAGGTATGTAGACAACAGTCGTCATGACTACGGTAAATTCACGAGGGAGGTAAAAGGGCCTGCATTTAATAGTCACATACTCCAGGTCCGGGCAGCAGTGACTGTCTACAGTCACCATATTAGTATATTAGTTATTGATGTACATACAGACCCCCCCCCCCCCCCCCCTTGCTCTTGCCCTAGTTCTCAGTTACAAGTTGCTACACTAAATAAACTATATATCAAATAACTGTAACATAAATGAGTTTATCAAACCATCTGTGTCACTCCAAATCATTAAAACCATCAAAATCTTTGTCCTCTGTGTCAATCTCTGTCCTCTGTATTATAAACAACTCCCGTCTCCGGAAGTCAGTGAATGGATTTAGATTCAATGGCAGTGGCGGCTCCAATTATTCCACAGGCGGGAGGTAAAAGGGCCTGCATTTAATAGTCACATACTCCAGGTCCGGGCAGCAGTGACTGTCTACAGTCACCATATTAGTATATTAGTTATTGACGTACATACAGAGCCCCCCCCCCTTGCTCTTGCCCTAGTTCTCAGTTACAAGTTGCTACACTAAATAAACTATATATCAAATAACTGTAACATAAATGAGTTTATCAAACCATCTGTGTCACTCCAAATCATTAAAACCATCAAAATCTTTGTCCTCTGTGTCAATCTCTGTCTTCTGTATTATAAACAACTCCCGTCTCCGGAAGTCAGTGAATGGATTTAGATTCAATGGCAGTGGCGGCTCCAATTATTCCACAGGCATAGTGCGCCCTCATGCGGTTTAAAGTGAAAATAACATGCGAAGTGATCAACTATACTAGTAAGTACCGTAATTTCCAGACTATTAGCCGCACCTGATTATAAGCCGCACCTGATTACCGTACTGGCCCGAATATAAGACGATGTTTTTTGCATTGAAATAAGACTGAAAAAGTGGGGGTCGTCTTACATTCGGGAGACATTATACCTATTCACTTGTGCGCAGCGGTAAGTTAAAGGTTGCTGGTATCGTCTGAGTAGTTGCTGTGATCGTGTGCGTCTTTGACACAAAATGATTATATACATTTCATTGTTACTACTGTCCACTGTTGTGCCGTTTGTCCGATCGCGGTTTGTTTCGTGTGCGTGCCATTTGATTGGAAGCTCTGGCGCGCTCCTTTAAGTTTGCCTCTCATCGTACGAGTAGCCGTTATGCAGCGGCACGGCGACTAACGGTCGCCAGCAAATGTATTTTGTTGTCTCGATGACTTATGTTTGGTGTATTGCCGAGAATATTTCATTTATCTGGGATGAGAATGTTCGGCAGATCCGCGGATTTCCGTGTTTTTTTACGTCAGGAGTATCATTTTCGTGGATCGTGTAGATCCATTGAGAAATGTTTTTTTATATGGGGGGAGCAGCTGGCGGCAGTATTGCGACAACAGCCGCCTTATTTTCGGCAGCATTTTGGCGCTACTTTCGTCACATCATTTGCCTAATTAGCAAAAGTTTTAGCCAGCATGGCGAAAGTTTTAGGGAAAAAAGACAAGGGAAATAGACAAGTCGATCAGGATCAGATGGGCATAGCTCGAGAGCAGCGTCATCTTACAACTTGGAACACAGTCCGTAACCGCCTACCTGACGGAACATATCCATAAATTAGATGTCCCGGGGAAGGTTTTGTGCATTCTTGGTCAAGATGTGATAAGCTATGGAGGTCGTGGCACTTCGAACATTAAGGAGCACATCAAAACAAAAAAACACAAAGGTACGTTTTTACTTTTACAAGCATGTGGGTAACATGTTACATGTAAGCTAATGTTCAATGATAGACGGACAGACAGACGGATAGACAGATAGATGGATAGATAGATAGATGGATGGATGGATGGATGTTGCAAAAAATTAACAGTTTTCATCAAAAGGAAAAACTCCAGAATTGATTGTGCCATTTTTATGTATTATATTCAGTTTGGTAGCCCACCAAGCAGGAATATTTTTTTAACAAAACTATTGAAATTGAGTGATGAAATTAATGGTTTTGGGGTTGCTATACTGCCAAAATCCAGGAGTTTCCAGGGAGCTTTGCCCCCTGAGCCCCCTCTGGGGAGTTGCCCCTGGCCCGGTCCTGTGGCCGCCAATAGGGGCCTGTGGCCCCTGGCCCCCTGTGGCACCTGGCCCACTGTGGCCTCCATTGGGGGGGGGCCTGCGGCCCCCAGACCCCGGCTACTTTTCAGTGTTTTTTTCATTTGACGTTCTCGTCCTTGATTTATGGTTATTTAGTATAGCGTAACCGTTATGCGCAGTTAATTATGTAATGTGTGCCGTCGTATTGTGACGTCAGAAGTTGACTTACGTGCTGTGTTTCTCTCTGTTGCTGAACAACACACACCCTTCACACGCTTCATACAATAATCACACACACATGAATCACATTCACACACCCAAAGACTCGCCCATGTACACTACACACACCTGCTCTCACATCCTTACGACCAAACGTGTGCCTATACCCTTTTGCCAGTTTGCCTGTATGCCCGTATGAGCCACAGTGCCTGTTACTTTTTTGCCAATAATTCAGTAAAGCAATCAAAACTGAACCACGTCTTCCCTCCAGTGTTCTGACCGACACCCGGGGGCGAAAATAGCATAACCATCCGAGCCAACCCCCTATACAGTCCTCAGGCTCCCCAACAATAGTGGTAGCAGTTTGCATTATTTTATTGCAAAGTTTTTCCTTATTCAGATTTGCTTCAAGACTACAGTTAGTTAGACTTCACTTTGATGGTTAATGCAGTTATTGCAATTTTGTTCTTTTATCACTGTAGATTGGTTTATTTACATTGCAAAAACCAGAAGCCATTCTTTTACAAATGTGATTGCACTTCAGTTTACATATTTAAATGTTCAGATATTAAGTTGTGACAGACAGTTTTTGCATGATTTGAATGAAGCAAAATAACATGCTTTTTCTCTCGAATATATTGTTATAATCATTTGTTTCAGATGTAATCATTTTCTGCATAAAAATTAAATTTGGTGTTCAAAAAGTATTTTTTCAAACTTGAGTCTTGAAAAAGAGGGGGTCGTCTTATAATCAGGGTCATCCTATATTCGAGCCAATACAGTATAAGCCGCACCAACAAAAAATGCGGAAAATTTTGTTTTTTTTTCATGTATAAGCCGCATCGTATTATAAGCCGCATGCGCACGCGAGTTATTTAAAGTATATAGAGTAGAGACTGTACACAGAAAGCCTCTTTAAAGTTTCCATAACATACTTTAACATGACTTTCTAAATGCTGCCTGTGACGCGGCAGTAATACCGCAGCAACACGGAAGTGTGCACGCGAGTTATTTACAAAGAAAGACGTACACAGAAAGCCTTTTTAAAGTTTTAAAAACGTACTACATACCTTAACATTTCTTTCGAAACACTGCCCGTGACGCGGCAGTAATACCGCAGCAACACGGAAGTAACACAGCACTAATAGGGCTGGATTGAAAAAACATACTTGTAAAAGTCACTGAGACGCGGCGGTAACACAACAGCAACACGGTAGCACAGCACTAACAGGGCTGGTTAAAAAAACATACCAGTGAAAGTAAAAAAAGAGCCGGTAAATGAGCCATCTTCATCTTCCTCCTGTACACTGAAACCATTGAAGTCTTCCTCCTCAGTGTCCGATTGGAATAGCGTTAGATATCCTTCGCCACACACTCTCATCTCTCTTTTGTCGTCGCCTTTATGCATTTCTTCTAGCATTTTCCATGAGTGTCTGCTTCATGCTAATTTCATTCATGCACGAAGCGCTAAGTTACATTAAACTAGCGAGCTGCACGTATAGCTCCAGAGTAGATGTGACTGGGAAATAAAGGAAAGGGTGACGCAACACGATGTCATCAACAATGGCCCAAATCGACTGCCTTTAACTTAAAAGCAGCAACATTTCTTTTGTCCTCCATTATGACGTTTTTTGTATAAAATCTTCCTTTCTTCAGTCATGTCCATCTTGATCTCGTTCAGTCTCTTCTTTGTGTGAATTATACGGTACTATTCGCCTGGCGGATGGATATGCGATCCACACACCACTTTTCTCCCCAGTGACTGTGTCACATATCCCTCCGCCCAGCAAAGCGGTGCCGTACAACAGCGGTCCACAGCCTTTTTATGAGTGTATAAAAGTGATCAAGTCATCACAAAAATCACGGGAAATATCCATAGATAAGCCGCACCTGACTATAAGCCGCAGAGTTCAAAATGTGAGAAAAAAGTCGCGGCTTATTGTCAGAAAATTACGGTAATGTGTTAATGCTCAAGTAATAATGTGTTGATAATTTCACATATAAGTTGCTCCTGAGTATAAACATCCAAAATGCGGCTTCATTGATGCGCGTCGGCCGGCCCAATTCAGCCAGTCTTCCCAATGCACTCCCATTTATCTCTTTTGCAGCTTTCCCACACAGACACAGAGCGCGCCCAAGATGACATGATGGTTCCTGTGCTGAGCTCCCAAAAAGCCAGCGAGCTGCCCATCCATGAAGTGGCGAGCGCCCTGCAGGTATGAGTGTCGCCAAGCGCGCTCGGGGATCACTCTGAGCGTTGCGTATGTGTGCCTGCATGCGTGCCTGTGTCCCGTGTGCGTGCAGGCCGACCTTCAGTACGGACTGGCCGAGGACGAGGTTTCCCGAAGGCGGGTCTACCACGGCTGGAACGAGTTTGACGTCGGAGAGGAGCTGCCGCTGTGGAGGAAGTACATGTTGCAGGTAGGCAGCTTTGGGTGCGGGTGATGCAGATGCGGCTTCCTTACATACTAGTTGGAGCACAATGGAGGGTTGCTACTGCTGTTCCAAGACAAAACGGCCAACTTGGACCAGCGTGAACATCCGCACACAAGCAAATTGCACAGCGACGTAAGAAATCGCCGCCACACGCCTTCAGCCTCGCCCGGGTGTCTCCACGAGTCTGCTCAAGTCAATTGCCGTCCTTTGACCTTAGCTCCCTAATCTGTGCGAGTGCTTTAAAATCCAATTGGATTTTCTGTGCCGTCCCTTCACGAGAAGCTTGTCGGCCAACCCTCGCCCTCCTAACAGGAGCGTCTCGTATACATAGCATCGACATTCCTGTCTCCCCGGTCGGTATTAGCGCTCCACCCAAAATTTGTCATTTGAGGCGCCACTCTTGACATCTGGGTCTGGCTTGCCCACCTCTACACACCCGGAACTGCCGGACCTGGCAACCGATTCGACTCCAGTCCATTTGCTCTGCCCGAGTCAATTCACGGGGAATTGATTCCCCGCCTTATCAATCAAAGGAGAACGGTGCTTTTGTGCATGACAAATACGATTGGCTTATTTGCCGAGTCATCCAACCTGAAGGATGACGTGGTCGTCAAGAGATCTGCCAAAACACTCTAGAGTTTTGTCTCTCTGCAACGAGCGACAGAAACAAGGCGAGCATTGAGGAAGAAGCGCTGACGTGGCGCCAGGAAGGCAAAGATTAGTGTGGGTCGAGCCCACGGCTGCAGCCGATGAGCCAAATCAAGCGAGCCGTCGTGCTTTGACCGAGTTGAAGCGGCAGCTGGCCTGCAATTAACACCGGTGGGCCAAACTCTGACTGCATGGTGATGCACTGCCCTCCCATTTTAGTTCAAAGATCCGCTCATCCTGCTGCTGCTGGCGTCTGCCATCATCAGCGTCGTCATGCGGCAGTTTGACGACGCCATCAGCATCACCGTGGTACGACTGCCGCACTGCGCAGCACCTCGCTGACCGCTGTGTCTCTCTCACTGACTGCTATGTCTGCCTCTCGCTCTCAGGCCATCATCATTGTAGTCACTGTGGCCTTCGTCCAGGTGAGTGTGACGACGCCAGGCGGGTGTACGCCGGCAAAGCTTACCGCCGCTCTTGCAGGAGTATCGCTCGGAGAAGTCTCTGGAAGAGCTGGGAAAGCTGGTCCCTCCGCAATGTCATTGGTAGGCTAATCCCCCGCCCCATGAAAGAAGGAGATGGCGCTCTGTCTTTTTCATGCTGTCCGCCGGTTTCAGCATCCGAGAATGTCGGCTGCAGCACTTGCTGGCCAGGGAGCTGGTCCCAGGCGACACGGTGTGCCTGGCGCTGGGTGAACAGGTGCCAGCGGACCTGCGCCTCTTTGAGGTGAGCTCACGCCAGCGTGTGCACCGCTTGCGCTCTGGCCGCTGAGCCCCCCTCCCAACTTCCCGCGTGGCAGGCCAGCGACCTCTCGCTGGACGAGTCCAGTCTAACGGGGGAGACTGCACCCTGCTCCAAGTCCACAGCACACCAGCCGGCCGCCACCAACGGCGACATTGCTTCCCGCGCCAACATCGCCTTCATGGGCACACTGGTGCGCTGCGGCAAAGCCAAGGTACGCAAGATGGACGCAGCAAAGTCATCTTGCCGGGCCGTGGTGATCAGACCCGCCCGCTCTCTGCATCGCTTGCTGGCCTCTCCTGACACGGACTTTGTCGCGGCAGGGCATCGTCATTGGAACAGGGGAGAACTCTGAGTTTGGCGAAGTCTTCAAGATGATGCGGGCGGAGGAGGTGTGCCTGGATGGATCCCCCGTGAGTGCGGCTGGCCCGCTTACTTTTTGTTTGTGTGCAACGGCAGGCTCCCAAGACGCCGCTGCAGAAGAGCATGGACCTGCTGGGCAAGCAGCTGTCGTTCTACTCATTCGGCATCATCGGTCAGTCCACCCATCTCTCGATGTCTAGTTGGTGCCCTTCACACAGGCCGCCTGTGCTTCCTGTAGGGGTGATCATGCTGGTGGGCTGGCTGCAGGGCAAGAGGATCATGGACATGTTCACCATCGGTGTCAGGTAGCTGCTCCTTTGATGCTCCGGGGAGTCCAGCTTAGTTTATCTTAGCTTATCCTATTTTAGCCTAGCCTATCTTAGCTTAGTTTATCGTAGTTTAGCTAATCTTAGTTCATCTTATTTTACTGTAGTTTATGTTATCTTATTTTAGCTTAGCTTAGCTTTGTTTGCTTATTGATTGAAGCGCTCAAAAGGCGGATCGATGACTCAAGCCAGAAAGTATAACATGGCCCGAAAGTTGCATTTTTGTGCGCTTTTGATTGTGCCCAAGAAAAGGGCCACACGTCGCTCAGCCTCCCTGCTTGTTTTTCGTCAAAGGTAGCGGCTCCGGAATTTCAAATGAGCAAGAAAGTGAGGTCAAACTCTTTTCCTGTGTTTTTGTCCGTGACTTTGTCGCCCGTGATGGGCCTCCGCTCCTTTGAAATGTAAGCTAACGGGGCGCTGTGCCCGCAGTCTGGCAGTGGCGGCTATTCCCGAGGGCCTCCCCATCGTGGTGACAGTGACGCTGGCACTGGGCGTTATGCGCATGGTCAAGAAGAGAGCAATCGTCAAGAAGCTTCCCATCGTGGAGACACTGAGTACGTCCCGCCCTCGCCTGACGCCCGCCCAGGCTCCTGAGCTGTGCTGTGCTTTCAGGCTGCTGCAACGTCATCTGTTCAGACAAGACGGGAACACTGACTAAGAACGAGATGACCGTCACGCAGATGTTCACGTCGGACGGCATTCATGCTGAGGTGGACGCGCTCTACCAACCTTTGCTGCCAACCTGTGGCAGCGCCTTGTCTGCTTTCTTCTTTTGCTGCTTTCTCCTCGTCTTCTTCCTCTTTATTTCTCCTTGCTTGTTTTTCTATTGTTTGAGGTTCTACTTGTTTGCCTTCCACCCATCATTCTTTCCTTGAGCTTTTTCATCTACTCGTGCATGTCGGGGTTCTCGTCTTGTCCCCCTAGCTGACGTAATGAACACGCAAACAAACGCGACCGTCTCATGGGTCAGTATGTAAAAGTCTTGGGACCGGACTTTTTGATGTTCCCTTTGCTGCCTGCCATGATTTGTCTTGCGGTCCAGGTCACGGGCGTGGGCTACAATGCCAGCGGACAGGTCTTAGCCCACGGAGAAATTGTCCACGGCTTCTCCCACCCGTCGCTCGGCAAGATCGCGGAGGTGGGTCTGTGACAAAATGATACGAAAGGGGAAAAGCCACGGTGAGGAATGATGGGTCATTGGCGTGCCTGCGTCTAGGTGGGCTGCGTGTGCAACGACTCCGTCATCAGGAACGGGACTCTGCTGGGCCGGCCCACCGAGGGAGCACTGGTGGCCCTTGCCATGAAGGTAGGAGGCAGAGCGAAAGCCCCGAAAAAACACGCCGGCATAATGTTGCGTGCGGCCCATCGGAAGGGTTGATCTTGGCGGGGAAGCCAACGTGTGTGGTGTTTCGGGGTCTCCCGAGAAGCCAATTTCTACTGTTGTTACTTTAGTAAGAAACACAAAGTGGATGCGAATGCCCCACTCTCCTTTGGAACATGCGCAAAGTGCGCCACCCCGTGCCCTGGTAGGCATCGTGGCCAGCATGTGACATTGCCTCCTCCCCCTCCTCCACAGATGGGCTTGGAAGGCCTTCAGCAGGAGTATGTGCGTGTTGAGGAGATTCCCTTCACCTCTGACAAGAAATGGATGGCAGTGCGCTGCGTTCACCGCACGCGGCAGGTGTGTAAGGCCCGGCTGCCGAGGCAGCCAAAGCAAAGGTGTGAAGCCCGCCTGCTTCTACACTTGGCAGGACGAGCGGGGCGTTTTGTTTGTGAAGGGCGCCTACGAGCAGGTGATTGGCTTCTGCAGCTCCTACAACAGCCGAGGCAGCGCCTTTCCTCTCAGCCAGCAGCAGGCGGAGCTCTACCAGCAGCACATCAGCTACATGGGCACCGCCGGCCTCCGAGGTGAGCGTGCCCAAGCCCAGCCCAGCCCAGCGCCTCTTCCTTGACCTGAGCCGCTCTGTCTTCCCCCTGCAGTACTGGCCTTCGCTTCCGGCTGTGAGATGGGAACGCTGACCTTCTTGGGCCTTGTGGGCATCATTGACCCACCCCGGGCGGGGGTGAAGGAGGCGGTGGGCACGCTCATCAGCTCGGGCGTCGCCATCAAGATGATCACCGGAGACTCCCAGGAGACGGCCGCCTCCATAGGTCAGTCGCCGCCCGTGGTGGCTCGCAGTAAAGCGGCCGGACTGTTGTTTGCTGACGTTTGGTTCGGATGGCAAAAGTCTTCTTGACCTGTCAGATGGGTTCGCTCGGGGGGTGGCTTTTCGGCCCCCCCAGCTGCTTGAAACGTCTTCAGCAAGCGAGTGCCAGGTTGCATTTGCTCTACTTTTGTGCACGACAAACAACAACGCAGACACGTTTTCCTCATTCGAATTGGGGCAGTGGTGACGACGGGTCACATCACAGGCTCAGAAACAAGTCCTGGTCCATCTTGTGTGTGTGTGTTCGTGTGTGTGTGTGTGTTCGTGTGCAGCGAGCCGTCTGGGCCTGTGGTCCAAAGGAGGCCAGTGCTTGTCCGGCGAGGAAGTGGACCGTCTGGACCTGCAGCAGCTCTCGCAAATCGTCCGTCGAGTAAGATGCACACACCTCGGCACTTGTCTCCATCACCTGACGTGCGTGTGCACACAGGTCTCTGTCTTCTACCGAGCCAGCCCCAGGCACAAGCTGAAGATTGTAAAGGTCAGCACACACGTAGCCAAACACATGGCACGCACGCACATCCAAAGGCGCTCGGACCTTGGCTGACTCTTGCCCCTCTTGTAGTCTCTGCAAAACATCGGCGCCGTGGTGGCCATGACGGGCGACGGTGTCAACGACGCGGTGGCACTGAAGGCGGCTGACATCGGTGTAGCCATGGGCCGCACCGGAACTGACGTCTGCAAGGAGGCCGCCGACATGATCCTGGTTGACGACGACTTCAACACCATCATGTGAGCGGCCGGCAGCGAGGAATACGACTGGCCCACATTGTCCTGACGCGCGGCGGAGAACACGACTGGCCCACGCCGTCCTCACGCGTGGCGGGGAACACGACAGGCCCACGCCGTCCTCACACGCGTCTCCTCTGTTGCGCCGCTTGCAGGTCAGCCATCGAGGAGGGAAAGAGCATCTACAACAACATCAAGAACTTTGTGCGCTTCCAACTCAGCACGTGAGTCGCTCGCTCGCCAGACCGGCATCTCCTGAGAGTCAAGACAAGTAGAAGTAAAATACGTCTGATTGCGTCAGTGTTTATATGGTCAAAAATCTGAGAAGGCGACCTTGATGCTACTTTTGAGCCGATGAAATTGCAGCGGGATTAATTTTGCAAAGTTCCGCCTTGCTAGGTGTCGATGCCACCGAGGCGCCGGTTGCTTTGGAACCACTTGTGCTGGACTCCAAAGTGACTTTTGTTCAAACGTGAAATGAGAGTTGAAGGCTACAAAGACGGCATTATTATAGAAGGAAAGCTGCGTTGCCTTTGAGTAGCCAAGGCGCCATGGCGAACGCGTATTGGCAGTTTGGCGGGACAAGGCTGGTGTCCTCCATTTGCGGCCTCCTGTTTGCTTCACCTGTTTGTTTCACCCCACTGCTGCCCCCTGCAGGAGCATCGCGGCGCTGACCCTCATCTCCTTGGCCACGCTGCTGAATTTCCCCAACCCACTCAACGCCATGCAGATCCTGTGGATCAACATCATCATGGACGGACCGCCCGCGCAAAGGTAAGGGCTCCTCACACAGTCTTAGCCGTACTTTGAAAGCCCAAGCCGGGTGGGAAAAGGCCAATTTCTCAGCCTAGCCTAGCCTGGCCTCATTCCAAGCCTTAGATCTCCAAGCTAAGCAATGGCATGTGCTTTTGTGTCCTCAGTCTGGGCGTGGAGCCAGTAGACCGTGCGGTGATCCTGAAGCCGCCTCGCAACGTCTCCGACAGCATCATCACGCGTGGTCTCATCGTCAAAGTTCTGGTGTCGGCCTTTATCATCGTGTGCGGGACGCTCTTTGTCTTCTGGAGAGAGGTGGGCGCTCTCGAGCTGGCCGCTCCTCACAGCTGCTCCTTCTGTTCGCTCCTCACGACTCGTGTCTTGCAGCTCCAGGACAACGAAATCACCCCCCGAGACACCACCATGACCTTCACCTGCTTTGTCTTCTTTGACATGTTCAATGCGCTCAGCTCGCGCTCACAGGTCAGTTGGCTTGCTGGCCTTTGCGCCTCCTGGACGCATTCCTGTATCCTAATGTGCGTACATGCGTGCGCACAGACACGCTTGGTCCACGAGATGGGCCTGTGCAGCAACCGCACGTTCTGCCTGGCGGTGCTGGCATCCATCATGGGCCAACTGCTGGTCATCTACTTCCCGCCGCTGCAGCGCGTCTTCCAGACCGAGAGCCTCGGCGTCTTTGGTAAGTGGACCAAAGCAAGGGCTTAAATCTTCTCAAGTGTCAGTCGGCAAGAAAGCAGAGCACAGTGGCAGTGGCGGCCACTCTTGGAGCGACGCAATAACAATTTGCAAACCAGCCAAATACATTTTCAGCCAGCCAAAGAATTTATGACACTAACGTTTATTAGCTGAGCTATGCTATGCTGAGCTATGCGCATGGTCCCATTGAAAATAAAGACCGTCCCGTTTGTCAGACCTGCTGTTCCTGGCGGCACTGACGTCATCAGTGTGCATCGTGTCGGAGGCCATCAAGCGAGCCGAGCGGTGGCGAAGCACGACCAGGAGGGCACCCGGCGACCGCTTTCATCAGGTGTGACGCCAGTCAACGCCCCATCTGACAGAATCAGATGGGAAGGACTAAACCCTGCCCCATCGGTCACATTCCTGCTCATTCCTTCCTCCTGCTGGCGGGCGCTCTCGTTCACTTTCCTCCTGCAGGAAGTGTGTTTAGGTTGACTCTGTGAGCTGTCGCCACAGGCCCATCTGTTGTGAGGACGCCACTCACTAAGCACGCCCCCGACGGCGGCAACACCGTCAGGCTCGTAGGCTGACCTTCCGCTTGAAGTTATTTGAATAATCCTTTTAGGCCCCCAGTCTTCCAATCCTCCCGTGATGATTCGGGAGCAGGGAGTGAGTCCGTGATTAGGGTGGGGTCCTCTTCAGAAGAAATCCGGCCATCGCCACAATTAGCCGCTGCTTTTGTTGGACTCTTATCGGTGGCTTTTCCACAAAATGCCTCAGCCCTCCTTTTTGAAAAGCCTCTTCAGGTGGGAATGAGAACCAAAGACCGCTGCTACAATGGTGCGCTCCTTCCCTGCTTCCCAACACTATTAACCGCGGGCGGCCCTGAAAGCGTTGGTCCGTTGATCCCCCATTGCTGCAAAGTGCTTCCAGGCAGCTGCCCTTCTCGCCAACCCAACTCTTGTTCTTCGACATCCATGAAGGTCCACTTGCATGACGCCGCCGTCGACGGCAGCGCATGCTAAAAAGTACCCAGTTGGCAAAATTTGGGCTTTTATCAACACAGGATGTTTGAAGGCCAAGCTGCTTGACCAGAGGAAGCCAATATTGTCTTGGAAGTACTGTACATGGCAAAGCAGCTTTGTTTTTAAAAGACTCTTTTACTTTGTTTTTCTCAAGTGAAGTTTCCCAATCGTGACAAAGATGAAAGAGAAAATAACACTGAAGAATTTTTGTCCCCTCTATGCTCATTTTTATTTTTAAACCCCATGAATTGAAATGGCGGCTATTTGGTGGAGGCTTCTGTTTTAAAAACTACTGTTTTTTGTTAAAAATGTCCACGGGAAATAAAATGCAAATATTTTTGTTGCTTGTTGAAGTGACTGTTGGTTGTTTATTTTGACCCATCCCCGTCCGTCGCCGCCGGAAGTCGGGAGGACAAGGCCAACAAGAGGCGTCTTCGGGCTTCCGTTGGCCACGCCTAAGCTCATCGACAACTTGTCTCCCTGACCTTGTTGTGACGTTTTCAACTTGTCAAGTGGAAAAGGGAAAGCTTGTCTGACTGCTGTCACGCACATTTCACGCTCAGCATGGAGGAAATGCGCTCCCAGCTGATCAGCCTCCGGCTGCTCCATGCGTTCCATTTCATTAGCAAGCATGGGAGTTCAATTGAGTCTTCGGGGAATTGAGGAGTCCAGAAAACCAACAATGATGACTGAATGAGGTCGGACAGCGTGCTTTGACAGATATTGCTACTGAAAATTAGCCTTCTGTGGAAGCCAAGGTTGCACAAAGTTAAAAGAAAGAAAGCACATGATGTTGTGTGCCTGCTTGAAAATGAAACCATATTCATATTATATATATATATATATATATATATATATATATATATATATATATATATATATATATATATATATATATATATATATAAATATATATATATATATATATATATATGTATGTATATATATATATATATATATAAATATATCTATCCATGAAGTCTGTTATATATGTGTGTGTGTATATATATGTATATATATACTACATAGTATATATATATGTATATATATATGTATATATGTCATATAACACGATGTTAGCATGTGCATCCAATGTTCTAATTCAACATTTTTTTTCCGCAAACCGGCCAGCTGGAGAAAGCCCCCGTCACATTTGACTTAGTAATATCACACACCGCATCTATGTGCATGTGTACACCAGTGGCGGGCCGTGCATTTCACACCTAGGTCTTCAATAGTGCTGAATTCATAGTCTGAATTCACCCAACCCTCAATAACTATTTTATGGCTATGAAACTTCTACTGCAGGTACAGCTCCAACACATAAAAAAAAGCATGAAAAATAACCTGATAAAATTGCAATATTATTCAGGAATATAGCAACATTTCACTCACCAAAAATCCTGATTATCCAATCCATCCAACTTCGTCTGCTTATCTGGGTTCAGGTCGCAGGGGCAGCAGCTTTAGAAGGGACTCCCAGACTTCCCTCTCCCCAGACACAGCTCATCCCGGGGGACCCCAAGGCGGTCCCAGACCAGCTGAGAGACATAGTCTCTCCAGCGCGTCCTGGGTCGTCCACGGGGTCTCCTACCGGACATGCCCGGAACACCTCCCCAGGGAGGTGTCCAGGAGGCATCCTGATGAGATGCCCGAGCCACCTCATCTGGCTCCTCTCAACGTGGAGGAGCAGCGGCTCTACTCAATCTTTCCCGCATGACCGAGCTTCTCACCCTATCTCTAAGGAAGAGCCCGAACACCCTGCAGAGGAAACTCATTTCGGTCGCTTGTATCCGGGATCTCGTTCTTTCGGTAACAAACCATAGCTCGTGCCCATACGTGAGGGTAGGAGCGTAGATCAACCGGTAAATTGAGAGCTTTGCCTTTTGGCTCAGCTCTCTCTTCACTACGACGGACAGGTACAGAGTCCGCATTACTGCCGAAACTGTACCGATCAGCCTGTCGATCTCACGCCCTGCCCTCACTTGTGAACAAGACCTCAAGATACTTGAACTCCTCCACTTGGAGCAGGATCTCATTGCCGATCCGGAGAGGGCATTCCTCCCTTTTCCGACCGAGGAACATGGACTCGGATTTTGAGGCGCTGACCCTCATCCTCGACCACTTCACACTCGGCTGCGAACCACTCCAGTGAGAGCTGGAGATCACTGCTTGAAGAAGCCAACAGCACCACGTCGTCTGCAAAAAGCAGAGACGCAATGCTGAGGTCCCCAAACCGGACACCCTCAACGCCTCGGCTGCGCCTATAAATTCTGTCCATAAAAGTTATGAACAGAATCGGTGACAAAGGGCAGCCTTGGCGGAGTCCAACCCTCACTGGGAACGAATCCGACTTACTGCCGGAAATGCGGACCAAACTCTGGCATCAATGATACAGGGACCAAACGGCCCTTATCAGTTGGCTTGGCACCCCGTGCTCTCGAAGCACCCTCCACAGAACTTCCCGAGGGACACAGTCGAACGCCTTCTCCAAGTCCACAAAACAAAACTCCCTTGCCCCCTCAAGGATCCTGCCGAGGGTATAGAGCTGGTCCATTGTTCCACGGCCAGGACGAAAACCACACTGCTCGTGCTGAATCCGAGGTTCGACCTCCCGACGGACCCTCCTCTCCAGCACCCCTGAATAGACCTTACCAGGGAGGCTGAGGAGTATGATTCCTTTGTAGTTGGAACACACCCTCCGGTCCCCCTTCTTAAAAAGGGGAACCACCACCCCAGTCTGCCAATCCAGAGGCACCGTCCCCGATGTCCACGCAATGTTGCAGAGACGTGTCAGCCAGGACAGCCCCACAACATCCAGAGCCTTTAAGAACTCCGGGCGGATCTCATCCACCCCCGGGGCCTTGCCCCTGAGGAGTTTTTTAACTGCCTCAGTGACTTCGACCCCAGAGATTGGAGAGTCCGCCGCAGAGTCTCCAGGCCCTGCTTCCACAATGGAAGGCGTGTCGGTGGAATTGAGGAGGTCTTCGAAGTATTCTCCCCACCGACTCGACGTCCCGAGTCGAGGTAAGCAGCACGCCTTCTCCACTGTAAACTGTGTTGACGGTGCACTGCTTCCCCCTCCTGAGACACCGGATGGTGGACCAGAATTTCCTCGAAGCCGTCCGGAAGTCATTCTCCATGGCCTCACCAAACTCCTCCCACGCCCGGGTTTTTGCCTCAGCAACCGCCGAAGCCGCGTTCCGCTTGGCCATCCGGTACCCGTCGGCTGCCTCTGGAGTCCCACAGGCCAAATCGGCCCGATAGGACTTCTTCAGCTTGACGGCATCACTTACCGTCGGTGTCCACCAGCGGGTTCGGGGATTATTTGATTATTTGTACACAAAATCCATCCTCCATTCTTTCCTCAAGAAGATTTCAATTAGTCTGTTGTGCAGATTATCCGTGTGTTTCAGGTCCATCGAGAAGTCCTTTTCTATCGCCATCGAAGCTAATGCTGAAAGCCGAGCCTGACCTGTTGTATTTCTGGCATAAATTTTAATTTGAGTACCGCTCGTAGTTAGTGGAATGAAAGTGGTGGACAAATACTTTTCCTGGTTGTGACAGGCTTGCCAGCTTCGGAGTTGTCCAGCTTTTCTTGAAAAGTCCATCTTGAAAATGGCTTTGACAGTAAATTTGCAACCAAATTCATTTCGTCTCCTCCTTCAGCCATTATGGGTTGACAAAACAGCTATTAAATCAACACAACAATATCTTTGCTTGTGCAGCTCGTTACAGGTGCAGTTTGCTAGCTCTGGCAAGTACACTCTCTAACTATCCAATCAAAGCGTGTGAATACGCTGATGTTTCCGTACGCCTGCTAGAGGGCCTTGGTGTCGCCAACTCAAAATCCGATTGGTTGAAGCAGCAGTTTGATTGATATTTATTTTGTGCTACAGGGCCCGCGGAACTGATTGTGTAGGCGTCCAGGCAGATTTTTTTGACCCTGGCAACAAATAGTGGCTGAAATGTGATTAGTTAAATACTTAAATATGAAAATACACATCTGGAAGCAGTGCAACCAGAGGGCTAGTAGTGAAAGGAAACGGACTGACCATTTGGAATTATCTAATAAGTATTCATGGACAAAACATAATTAACATCAGTCTGTGATTCAGATATTTGTAGGGCAGCAGAGAAGGCCTTGTAGGCCCTGACAGCCCACTGGTGTACACACACTTTTAAGGTGGACTGGGCTTGAGTCGGTCTGGTCCTTCTTCCTGATGAAAGCTGCTCTCTTTTTTGCTACTAAGAATTTCTTTTCCCCCTCTCTTGCGTTTCCTGCTTCGGCAAGCTATAAAAAGAAAATGTAGAGTTGAGCCCATTGCCCGTCGGATGCTAATTTGTAATAATGGTGGATACAGTGGTGAATACAAATACAATCAATTTAGTTGAGAAGATTTTGATTGTTCCACGGGGGGCAATTTGCTTTGCGGCAGTGTGTTAGGAACAAAAAAAGAAATCACCTATGTCAATGCACAGAAAGAATACGAAATGAAAGGCTCTGAGAGGCTGCAATTGAAGTGCTGACTCGCTCATGATTGCCGTGGCCAAACGCGTTATGAAGCTGCACTCACATGAGCCTCCGCCAAGTTGGCTTACGGCGATCCAGCACAACGGAGCACCACATCCACTTTTTCAATTCTTTGTTTTCCCTCCAGAGCCACTACGCAAACTCGAGGATCCTTGAAAAGAGAGTGACGAAGGTCGAGCGAGCGCAGGGAACCAATTGCAAGCAAATTGATGAGCTCATGACGCACAAAAGGCTGAAATGGGACCAACATAAGGAAGACGGGGCGGAGAGGAAAAGCCCACCTAATGACAAGCGCAGGGAAACAAGATATGATGGGAAACAAAACAAAATAAGTTCAGTGCAATACAAAAGCCCAAAAATGTGGGCAACGGGACCGGTCAGCACAAGAGTAGCGAAGAATTTGCCACCAAGCATTTTCCGCCCATCCCCAGGAGAGTGGCGGACAGGAAAAGATAGCCCACCAGTGAACGAGTCCAAAGGGCCCGAGGGTGTTTGCGGCGAGGCGTTGTGGGGATTTCTGCATGGCCGTTCCTGGTCCCGGTCAGGATGTGTGCAAGAACCTCAAGCCCGTCATATTGAGGCACAGCACAGTCGCTGAGGTCTCTTTAAGTCTCTGGCTTGTGTCTAATTTTTTGATGGAGCCTTGAAAATGACCGTCGGTGTCAACACCAAAGAGTTAAAAGAAGTCAGGATGAGCCGACTGCAACATGTGGACTGGATTTGGCTTTACAAACCGTTTGAATGTGATGGCTTGATGGAGAACATGGTCGCACCCCCTGTTCTAGAGGGTGTGCGCACTTGTGCAACCAAATGCTCTCACTTCTTTTTAATTTCCCTCAGGGAAATATTTTTCTGGGGAGTTGCCATGGCCGCAGTCTGAAATATTTCAAGACGTCTGCTGTGCTCATTTTGTCCAGTTTGTTTCATGCCGCCAGAGTGACTTGACAAATTTGTCTGGTTGACTTTTGATTTCTGGGCTGGACTGGGCTGAACTTGATGTGGAGTTGCAAAAGTCAAGAAAGGTGGTCATTCATCCGGCCTGCCCGTGAGGCCGTCACATCACGCCTCCTCCTGAAAACCCGCCGTCCCGCCCACCGCCGCTCTCACAAGTGCTGGCTCGCTGGCTCAGCCACCTCTGCTCTTCATCTTCAGCAGCTGTGCCTTGCTCATGGGGTAAGTACGTGGCTTTTTTGCCCTGTGAGCAGCGAGGCTATGGGACTTTTCCTTTTCTGCTCAGCCGTCTCCTTGCGAGATCTGTCCAGGGTCTACGCAGCCTCTAGCGTCTAGCCCAAAGTTAGCAGGGCTCAGCTACAACTCACTGGAAAGCAAATACTTTTAAATTTCCCAAATAGTGTTGGGTGGTCGTCTGAACTTTGATTGAATGATGGATTTATTTCGAAAAGCCTGATAGTTGAAGCCCGATTGGCTCCTGTGCTGCAGTCGAGAGCAGATTGGCGAGCTGCTTGTGGACAAACAAATCAGAGTTGATGGCGTTGCCTTCTTCTGTAGTCCAAGGTAGCTTAGCTAAAAGCCCACTAAGGAGGCAACGCCAGCAGTAAGACAGCTCGGATAGCGTCATCCGCCATGGGCACACTGAGCTCCCTCCATTTCACACAAAAGCCTATGGAAGTTGTCAGAGTGCTTGAAAAGCCCGTTTGTGTACGGCCGAGCGTACATGCCTTCACCAAAGAGGGCGATTTCCACGCTGGTTTGGCGGCGGAACATTAGAGTTGTGCGCGAGAGCAGCTGACTGCCTCATGCCGCCGCCACCGCAGAACTTGGGGCCTCCCGCTGACAAGCCTGTAGGCTTCTGCAAAAATCGGTAGCGCTTGACTTGAGTGTTTTGGCCAAATCAAATGCACTGACTTCCTTTCTCTCTTTGTGCCTTCAGATTTGGGGAAAGAGACGACATGTCTGTTCGTCACAATCACGAGGTGAGGTGGGCCTACTATGTGTCACGTGCCACACGTCACGTGCCATGTGTCAAACGTGTTTCTCAAATCTCTGTGGATTTCATGTCTAGATGAGTGTGGTGCTGAGGCTCTCGCACCTTCCTCTGGTTCGTTCGGCGCTGAGCTCGGTGACTTCTGCATACTCGGAGGTCAAAGGTCGCTACCCTCTACTGGGATTGGTGGGCAACGCGGCGGAGGCAGGTGTCCGG
The DNA here is from genome assembly GCF_059516105.1 of Syngnathus floridae. Taxonomy (NCBI): domain Eukaryota; kingdom Metazoa; phylum Chordata; class Actinopteri; order Syngnathiformes; family Syngnathidae; genus Syngnathus; species Syngnathus floridae. Next base: position 14,263,512 of record NC_142422.1, read on the forward strand.
AATGCCTCCGTGGTGGCCTTGAGCGGCGCCACGCCCCTGGTGCAGACCCTCTGGCCTCAGAGTGCGTACGCCGCCGCCGCCAACAACCAACAATGCCGCCGCTAGCCATGCCGCCGATACTTGGCCAATGTGGCATGGCCGTCCCATGCTATGTCATGTGTGTCTTTTTCTGCCCCGCAGTCGAGGCGGCCAACAGCTTTGCTTTGGTAGGTCTGGATCAGCTGGAGAGGAAATTTCCCGTCCTGAACCGCTCCACCGATGAGGTTGCCATCTTGTTTCCTCTTCTTGTGATTGAGAAAGCGCCTCCGTTGTGATTGGGGCTTAGAGAATCATCCGAAAGGGAGGGGCATGCCGTCGCTTGGATTGGGGCTGAACGACAGTGGCCAACACCCTCTAGGCCTGTTCCAAAAAGAACTCAGCCCTCATGCCGTGCAAGTGATTGTTGAAATTGGAGCCTAGCAGAGATTCAGGCAGCCGTCCCCTTGGGAGTTTGGCTGCACGAGGCGCACATTTGTCCAGCGGCCATGTTGTTTCGTCATCAACGACATGAAAAACGATTTGGCTAAATGACACGGGAAACAGATGCCGTCGCATAATGGCTGTTGCCCTATGACGGTCTGCTTTGTCATGTGATTATGTAACATGTGGCGCGTCCCCATCCAGGTGGTGGGTCACCTGAAGGATGCCTTCTTCCTAACGCTGGACGACATGCAGCTGTGGATGCTGGATGGGCTGGAGCAGATGGAGCGCCTGTCTCACACCGCCCGGGCGGCGGTGAGGCAGTTACAGGACTCGCAGGTGGGACGCGCCGCCTCGTCAGGTTTGGATGACGTGCTCAGCCGCCTGGAGAGTGCCGCTGCCTACTACATGCCACTGCCGCCCACGTTGCGTGAGTAGCAAGCTCCCACTTTTGTGGCGAGTGGAGGTCGTAACGGTGCTTTGTGACGTGTGCCGTCTTGAGGTCGTGAGTGGGAGATGCGGGTTCAGGAGTACGAGGACGAAGATGACAGCGATGAGCCCGGCCCGTGGACCCGCGTGCGCAGCCTCCTTCTCAGTATCAGTCTGCAGCTTTACCACCGCATGGTCAAGGTCGGAGAACAGCTGGAGGACGCCACCGGAGCCCTGGGGGACACCGTCCGAACCGTATGTGGCAAGCTGAGGACAACGCTGGACTTTGATCGCAACTTATGACTTGAATTTTCTCTGTGAACACGCTCTGACATGGACGGGAATCCCACCATTTTGTTCACTGCAGGTGGGGCTGGCGGCCATCCTAGATCTGTTGGGGGAGCTGCTGCGGAACCTGCGGAGCTTGCTGGTGGCGCTGGTATACCGGGCCGAGAGCCTGCGGGAAACGAGCCTGGGTCACGTTCGGAAGCAGGCCGTCGCGCTGGCGGAGCTGCGCCCGGTGCGGCAAGTCCGAGAGCTCCCGCTTCAGGTGCGCCGTCTCCTGGGGGACCTTCAGGAGCTCTCCAAGATCCTCCTGCAACTTGTCATCAACGCCACACCACTGTACGACTTGGTGAGTCTGCTTTGTCCTGGCCAATCGGAGCTGACGCCTTTCAAACGGGTCTCGGCACGATCTTTGAACGGTGCATGTTCAAAGGGGCATGTGGGCGGCATCTTCTCAAGTGCTGACTTGAGAAGCACACTTTCAGATGCGTTGGATCATCTCATTTGTGACACACGGCTGCATGTTTTCAGAATATCTGGGCTGATTTTGTTGTCACGCTGGAGGCATGTTCCCAGGTGTTGCGTGTTGCTGGGTTCCTCTTGATAAGCGAGGCCGTGTTTCCCATATGTGTGGTGCATCAGCTCCAGCGACCGTCCGACAAGGAGGTGGAAGACTTCCTGAACCAGGAGGACTTGCGTGCGGACAGCTCGTCCCGCCGCAGCTCGGCCAATAGCCTGTTCCTGAAGGCCATGGACGGTCGTCCTCGCCGGCGCAAGAGTCTCTATTCCAGGGCTGCCCGTAGCCCGGGCCCCGACCCCCCTACTGCTTCCGGTCGGCGCTCCAGCCTGAAGCAGGAGCCGGAGGCAGATGGTTCCTCAATGCCTTCCGATGGCGCTACCCGCCGCCCCTCCGCCGCTGAGCTCATCCTCACGCCGCTCAAGCAGTTTGTGTCGCAGAGCCAAAAGGCCTTTGAGTACCTCAACCCCAACTCGGCGGAAGAGGCCATCAACAGTGCCAGCGACTGATGGGTTGTCCCCGTCGCTACACGCCCCCCCCCCCCAAAGTAACCAAAGTAACCGTGGCAACCGTGCTTCCCTCTGCTCTCGCTTGAACGCCCGTAGCGCCTGACGTCGGTGCCGCTAACGCCTGCTACACACTTGCGGATCTTTCAAAGAGCCCCGTTGTGTTGGTGTGTGCGTGTTTGCCTGGCCGTGTCAGGCTTCCTTCAAGTCTGATGCACGCACTTGCCTTGCTAACAGCTAAGCCACCAGGAATCACTGTGACAGCCGCTATTGCTGATTATTTGTAGTGTTTCTGTGTCCGCAACATCCCCCAATAAAGCTTGTCATACCTTCATCGTGGGACTGCTCCAACCAATCAGCTTTCAGCAATGTCTGAAATGTGCTGGAAGCATATTTGAAGGCTGATTCACCCCTCTTGAGGTCCATTTAGACAGTCGTGTTGCTGCCGTGTTTCTTTGAACCGCCTTTTGGGCCTGTTTGATTTTCACGCAGCTCACGCGTCAAATAATTTATTTGCATTGGAACGTTCTTTTCATTTGTTGTTTGCACAAGCCGATGCAAAATCAGACGTCATCACCCTCCGCTCCCTTAGAAAAAGCTTTGTGTACAGGTTGACAGTTCGGCGATGGGAGTTCACGTCCGGAGGGCGTCCCTCCGCTCGTCCTCGCTCGAGTCGCTGATCCATGCGCATGCCAACCCACACACACACACACACACACACACACACACACACACACACACACACACACACACACACACACACACACACACACACACACACACACACACACACACACACACACACAGACACACACACACACACACACACACACACACACGCACACACGCACCACACACACACACACACACACACACACACACACACACAACAGGAGAACGTTTAAAGCCTTCTCAGCATTTCCACTTTGGGTTTTTGATTTTTTTTTCTTTTTCGCTTTTTTCTCATGCAATCCATGTTTGAGCGTTTGGCATTTGTTGCTATATTTTGCTGGTTTCTTGTTCTGCTGTTTTGTTGCTCACTCACAGCTCCTCCTGGCTATCTTCCCAGAAGCTGGCCGGTCGCACGCACACGTCACACACCCTTCCCATGCTCTTGAAGCACGCCTTACAAAACAGGCCTGCAAACATAAAAGCTACATTCAAAATTCCCTCGTAACCAACGTCGGAGACTTTTGCAAATAGTGCGTGTAGGCTAGTTGTGGATGTCGGCCGCTCCGCGGGACAGCAACTTTGGAGTTTGTCCTACCTGGACATTGCGAGACGTCGCAGACGAACGGTGCAAAGCCCGACCTCTCACCGCAGGCCACGCACATTTGAGACAGGTAAGCTATGCCCCCTGGCAGCCTGGCAGACACATGGATTGACACTTGATTGACATCGTCACGCAAGACAGGTGTGGATTGGCTTCATCAAAGCGCTGCTGCCAAATTTTTGAGAGAGGACGCCTGCGTGGGACCTTAGTGGAAGAGCCAATGCACTTTGGGTTTGTTATACGGTCATGCTATAAAGCAGGGGTGGGCAATTCCGCTCGAGAACTGGAATTGCCCACGCCTATAATAAAGGCTTCGGGTGGGGCCTTCATTGCACAATAAAAAAGATAATTTCCCCCACTGCAGCTCAGCCTAAACCTCCCGTCTGAACAAAGACGCACCGTCGCAAGAGGCCCTGGAGACGGCCGCACGGCTCAGGCCTTCTCGCTCGCGTCCTGGCTGCCGCCCTGACCAGGGCTCTCGCCGTTGCCCGCCGCTCGTCCAGGATATGCTGGTGCAAGAAGTGGACGCGCGCCTGGCAGAGCAGGAGGTCAATGGAAGGTCAGCGGACATCCGGTCCGTCGGGTGTCAAATGACATGTCTTTTGACGTGCACATTTACCTTCTCTGTGTCGGGGTGGAAGTAAGCGCAGATAAGGCGTCGTGATCGCCGCACTATCCCCCCGGCGAGTGTCACCACGAGGGCTGCGCCCAACAGGAAGCCTGTGAGCAGATCCGAGCGGCTCGAGTTGCCGGAGACCACTTCCACCGACGCCAGCGGCCTACCTAAGATGAAGCAGGCAGAGCGATCTGGTTCCGCCGGCGCCGGCAGGCACTTGCCGCTGATGACCGTGACGTTACCCGCCTGCAGCATGTTGAAGGACGCCGTCAAGTCACGCATGACATCGGCCACGAAGCCCGAGCCATCCACCTGGACCAACACCATCACCGGAGCTGCAGGCCCACATCAACAATCAATCATCCTGAGGTCAGAGCTCGACACAAGTTTCCCGGCCGCCAGCCGCTGGCCCCAACGAGCACAACGAGCGTTAGTTGGCAGGTGCCTGCTTCCATTGGATTTTGGTCTCACCAGTCATCTCTATTGTCAGGCAAATAAAAAAACTCGGGGCCAGACAATATTGGGGCAAACCTTTGAGGAGCTGTGCAGGAGAGGTGGCGGGTGTCTTTTTCTTTTTTTTAGAGAAAATCTCCAGCTCTGTAGGATCCCTCTGGAATGACTCAATTATAGATCCAGTTCCCAAGACTAGAACTCAGAAAACGCTAAATGACTTTCAGCCAGTTGCTCTGACGTCCCCCCTAGTCATGAAATAATTTTAGCATATAATGCAAAATCCTTTTTTGCTTTTATATTCATTTTCTTGTGTATTTGGACTCTCAAAGAGTGTAGAAAAGTGTAATATATCCCTCCAGGTGCTGCAGAGATACTTTTATGATCTGTTTGAGGGTTATTTTTTTCTCCGTCCAGTTTTCTGTTTTCTATTACCATTTTTTCTGGACTATATTTTCGTAGTTTGGCCCGGGGTGCGACTTATAATCAAGAGCAACTTATAAGTGAAATCCATCCATCCATCTTCCGCTTATCTGGGGTCGGGTCGCGGGGGCAGCAGCTTCAGGAGGGACTCCCAGAGTTCCCTCTCCCCAGTCACTTCATCCAGCTCATCCCGGGGGATCCCAAGGCGTTCCCAGGCCAGCTGAGAGACATAGTCTCTCCAGCGCGTCCTGGGTCGTCCCCGGTCGTCCCCGGGGTCTCCTACCGGTGGGACATGCCCGGAACACCTCCCCAGGGAGGTGTCCAGGAGGCATCCTGATGAGATGCCCGAGCCACCTCATCTGGCTCCTCTCAACGTGGAGGAGTAGCGACTCTACTCCGAGTCTCTCCCGGATGACCGAGCTTCTCACCCTCTCTCTAAGGGAGAGCCCGGACATCCTGCAGAGAAAACTCATTTTGGCCGCTTGTATCCGGGATCTCGTTCTTTCGGTCACGACCCATAGCTCGTGACCATAGGTGAGGGTTGGAGTGTAAATCGACCGGTAAATTGAGAGCTTTGCCTTTTGGCTCAGCTCTCTCTTCACCACGACGGACCGGTACAGAGTCCGCATTACTGCCGACGCTGCACCGATCCGCCTGTCGATCTCGCGCTCCATCGTCCCCTCATTCGTGAACAAGACTCCAAGATACTTGAACTCCTCCACTTGGGACAGGATCTCATCTCCGATCCGAAGAGGGCATTCCACCCTTTTCCGACCAAGGACCATGGACTCGGATTTGGAGTTGCTGACCCTCATCCTTGACCGCTTCCCACTTGGCTGCGAACCGCTCCAGTGAGAGCTGGAGATCACGGCCTGAAGAAGCCAACAGCACCACGTCATCTGCAAAAAGCAGAGACGCAATGCTGAGGTCCCCAAACTGGACCCCCTCAATGCCTCGGCTACGCCTAGAAATTCTGTCCATAAAAATTATAAACAGAATCGGTGACAAAGGTCAGCCTTGGCGGAGTCCAACCCTCACTGGGAACAAATCTGATTTACTGCCGGAAATGCGGACCAAACTCTGGCATCGGTGATACAGGGACCGAACCGCCCTTATCAGTTGGCTCGGCACCCCGTACTCCCGAAGCACCCTCCACAGAACCTCCCGAGGGACACGGTCGAACGCCTTCTCCAAGTCCACAAAACACACGTGGACTGGTTGGGCGAACTCCCATGCACCCTCGAGGATCCTGCCGAGGGTGGAGAGCCGGTCCACTGTTCCACGGGCAGGACGAAAGCCACACTGCTCCTCTAGAATCCGAGGTTCGACCACCCGACGGACCCTCCTCTCCAGCACCCCTGAATAGACCTTACCAGGGAGGCTGGGGAATGTGATTCCCTTGTACTTGGAACACACCCTCCAGTCCCCCTTCTTAAAGAGGGGAACCACCACCCCAGTCTGCCAATCCAGAGTCACTGTCCTCGATGTCCACGCAATGTGGTAGAGGCGTGTCAGCCATGACAGCCCCACAACATCCAGAGCCTTTAAGAACTCCGGGCGGATCTCATCCACCCCCGGGGCCTTGCCACCGAGGAGTTTTGTAACTACCCCAGTGACTTCGACCCCAGAGATTGGAGAGTCCGCCTCAGAATCTCCAGGCCCTGCTTCCTCAATGGAAGGCGTGTAGGTGGAATTGAGGAGGTCTTCGAAGTATTCTCCCCACCGATTCACGTCCCGAGTCGAGGTCAGGAGTATGCCATCCCCACTGTAAACAGTGTTGACGTTGCACTGCTTCCCCCTCCTGAGACGCCGGATGGTGGACCAGAATTTCTTCGAAGCCGTCTGGAAGTCATTCTCCATGGCTTCACCAAACTCCTACCACGCCCGGGTTTTTGCCTCAGCAACCGCCGAAGCCGCGTTCCTGTCAGCTGCCTCCGGAGTCCCGCAGGCCAAAACGGCCCGATAGGACTCCTTCTTCAGCTTGACAGCATCCCTTACCGCCGGTGTCCACCAGCTGGTTCGGGGATTGCCGCCACGACAGGCACCAACGACCTTACGGCCACAATTCCGGTCGGCCGCCTCAACAATGGAAGCGCGGAACATGGTCCACTCAGACTCAATGTCCCTTGCCTCCCCCGGGACGTGGGAAAAGCTCTGCCGGAGGTGGGAGTTGAAGCTCTTCCTGACAGGGGATTCTGCCAGACATTCCCAGCAGACCCTCACAGAGCGGTTGGGTCTGCCAGGTCGGACCGGCCTCTTCCCCCACCATCGGAGCCAATCCACAACCAGGTGGTGATCAGTTTACAGCTCTGCCCCTCTCTTTGCCCGAGTGTCCAAAACATGCGGCCGCAAATCTAACGACACGACTACAAAGTCGATCATCGAACTACGGCCTAGGGTGTCCTGGTGCCAAGTGCACACATGGACACCCTTATGCTTGAACATGGTGTTCATTATAGAAAATCCGTGTCGAGCACAGAAGTCCAATAATAGAACACCGGTTGGGTTCAGATCGGGGCGGGCGTTCCTCCCAATCACGCCCTTCCAGGTGTCACTGTCACTGCCACGTGAGCATTAAAGTCACCCAGTAGAACAATGGAGTCCCCAGAAGGAGCGCTCTCCAGCTCTTCCTCCAGGGACCCCAAAAAGGGTGAGTTGCTGTTTGGTGCATAGACACAAACAACAGTCAGGACCCGTCCCCCCACCCGAAGGCGGAGAGAGGCTACCCTCTCGTTCATCGGGGTGAACCCCAATGTACAGGCGCCCAGCTGTGTGTGGAGGCAAGTCCGACTATATCTAGTCGGAACTTTTCTGCCTCACACACACCAGTTCGGGCTCCTTTCCAGCCAGAGAGGTGACAGTCCATGTCCCAAGAGCCAGCTTCTGCAGCCGGGGATGCACCCGACCCCTTTGGCCCCTCCCACAGGTGGTGAGCCCATGGAAAGGGGGACCTAACCCTAACCCGTACGCACGTACGTATGTATGTAATATGTATGTAGTACGTATGTATGCATGTATGTATGTATGTATGTATGTATGTATGTATATGTATGTATGTATGCATGCATATGTATGCATGTATGTATGCATGCATATGTATGCATGTATGCATGTATGCATCCATCTATCCATTTATGTATTAATTAATTAATTAATTAAATTTTACTGCACAACGTTATGATTGTGTAATTGAACGCAGCTCCTGCCCATCTTGTGTGATGTTTTTAAATGAATGGTGACTTTCTGTGTCGTTCTGCTGTTGCAAAACAAATTGCCTCAGGAGGATAATAAAGTTTCTGAAGTCTGAAGTCTGAGCAGCCACCTCAAGATTCTCTCGGAATGCCAGTCTTCAAGTCCTCCCCCAAATCTCTTTGATCTCACATTAGAGCAACAAGAACAGAGAATGTCCACGTCAGCTCAGGCCTTCTCAAGAAAAGACTCGCTTTGCTTTGCGTTTGACATGCTCACTTAGCAACGTGGCCCAAAAACAGACCACTCTTGGACCCGAGTGCATGAGTGAATTGCAAGTTTGCCTTTCTGCTCATTCCCCTTGAAGTCATTGGGTCTCTGCAAACGTCAGGTTCCTCCTATTTCCTATATGCAACAATCGGAGCATGCAGGGACCCCAAGACCGTAGTTAGCAATATCGTAGTTAGCGTCATGATGGCAACTGAAAAATGGTTTTGTTAGCGTAACATGTTACCGTCCTCACCTCGGGCCACCACGCCGCCCCGGACCTGCTGGTTGACCTGATCCAGTAGCCAGAACACTAAGAAGTCTAGAGCCACAAGAACCGCCGACATCAGCGTGTGCCTTAACACCCAGGCCACACCCAGCAGCACCGCTCGATACTCGCTGCTTGTCAGCCGCAGCGACACTGAAACAAAATGAGCGGAATTGACGGGCGGAAGCGATGGGTGGAAGCGACACATAGAAGCGACAGGCGGAAGCGATGGGCAGAAGCGACGGGCGGAAGCGATGGGCGGAAGCGATGGGCGGAAGTGACGCACGTTAGCGACAAGCGGAAGCGACAGGCGGAAGCGACAGGTGGAAGCAACAGGCGGAAGTGACGGCGGAAGTGACGGCGGAAGTGACGGCGGAAGTGATGGTTGTGTGACATGGCTGACTTGAATGATGTCTACTCACGTGGCCTAATGTAGAACTGTGCCTCTCTGCGTGTTATTGGCAGGATGGAGGCCCCACCCGCTGAGCTCACTCGACGGTCCAATTCTACTAACTGAGCGCTGATGTAAACGTTGTCGAAATTCAAGCTTGTCAAGTACCTGTGCTGGTACCACACTGCCCTGCGCACACACGTATAGCAACTGCTAGCTACTGTCTTCACACGCACGCACAGACATGCACAAAAATATAGACATTTACACAAACACAGTTTTCACAAAACTGTGGGTGTGGCTTGCACAGCAAAGGGCTGGGTCACCTGATCAGGGAGCAGGTGAGGAACACAAGCCCCGCCCACACCAGCGGTCCTCTGAGCTTGGCAAAGACCTTGAGTTCCCGGGTCAGCTGGTCCAGGATATCCTGAGCCGTCTCGTGCAGCGAGCGGCTCACGTTGACGTCCGCCTTGAAGTCCGCCGACACCGACAAGTCAAAGTCGAATTGGCTTTGCATTTGGTGGAAGGCGGCCATGGCGGCTAAATATGTGAGGGGGAGTCAGTGGCAGGGCTGGGAAACGCCCTCAAAGGGCGGCTGCTGGACTTACGCTCGGTCAGGTGCTGCTTGAGTTGGCTGGAGACGTACTTTGGGACACTGCAGAACAGCGTGGTGACTAAAAGACATCCAAGCAGGGGCACACGATGAGACCGGAACAAATTGTTTCACACCCGTTGCCTTCTGCCTTGGGCTCTTTTCTGTCCCGATAGCGAGCTCCCTTTCTGTGCCGCGATAACCTTTGCTCGGATCCAGCAATGTTATGGGGGACTTTGGAATGCTATGTTGTGTTGTGTTGTGTTGTGTTGTGTTCTGTTGTTGTGTTGTGATGTGATGTGATGTGATGTGATGTGATGTGATGCCATGCCATGCCATGCCATGCCATGCCATGCCATGCCATGCCATGCCATGCCATGCCATGCCATGTTATGCCATGTTATGCCATGTTATGCCATGTTATGCCATGTTATGCCATGTTATGCCATGTTACGTTCCATTACGTTACGCCACACCACGGTAAGCCATGCTTTAGCCCGTGCACCGCCTCCTCTCCTTTGACAAATGCACAAAAGGGATTTGGGGAGATGCTCAATGAGAAAACGTACCTTTGGCCACATCGCAGAGGTGCATGAAGCCGCTGATGATGTTGCACATGAACTTAAAGTCGCCCAGCTGACGGATGCAATCGGTTTGGGCTCGCATGAAGGTGGCACGACACTTCCTGTACGGCAAACCCAGTTTGGCGTTGCACACGTCTCCGATGTCCACCAGGAAATGAAGAATATTCTTCAGGGTGCGAGCTAGGAGGACCAAGACTCAACCTGAAGACACTCCGCTTCCTCTCTCTCACACACAAGTGCAACACAATGACACGGGCAAATGGTGGCGCTCTCACCAATTTGGCGGACGCCGTCACTCAGCGAGCGAATCAGTTTGTTGACTCTGGTGGACATGGTGGCGGCGTTCCTGCCGATATGGCGGATATGCTCCAGTGCACCTGCGAGGCCACGCACACATAGGAAAGGCTTTGTTCTCTCTGAGCTGTTGCTATGCTAGGCTGTGATGTTGGAAGGAAGTGGGTGTCTTACCCATAAGGGGCGTAGCTGCATTCCTCATTAACTGTTGCGTCTGATTAGCCGCCAACTCGGCGGCGCAAATCAGGCTGGCAGCGGCTCGCTCCGAATTTTCCATTGTGTTGGCCACCGGGCCCGACACCAGTACTGATGTGCTTGCCAGCAGCAAGAAGTTTCGCCCATGAGCTACACACACGAACACACACACAATCACCAAAGTGCACTCACACATATAGACTCACACACACACACACACACACACACACACACACACACACACACACACACACACACACACACACACACACACACACACACACACACACACATGCGCGCGCACACACACACACACACACACACACACACACACACACACACACACACTCACACACACACACGGCGGTCAGGCGACGGACCTGAGCAGAGCAACGGCAGCATGAGGCCGACAGTGGCGCGCACGCGCACGGACATCCCCATTCCAAAGGCGGCGGCGCCGGCCACGCCCAGCGTGCCGTACACACACGTCCACAGCGGCGCACCTTCCAGGAAGAGCGCCGTGGCGCCGTAGCAGGAGGCCAGCACCAGCCCCACTCCGAAGGCCAGCAGGCTCCGCCCCGCCGCATGCAGCTCGCCTCGCAACTTCCTGCGCTGCCGCAACCCGGGCGAAGACATCGACGATAGGGATGGAGGCCTTTGGCGGGAAAAAATGTTAGTGTCAAATTTCTCTGTCTCCTCAAAGCTTCGTAATAGTACTTCAGATCCGCGAGGAGGAGGTATGTCAGATGCTCCGGGGACAGAAGGTCAGGAAGGCACCAGGCCCAGACGGCGTGTCCCCCTCCTGCCTGAAAGTCTGTGCTGAACAGCTGGCACCCACCTTTACACGGATCTTCAACCGTTCCCTGAAGCTGTGTGAGGTGCCCTCGTGCTTCAAAAGCTCCATCATCGTACCGGTGGCTAAGAAGCCTGCCATCACATTATTGAATGATTACAGACCCATTGCCCTGACATATTTGGTCATGAAATCCTTTGAGAGGCTCGTGTTGAGCCACCTGAAGGACATCACAGGCCCCCTGCTCGACCCCCTGCCGGTTTGCCTCAGTGGATGATGCAGTCAACATGGGACTGCACTACATCCTGCGCCAACTAGAAACCCCAGGGTCGTACACCAGGATCCTGTTTGTGGACTTCAGCTCAGCATTCAACACCATCACTCCCAATATCCTTCACCAGAAGCTCACCCACTTCGCGGTGCCTGCCTCCACCTGTCAGTGGATCACCAGCTTCCTGACCAACAGGAGACAGCATGTGAGGCTGGGGACCATCACATCCAACAGCTGGACCACCAGCACCGGCGCCCCCCAGGGGTGTATACTCTCCCCACTGCTCTTCCCTTTCTACCCCAACGATTGCTCTTCGAGCGACTCTTCTCTGAAGCTCCTGAAGTATGCGGACAACACCACTCTCATCGGACTGATCCGGGACGGTGACGAGACTGCATACAGACAGGAGGCGGAGCGGTTTGTCCACTGGTGCAGCCAAAGCCACCTGGAGCTGAACCCACTCAAGACTGTGAAGATGACAGTGGACTTTAGGAGAGACCCTTCGCCACTTCCACCCCTCACCATCCTCAGTAATGCTATTCCCACCACAGACACCTTCAAGTTCCTGGGATCCACAATCCCCCTGGGACCTGAAATGGACCGGCAACATAGACTCTGTCGGGAAGAAGGCCCAGCAGAGGTTGTACTTTCCGAGACAGCTCAGGAAGTTCAACCTGCCACAGGAGCTGGTGAAAACCTTCTACACTGACATCATTCAGTCTATCCTCTGCACCTCCATCACTGTCTGGTTTGGATCGGCCACCAAACAAGACAAGCACAGACTGCAACGGACAATCAGGTCTGCGGAAAAGATAATCGGGACCAACCTCCCTTCTATCCAAGACTTGTACCTGTCCAGGACTGGGAAAAATGCAAGTAACATCTCCGCAGACCCTTCTCACCCAGGACACAGTTTGTTCAAACTCCTCCCCTCCGGACGGCGTTACAGAGCGCTGTACGCCAAAACCAGCAAACACAGACACAGCTTCTTCCCCCAGGCTGTCCCTCTGATGAACTCACCACTCATAGATAGAGACTCAGAGTCATCACTGTGCAATAACATCCTGTTCTCGTCACCTAAATGTTGTTAGTTACCTAAATGTTGTCAGTCACTTAAATGTTGTACAGAGACTGAGATCAACCAGAGTCAAATTCCCTGTTTGACATGCACAAACTTGGTCAATAAATTCTGATTCTGAAAACAAACAGTAGAAAAACAGGAGGACCACGAGGCGTAAAAGACATTTGTCTTCGAGATCAATCTAAAACACCTTCCAGACGACATCAAAAGAAAGGGATTAATTCATAAATGAAGAAAACTAATTCACAACATTCGATGATACTTTCAACCCAGCAAAGCACGACATGGACTGATGGAACCAGGGTAAACAACGTAGCATTGAGGAGATATTCCTTCAGGACAAGAAAGGAAGATGCGTTGGTTTCACGTTGAAGAAAGCCTTATACATACCAACGTACCCACAAAGCATCATCTCTGTAAAATCAGCTGCGTGTCATGGAGCCATAGTGACATTTGAAGAAGGACGAAACAAACCTCTGACCAAGGATGGAACAGTCTTCAGCATTGAGGAACATGAACGACGATACTACGTGAGCACAGCAAATCCAAATGAATAATGTTTTGATGAGTCAATCAGTGACATAACGACAAAAGATATTGTGATGTTATCTTGTGATATCAAAACATGGCATGGAATTTTGGGACATTGATGATCCCGGGGGCCAGATACGGCCCGCTTCATTATTTTATGTGGCCCACGAAGACAAATTGTGCATCAAAGTTGTGTCATTACTAGAATTGCAAATTGTCTTCACTTTCAATAATATTATTTGTTAGAGTTATTTGTCAATTTGTTTTGTAGCTTTTACTGTATATAATATGAGGTGCTCATACATTTATTTGGGTTGACAGTCATAATGGCCCTCTGAAAGAAGCTATGACTACAATGCGGCCCGCGAAAAAAATTAGTTTGACACCCCTGAAACTAGATGCTATAGGTGAGAAAGGGATATTTGTTGGGTATAGTAGGAATAGCCCAGCATATCTGGTCTACAACTCACAGACAGAAAAAGTATCAAAACACAGGCTAGTGAAACTTATCAAAAACATCAGCGTTGACAGTCAAACACAATAGGCGACTGTGATTCAGAAACCATGAACATCAGGTGTACAACCACTGAAACTAGGGTTTGTGAGGATACATCACACAGTGAAGATAACAGAGACTTAACTGAGAACAAGAGATGGATTAACACAGATGCATCACAGCATAATGAGGCAGAAGTGCAACGCCAGAACAAGACTAATTAAGCACTGAGCAGCACCGCTATCCAAAAAAGGAAAAGCAGACTCCAAAATACGATTATGTAACTTATAGCCATATGTGGAATTCCCCAAACCTACAGTGAAGCCCTGAGTCTGATGAGGCAACCAAATGGATGCAAGCAATAAAAGAAGAGATCCAATCACTCCAACAAAATGAAACATTTGAACTGGTCTCTTTACCCAAAGGTAGAAGCACAATAGGGGTGAAATAGGTATGTATGGCTTACATTAAAATACTGTAAGAGGAAAAGTATATAAAACTAGACCAGTGGTTCCCAAAGTGGGCGGTACCGCCCCCCTGGGGGCGGTGGAAAGATCTGGGGGGGCGGTGAGGACGAAATGGGCGGTAGAGGGGTGGTGAGGACAAAGGGGGCGGTAGGGGGGCAGCAGTCCGAAGTCAGAAGTTGAAGGGGGCGGTAGGGGGTCGGCAGTCTGAAGTCGAAGTCAGAAGTTCGAACGTTTGCTTGACGACACGTGCAGTAGGACGAGTCAGTCGACGGGGGGGGAGGGGGGGAGTGGGTGGACGACGATTTGTACACAACATGTGCGGTAGGACGAGTCAGTCGACGGTGGGGGGGGGTGGACGACGATTTGTACACAACATGTGCGGTAGGACGAGTCAGTCGACGGGGGGGGGGGGGGGGGGGGCGCTAGGAATTCACTGGGGAGCCAAGGGGGCGCTAGCCTGAAAAAGTTTGGGAACCACTGCACTAGACAATGCAATTCCTGGAGAAATTGCGTGTGAAGGCGAAGACTATGACTTCTTGGGGAATGCTGGCGAATGATGTTGAAACGAGTTGAATTACTTGAGAAATGTAGAAAACAGAGGTGAAAAACAGAATTTTGGAGATTTGGTGGAATTTCGGAATTTTGGAGAATTTGGTTGAATTTCAAATCTGAAAATGTGGAATTTATGGTAAGTGGGAATTTGGGGAATAGGTAGGAAAAAGATGAAGAGTTGAAAGTTGGAATGGGTTGAAATGGTTGAAAAATGTAGAAATTAGAGTAGATAAACACTTTTTTGAGAATTTGGTTGAATTTCAAATTTGGAAATTTTTGTGAGTTGGAAGATCTAAGATCATCAGTTGAAAGTTGGAATGATTTGAATCGGTTGAAAAATGTAGAAATTAGAGTAGAAAAACAAAATTTTGGAGAATTTGGTTGAATTCCAAATTTAAAAATTTGGAATTTTTCTAAGTTGGAAGTTGTGGAATAGGTAGAAAAAAGATGAACAGTTGAAAGTTGGAATGGGTTGAATCGGTTGAAAAACGTAGAAGTTAGAGTAGAAAAATGAAATTTGGGAGAATTTGGTTGAATTTCAAAATTTTGAATTTTTGGTAGGTGAGAGGTTGTGGAATAGGCAGGCAAAAGATGAACAGTTGAAAGTTGGAATGGGTTGAATCGGTTGAAAAATGCAGAAATTAGAGGTGAAAAACGAAATTTCGTGAAATTTTGTCGAAAATTTAAACGTGAAAACGTGAAATTTTTTGAATTTGGCAATTTTGGGAATGTCGAGAACCATTCCGAATGTGGTTTGAATGTGCCGAATGATGTGAATTTGAAAGTGGAATGACGTAAATGTGAAATGTCGAATCTGCCATTAAGAATGAATGGGGAAAAATTCTCGAATTTTGCGAAATCGGAAAATTTTCGGAACGAGAAAAATGGAAGCGCTCATCTCGTATATTTGGAAATATTAAAATAATCTCATCGTCCATCAAATGGATGTAAATGCTCTGCCTAAACGAAACATGGCAAGAACCCCTGGACTATTTCTCACTCAATCAAACCACCCCTACAGGATACTCTTATTTGGACATCCCACACACTGAGGGGATGGCATCGCAGCTATTTTCAATCAAAACCTCAAACCCCGTGCACTGTCCCACCCCTCTGCCCCATCATTCGAGCATCTGGGTTTTAAACTTCCAGGACATAAACCCCTCATCACTGTTATTATTTACCGCCCCCCCCAAACCAAACCCATCTTTCTTATCTGACCTCTCAGAATTCATCACTGCACTTTTCTCAGTTTCATCATCTTCTTGGTGATTTCAACCTGCACATCGATTCCACAGACTTTAAACATTCACTCAACACATCACCTTAGTGACATGCGGTGAGGGTTGGGGTTGGTGAGGCACTGACTCAGAGTCAGATTATATCCTCCATTTTCAGGGAAAATAAAGCCAAATAGCAACGTGTTAGCACCGAATGTTGTTGGTTGTTTTTCTTTTCTTTTTTTTTTCTTAATTTACTCTCGCATTTACTCGTGTCGTGATTCACGACTTGTGAACTATTAGCCGCAGGCTCACTATCGCCCCCCACCTTTGAGGCAAAGGTACTGGCTGCCTCAAAGCCCGTATTTTCCCGCTGACTGCAAGCACGTGCCCTGAGAGGCACTACCTGTCACTGTCTCAGCCTCCATGATTCTCGTCTCCCGTTGTTATTTGAACAAGAAATACAGCTATTTTGACTATGAAAATGATCCAAATGTATAGGAAACACACCAAAATTGCATTAAAAGCATAGACCACAGGACAGATATTATATTATGTTTTATTATATTATTCATTTTTTAACAACTCGTGGTGACAGCTGAGGAAACCATGTTGAGCCCTTTACCGCCCCTGGTGGCAAGGTGAGGCACTGCCTCACCTGCCTCCCATGAGTGCACGTGCCTGCATCACTTTCACTACCCACAAGCACGGACACACCCTAGACCTGGTCTGCTCCACTGGCCTCCACATCCACAGCATTTCTAGCTCCGACCTCACCATATCTGACCAGCTAGCCATCTTATTTGACATTGACACCCTCATCCCCGAACTAAAACAAAACTGCACAATCATCTTTCGCAACCTCAAGTCCATCTGCCCAGACACTATCCACCTGCACACACTTTCCAGCCTCACCCCCCCTGAAACCCAACCCCCACGGACCTCGTCAACACTTACAGCAACATTCTGTCTACCTCCCTCAACACAGTGGCTCCTCTGAAAACCAAAAACAGTCACTCTTACTCACTCAGCACCCTGGTTCAACCCAGAACTCCATAAACTTAAGAAACAACTCCGACAGCTAGAACGATTATGCAAGAAAACTGGCCTCACGGTCCATGCCCTCACTTACAAAGACCTCATGCATCATTATAAATCAGCCCTTAACAAAGCCCGCTCATCTTACTACTCTGGTATCATCCACTTTGGTCCTTCAAACCCACGTTCCCTGTTTTCAACCATAAATAAACTCCTCAAACCCCATGACAACACTTCATCATCATTCACCCCAGAGAAATATGACACGCTCTTGTCATTTTTCAATTCTAAAATAGAAAACATCTAAGTGGCCGAAATGAGTTTTCTCCGCAGGATATCCGGGCTCTCCCTTAGAGATAGGGTGAGAAGCTCGGTCATCGGGGAGAGACTCGGAGTAGAGAGGAGCCAGATGAGGTGGCTCGGGCATCTCATCCGGATGCCTCCTGGACGGCTCCCTGGGGGAGGTGTTCCGGGCAAGTCCCACCGGTAGGAAATCCCGGGGACGACCCAGGACGCGCTGGAGAGACTATGTCTCTCAGCTGGCCTGGGAACGCCTTGGGATACCCCGAGAAAAGCTGGATGAAGTGGCTGGGGAGAGGGAAGTCTGGGAGTCCCTCCTAAAGCTGCTGCCCCCGCGACCCGACCCCTGATAAGCGGAAGGAGACGGAAGGACGGAAAACATCTACCACGAGCACGCATCCTTCCCCTCCACCACCCCACAACCTGAACCCACATTCTTTTCATCTTCTGTCCCCTGGCTATCAACTTTTCCCCCTATAACCTTTGCTGACCTCTCCAAAATACTGTCCACCATAAAATCGTCTACCTCCCCCCTGGACCCCATGCCATCTCAACTCGTCAGAGACTGCCTCACCCCCATTGCCCCACACAGACATCATCGATTCCTCCCTCACCTCTGGCACAGTCCCCTCACCTCTTAAGCTTCCAGCCATCACTCCTCTCCTCAAAAAAAACGGGCTTGACCCTGAGGACCCCAACAACTACAGACCCATCTCTAATCTCACATTTCTGTCATAACTACTGGAAAGCGCTGTCGCAACTCAACTCAAGACCTACCTCCTCTCAAATAACCTGTATAAAACATTCCAGTCTGGTTTCCGTACACGCCACAGCACTGAAATGGCCCTACTCAAAGTCACAAATGATCTCTTGCTTTCCTCTGACTCTGGCTCTCTCACCATCCTCCTCCTCCTTGACCTCAGTGCTGCCTTTGACACAGTAAACCACTCCATTCTTCTCAACCGCCTAGAATCCATTGGCATCACCAACACCGCCCTCTCCTGGTTCAAATCCTACCTGTCTGCCAGATGTCACAACATCACCATCAACCAACATAAATACCACACCACTCCTGTTGCACATGGATCAGTTCTGGGCCTCATTCTTTTCATTCTGTACATGCTTCCCATTGGAACATCATCCGCCGCCAAGGTCTCAAATTCCACTGTTACGCCAACAATACACAACTCTACATCACCACTAAAACCATCTTCCCTGCCATCCTCTCCACCCTTACTTGCTGCCTCACAGACATCAAAGACTGGATGACTCAAAACTTTTTCAATCTATACAGTAACAAAACAGAGATCATCATCTTTGGTCCTAAATCCAGCCTCTCCACCTACCAGAACTTCACACTCTGTATTGACAGCCACTCTGTCACTCCCTCCCTCCTAGTCAGAAACCTTGGAATTTATATGGACCCCACACTCTCCTTCAAACCACACATCAACCACGTTACCAAAACATCCTTCTTTCACTTACGAAACATTGCACGCCTTCGACCATCTCTTTCCACCACTGTGGCAGAGACATATTATCATGCATTTATCACCTCCAAACTGGACTACTGCAATAGCATCCTGTATGTAACTGTCCTTCAAAAACTACAATATGTTCAAAAGTCTGCCGTCCGACCCTCACCCTCAAAGCCCTCACCCGACCTCACCCGCTCACCCTTCAGACAGCACATCACCCCTGTCCTCCGTCAACGTCACTGGCTTCCCATAAAACAGCGCATACATTTCAAGGTCCTTTTCACCACATACAAGGCCCTAAACAACCTAAGCCCCCTAAATGTCTGCCTCCTGCACCGCCATACCCCCACCCGCCGACTCCGCACTGCTGACGTCAACCTTCTCACCCCCACCACCTCGACCAAATACTGGACCATTGGGGATAGAGCCTTTGCCATTGTTGCCCCCACTCTCTGGAACTCTCTCCCTCTGACCATTTGTAACGCTGACTCCCTCTTCAAACGCCATCTCAAGACCCACCTCTTCAACTCGAATTGCGAATCTACATTACAAATAATGGAAAAAAATGTTATCCATTTCAAGACATAAAACCCTGCCTTTTTTAAGCATTTTTTAATTTGCGCATATTTGTCCAATCGCGCAACTGCAGCGCACCACCGAACACGCAACAGTAGCGCGTCGCCGACCACGCAACTACACCGCGCTGGTCGCATTATTGTGACAGAGCCGTTGCTAAAATTTAGAAAATATTTTTAAAGTCCTGATGTACTTTCCAAAATTTAAGTGGACCTCAGTGCGCAGGGAGCTTAATTTGGTCCGATCGCTCAACCGCAGCGCACCGGGCGCTCACTGTCGCATTGCTTTAAGAGTGTCTTATAGGGTGGCTTTACTGCTCCCACTTGCTTTCTTTGGAGGCATGATTAGGAGTTAATACAATCCTCAAGTAATGAAAATACAATAACAACGGAGTCAGTCGGCATCCGGGCCGCGCGGTCCGGTTTTCTAGGGTCCTCTCGGCTCATCTCGCAAGGTTCGACCTCCGAATTTTGTTCAACAACCGAAGCAAAAAAATCTTGCTTCTTTTTTTTTTTAATTCCGATTTGTTTGAGAACCAGGACATTCGAAAACCGAGGTTTGACTGTAAAATAAATGAGATGCAGCTCACTGACAAGTGCCGCTATTTGAGCTAATTTTAGAACAGTCCTGCGGGCGACTCATGCGGTCCTCACGGGCGACCTGGTGCCCGCGGGCACCGTGTTGGTGATCCCTGCTTTAGATGAACAAAATGGCTTTGAAAAGATACTTTACGGAGGCTACGAAAAAAGGTTCTCCAGCCTTATGGCAGGGGATGCTGTGGTGCTATTATGTTGAAATCCCCAGAGGGGGCACGGAAAGATAACGTCAGAGACTGGGGACAGGGGGTGGAAGGATTGCAGAGCATGAGGTTGGAAGTTAATAAAGTGGCTCTCGTCACATCAAACTACAGTTAAACTCACTGGTATCTTTGATAACACGACATGGTGTCAGAAATCCTGTAGATGTGGCGTGGTAGTGTGGAATGTCTGGTAGAGACAGCCACAAACGGTGGACTCTGTTCTAACTTCTCTTTATGCGCTGGCTGAACATTGCAATTACGGGCAGCTACATGACGAGTTAATTAGAGATAGACTTGTTGTAGGGCTGTTGGATGCCAAGTTGTCAGAACGAATGCAGCTGGATCCTAAGCTGACGCTAGAGAGTGCTACAATCATGGCAAGACAGAGTGAAGAGGTGAAACGGCAACAGTCTGCTCTTCGAGAGCCCAAAGAAACAAATTTGTAGACCGAGTGAGTAAGAGCGGCAATAGGTCAAATTTCAGAGTGCCCAAAAATGCTAACAGCCAGGCTAGGGCACAGAGCGTGCAACAGGAGAGGGGGAGAGGGATCCAGTGCTACAAATGTGGAAGCTCACAGTCCCACTCACCGCGAGAGTGCCCCGCAAATGACGTAACATGCCATTCATGTGGCATGAAGGGACATTACCGCCGCGTGTGCAAGTCTGCTAAGGCTGTCCATGACAGGAGGACGACGAACGCTTTCTTGTTGGCGTGTGATGTGTCCGCTGGTGACCACATCGGGCGGTCAGCACTACGAGCCCATGGTGCTCCGTGGTGTGACCGCGATGATGGAAAAGATGCCCCCACTTCACAGAGGAGGCAAGGTGTGGCTAAACAAATTTTTGGCTCTGATGAGTGGGCAGAGCTGTACACTCGGTGACATGCGCCAGATGTTGTCAGGAGCATGCTCCCTAGTGCAATTGCAGGCAATTGAGGAAGCAGCAGGCACAGCGAGACTGGGGAGGGAGGTGCCCTTGCCACAAGTAGCAGCGCCCCTGTTTGAAAACATTAAATTGACTTTCCCACAACCCACCGATCTGGCCCCCACTATGTTTCCTTATGATGTGAAAATGTCACCTGCACAACATTATGTAACATGTGTGGAGAGTTGGATTGAAGCCACAGATCGCCATCCGGCTCTCACGCACGAGGAAGAGGTGCTCTTCCGAACGGCGCTGGTGGATGGACTTCCGCCAGATGTGAAGAAGAAGCTAATGTCAGATCCTGACATTCTGGTTTGTGCCGAAGAACGATTTAAACGTCATCTTTTGCATCACTGCAGAATGTTCACTGAGTCACAAGCTAAAGTTGAAAACGAGACAGACGCATTATCTAAACAGTTGTTGAAATTACAGTCTAAATCACAGAAAAAGGAAATGCAAATGTCACAGGCTCTTCAGGTGGTGGGGCGCGGAAGGGGCCAGTTCCGGGGCGGATACAGAGGCCGGGGAGGGAGTGCACCTGCTTACCCGGGGAGGGCAACATACAAGCCCCATTCAACAAACGCATGTTTCATCTGCGGCGAAACCTACCACTGGGCAAAAGAATGCCCACAGTATCGACCGCGCGGAGCCACCTGCCCACAAACGCACGGAGGTCAGTACTACCAACATGATGATCTCTGGTGTGGACAATTTGAATAGGGCTGCCCGGGGAGCCAGGAAAGCAGTGGCCCGGCGGAGCCAATGCTTCATGTGACAGTGGAAGGAAAAACCTGTGGAGATGCTGGTGGACACAGGAGCAACTTATTCATCAATAAACACTGCCCTTCCTGTATCCTCACTGTCAAAGAAAACAACAACTTTAGTCGGCTTCTCGGAACAACCACGTACTCTGCCTTTCACCAAACCACTTGAAACTGTGATCACCCGGACAGGGTGTAGACTGTGGCACAAATACATCCATTCCACAGACACTCCGATCAATTTGATGGGAAGGGACTTGCTGTCAGCCGTTCAAGCCAGAATTCTGTGTGGGCCAGAGGGAGTGATTATTCAATTTCCAGATGGCATCAGCATCCAGTGCTCACAGCAGCTACAACAACATGGTCAGTGGCTGATGGCGCCCCTACCGGCAGAAGCAGAAACTGCAACCATCTACTGGGCCAGGCTGGAGCCAGAGACCCCTGCTGGTGGCGGTGTGTTCTCGACCTACCTACTGTGGAAGCCCTGGATCTGCTCGCTGGCGCCATACCACCCACCTGTTGATCCTTTGCATTGCAGTCTATATTATGACCGAAAAAGTGATGATTTGTTTGGAGAAATTGAAGGGCACATGTGGGATCATCCATTTTGATTGGTAAAGAGGGAGTCGCAGCGGCAACTGAATTGACATATGAACAAATGCAGTGGTTCAAAATGACAGAGAAAGGGGTGCCACACATTTCGCTGGCTCTTGCCCCAGGACACGAGGCCAGACAATTGGGCTCAATGGTCAAGCAGTTGTTGCAACAGACAGATTGGCGGAAAACTCACATTCCTAATTTGTACTGGTCTGAGTCTCAGAATGCATACCAAATTAAACAACACAGACACAGGATTGCTGGAGATGATGTTGGTGTCCCGCACACACGGTAGGGAGTTAACTGATCATGAGGACGCTGAAGTAATGCTGGCGGCCTTGCCCAACACACTGTGGTCCCAGGGTCCATTTGATGTCGGGTTTTGTCATTCGGTGGCCCCTATTGATCTCCAAATGGATGAGACGCAGCCTATCAAACGGCCTCAGTATCGTTGGCCGAAAGAGGCGGACCAAGGCATGGAAGACACTCTGTGTGGCCTCTGGGACGCAGGGGTGTTGGAAGTGTCCGACGGCCAAATCACACTCCTTGCTGTGGCATTACCAAACTGGGTGGAGCTTGGGTCAAGGTGGACAGGAGCTTCATTGTGCACTGAGTTTGACAGAACTGAGGAGATTTGATAAAAAATTGAATAATGCGTAGAGCTACAGATAAAAGCATCATAGTCAGAGATTGAACAGATTTGGATAAAACAAATAGGCTAAAACGATAAGAAACAAGAGCGAGATCTGATATTTTGGCTCATCAGGCTTAAGAAGTAGAAGTTGAGTTAGATACATTTTAGAATAGGACATTTGGACTAAAGTGGATTCAGTCAAGAGGAAGAGGGGCATTTTGGCATTTTAACAGGGATTGACAGCAAGGGAGATTGAGGATAGAAGATCTGGACAGCAATGACGTAAATTACATTAAAAACTGCCCATTCTAGGGAGAGGTGCTGGATGGTGTGACAGGCAGGATTTTTAGGAAGAGAAAAAGGGGGGAGTGAGACTTGCCAAGAGGGGCAATAAAGAGAAGCAGACTGAGAAACATATTTAAGCTAGACAACAGGAAAAAGGGGGAGAGCCAAATGATGACGTAAAAATCCAGAGGGAATAGTCGGACCGATCTTTATTGAATTTAATTAGGATAAGTAATAGAGATCGAGTTTGTAGGATAGTTTCTCTAACCAACTTAAACACACCATTGTCCACTTCTCAATTTCCCTATTATCGCTCAAAAGCCTCCTAAACATTCTCCATTACTGATTTCTTCCATAGAACACACATCTCACTCACACACACTGATATACACACCCACTCATGAGGATCCTCTGCGCACACACACACTCTCCCCCCAATTTGGTTCATTTTGGATATTTTAGCGGTCTGATCTCTCAGAGGAGGAACTGTTACCACCGGATATTTTTTGAGGAGGCCTCACTTCCCCTCGGGGATCTCTTTATTAACCCCAGCTATTTGAATACAATCGTCACCGCACCCTTGTCCGCCACGACGAAGCACTAGGTCCCTGACCTATCCGTAGTACGCGTAAGTCGCGTGTCAGCAGAGCAAGGTGATCCATGGTTGGTTGACATAGACGTTAGTGACAGGCAGGTGCAGTTTGGCAGATTGACACCGGCGCTGACGTCACAGTCATACCTCACACTGTGTTCAAGGAGATCTACATAGACAAAGATCCACCCACTCTCCGAGAGACAACAAAAACCCTGAAGGGACCAGGGGGTCGTCCACTTGACGTTGTGGGCATGGCTGAACTGTTGCTGAGGAGAGGAGAGAAAGAGGTGAGAGAAGGCGTATATGTCATCCGACACCTGCACACTGCATTGCTTGGGAGGCCTGCAATCAATGGGCTGTGTTGGGAAAAATACACCCTGCCATCAGTGGAAGAGACACTTGGGATGCTGGCCGGAGCTAGTGTATTCAGCAAGTTGGACGGTAACATGGGCTTCTGGCAAATTCCACTGACTTGAGGACTCATCCAAGTATACGACGTTCATCACGCCCTTCGGACGTTTCCATTTCAGTCGGTTGCCCTTCGGTATTAGCTCCGCTCCAGAGCACTTCCAAAACAGGATGGTGACTGAGATCACAGAAGGACTTGAGGGCGTTGTTTGCCAAATCGACGACGTGCTGGTGTGGGGACGTACACAAGAGGAGCACGACGCTCGTCGACACACCGTGCTGGGGAGGATAGAAAAGGCAGGCATCACACTGAATGTTGAGAAATGCGATTTTTCTAAGACTGAAGTGACTTTCTTGGGTCACGTGATCTCCACCAACAGCATCAGTCCTGACCCAACCAAGACGGAAGCGGTCCGGGGGATGAAAGAGCCGACAAATGTGAGCGAGCTGAGAAGCTTTCTCGGCATGGTGAACCAGCTGGGGAAGTTCATTCCACGGCTCGCTGAGAGGGACAAGGCCTTGCGCGACTTTCTCTCAAAGAGGAACGGTTGGCTCTGGGGCGCAGACCAAGCCAGAACATTCCAGGACCTCAAGGACGCACTGTCATCCCCATCGGTGCTGGCGATGTATGACACACACAGGGAGTGCAAAGTCTCGGCGGATGTGTCGTCATATGGCTTCGGTGCTGTGCTTCTTCAGGAGGGGGGATGGAGGCCGGTGGCCTATGTGTCACGGTCTCTCACGCCAACAGAGCAGAGATATGCTCAACTTGAGAAGGAAGCCTTGGGCCTGACCTGGGCATGCAAAAGGTTCCGCAACTACCTCATCAGCAAACACTTCCAGATGGAGACTGATCATAAGCCTCTCCTGAGCCTCCTGGGCTCCCAGGCACTGGATACTCTATCTCCACGGATTCTGCGTTTCCGCATGCGTCTGATGCGCTATTCTTACTCGATCGCTTATGTCCCGAGGAAGAGGCTATGGACGACGGATACATTGTCAAGGGCTCCAGTCGCAGGTGGAGTAATTCTGGATGAGAGACAGCGCTTTGAGGATACTAACTATATGTGGACACCAATGGATAATTTGCCAGTGACCACTGCGTACTTGGATGAGCTGAGGGAGCAGCTGAAGGGGGACAGTGTCTGCAGGCCTGGTGATGGCATTGTATGGAGAAGGATGGCCTGCACACAGCAAGACTGAACCAGGACTCAAACTGTATTGGGCAGAAAGAGCGTTCCTCACAATACAAGATGGACTCTTGCTCAAATGAAGCAGGCTTGTTATTCCTGCAGCGATGAGAAACCAGGTTCTCGTCAGACTACACGAAGGCCACTTGGGAGTGGTTAAGTGCTGTGAGCGTGCACGACAATCAGTATGGTGGCCTGGGCTGAGTCAACAGCTGAATGAGTTGGTTTTCAATTGCCGAACATGCTGCAAGGAGAGACAGAACAGCATGGAGCCAATGATGCCGTCAGAATACCCAGAGCGACCATGGCAGAAGGTAGGAGCAGACTTGTTCACATTGGGAAGGGACAACTACTTACTGGTTGTTGATTATGCTTCCAGATTTGTAGAAATTGCTCTTCTTACCCCTACAAGATCAACAGATGTCATCACTCACCTGAAATCAATCTTTGCACGCCATGGCATCCCAGAGATGGTGGTGACAGATAAAGGGCCTCAGTTCTCAGGTGCGGCCTTTGCTGCATTCGCAGGGTTATATGGCTTCGGGCATATCACGAGGAGCCCAAGATATTCCCAGAGCAACGGGGAAGCCGAACATGCGGTCAAGACCGTTAAGGCTCTTTTGAAGAAAGCAGCTGACACTTATCTTGCGCTGCTAGCCTACAGGGCGACCCCACTGTGGAATGGTTAAAGTCCGGCACAACTGCTGACGGGCAGGAGGCTCCGTACGACGGTTCCGGCGCTCCCAGCGCTGCTGACTTTGATGTTGCCGGACAGCGAGGCAGTCATTCACAAGGAGAGGGAGAAGAGGATGAGTGATGCGCAACGCTGGGACCTGCGACACCGGGCGCGGAATCTTGACAAGCTCGATCCTGGGAAGGAAGTATGGATCACAGATCAATGAGCCACAGGCATTGTGGTTGACAGTCACCCTACTCCACGTTCATATATCGTGGACGGACCCGACGGGATTGTCAGGCGAAACCGCCATCATCTCATCCTTATGAGGTCATCAACAGAGCGGCATGACGATACACCGCAATCCCTTGAGGGTGTTCCTGGACAGAGTTCCTCAGAGCCACCGCAGCACACCGCACCTGAACCACCACCTACTCCTAGAACCAGGTCTGGGAGAGCAGTGGTGAGACCAAACAAGCTGAACTTGTGAAAGTGAGACTCAGAACATTTTATGTCAGTGCCTCCCCAGTCATGAACCTCACCGCACGTCAGTGGTGTGTGTGTGTGTGTGTGTGTGCGTGCGTGTGTGCGTGTGTGTACGCGTGTGCGTGTCCAAACATCTGTTTTACCTTCTCCGGTATCGCCATGGTAACCAATTGACTCCACTTCCGGTCATCGCGCGACTGTCTCTAAAAAAGAATTAAAGAATAAAAACTTTTTTTGACATGGCTTTGGCTCGTCTCCCTGTTCTATTTTCAGGTTTGAAACCCAAAGTTGAACACGCACGTCACGCACGAGGAGGCACATTCACAAGACGTCACGTGCCATGACGAGCCGCACGCATGTGACGTCAAGCATCACACGTACGTCGTGTTGCAGTCAAAAGGAACGGGTCAGGATGATTAACATATAATGATGATCATTATGATGCTTTGATATGCTTTTATCATGATTATGCTATTATTGGGAACGGCAAGCAGGAGCGGCAGAAGACGCTCGTGGCGTCATCATGACTCGTGACGAGCAGCCTCGCAGCAGTGAGTGTTTTTATTTTCTTCTTTACTGTTGGAGTATTACTGGTGTGTGACGCTCCCTTGTGGGGGTGACGTACTCGCAGCTGTGGAGCAGCTGATCAGGCGCTTTCTCCCACGTGGCTGCCAACGCTTCGCCCTCGGCCAATCGGAAGAGCTGCGGCACGCTTACGTCATCCTCCGAGCTCTCTTCGGCGCGCTGAGTGGCGCAGGTAATCAAAGCGAAATTCGCGAGAAGACAAGACTAAGGTGGACGGACTAGTTGGACTTCTGCTGGACTCGCTGTTGTGGTTTTTTTCCGTTACTTTGTGGCCAGTCCAGATGGGAGTTGGGAGTGACATTGTCTCCATCGAGTCGTCACCGTCCCGTCTGACTTGCTTCGGCTAACGTGTCAGCCACGCCCATGGGCAAAAATTGATTGGCCGCTGCACAACTTAAAATCGGTCGCTGAGCGTCATGCAGCTCAACTTAGCCCAGGAGTCGGCAACCCAAAATGTTCAAAAGCCATATTGGCCTGTCTGGAGCCGCAAAAATCTAAAAGCCTTTTATACGGCAACATAGACTGTCAGTACATAAGCTGTATGCATGCCAACTATTAAAATAATCAAGGAGCCTACAAATACAAAATGAACATTCACGATTAAATGTTTATTTTCCCTCCAGCGCATCCTGGAGAGAATTACGCACCACGTGACTACTGATGTACGATAAGCCTATTGCTACTATCGTTGCATAGCAGAGCTATCTGTTCGACATCGGTCACGTCACACGACTCGTTACAGGCCATTGAGAAAACTGGAGCTGAATTGATGTCCTTGATTTGCTGATGTTGTTTGCCGTTTTAATTACCCTTTCCTTCACTGTTTTTGCGGCGAGAGGTATGTCTCCAAATTTCTAAACTCGTTTTTTTTTTAAGTCCGAAAATAGGCACTCTGGTAGTTTAATGAAAGAATCCTTCATGTATCACCATCGGCGAATGGTTTTCCGAACTTTATTATCTCCCGGGCTGCAACAAAACTTGCAGCAGTAGTAGAGTTCGGAGATGCAATCCTCTTCTTTAAACCGTTTTTTCGGTCCTCCATTTTCTCCCCCAGCACTGCAATTGCGCCTTTCCTTTCAGCTCCAACTGGGTGATCGGCAGCAAATTTAGCATGCTTTAGGTAAACATGTCGCTCCAAATTGCTCTTCTTGTGATTTGACAACTTCTCATTGCAAATCAAACATGCAGGCAATCCTTCGGCATTGGCAATGAAAGCAAATGGTTCAGTCCGGTCTTTCTTAAACCCTCTGTTCTCATCAGCAATCTTTCTCTGTTTGACTTTTGAATCCATGGCCCATCACTCTCACACCCCTGTTTGCAACTCGCCTGTCCTGTGTCGCAGGCTATGACGCAATTTGGCTGTTTGATGCAATTTGGCTGTTTGACGCCATTCTGAAATTTGGCATTTTAATATATTTACAACTACATACATTTTTACAGCATAAGAATGTTTGTGTCATGATTAACATCCAAAAACCATATTTTAAAAATACCAACAACAACAAAAAGCATATTTTTCCATTTTCACGCATTTTTGCAAAAGCTCCAGGGAGCCGCTAGGAGGGGGCTAAAGAACCGCGGGTTGCCGACCCCTGACTTAGCCTATTACCCAGCGGTCACCAACCTTTCTTAATCCGAGAGCTACTTCCTGGGTACTGATTAAGGCAAAGGGCTACCAGTTTGGCATACACTTCTGAAATAGCCAATTTGCTCAATTTGGCTTTCACTATGTGTTATTATTGTCATTTCCAGTTCACGTGTAAGTGTGATTTTAACAAGAATAGCAAAAATACAGTCAAACCTAAGTTTTTGACCACAATCCGTTCCAGAAGGCGGTTCGAGAAGCGAATCGGTCGAATTCCGAATCTATTTTTCCCATTGGAGTGAATTGAATTGAATTCCAAATCGTGTTTTCACATTACAAATAATTGAATACAAATTAATCCGTTCCAAGCAAAAAAACAAAACAATAAAAAAAAACCGCCTTTTTTAAGCATTTGTTCATTTGCGCATTTTTGTCTGATCGCGCAACTGCAGCGCACCGCCAAACGCGTTACCGTAGCGCGTCGCCGACCGCCCAACTGCACCGCGCTGGTCGCATTATTGTGACAGAGCCGTCGCTGAAATTTAGAAAATATTTTAAAAGTCCTGATGTACGTTCTAAAATGTAAGTGAACCTCAGTGCGCAGGGAGCTTAATTTTGTCCGATCGCGCAACTGCAGCGCACCGCCGAACGCGCAACTGCAGCGTACCGTCGAACGCGCAACAGTAGCGCGTTGCCGATCGTGCAACTGCACTGCGCTGGTCGCATTATTGTGACAGAGCCATCGCTGAAGTTTAGAAAATATTTTTAAAGTCCTGATTTACTTTCCAAAATTTAAATGGATCTCAGTGCGCAGGGAGCTTAATTTGGTCCGATCGCGCAACCGAAGCGCGCCGGGCGCTCACTGTCGCATTGCTTTAAGCGCGTCTTTGTGTTTTAGGAGGGCTTTACTGCTCCCACTTGCATTCTTTGGAGGCATGATGAGGGGTTAATACAATCCTCAAAGTAACGAAAATACAATAACAACGGAGTCAGTCAGCATCCGGGCCCCACGGTCGGGTTTTCTCGGATCCTCCCGGCGAAGCAAAAAAATCTCGAATTTTTTGTTCGAATTCCGATTATTTCGAGAACCGGGACTTTCGAAAACCGAAGTTTGACTGTAAAATGAATAAATGCAGCTCACTAACAAGTGCCGTTATTTGAGCTAATTTTAGAACAGTCCTGCGGGCGACTCATGCGGTCCGCGGGCACCGTGTCGGTGGCTCCAGCTATTACCCAAAAAGCGGTGTGAGCAGAAAAGTGCGAGAGCAACATTTTGTCTTTTGAGCTCTGAAAACAAGTCGGCTAACTCGGCGACGTCGGCCACTCAAATTACTAGACACTCATATTTGCGAATGTTTGGCCATGTATGCAGAGCCCGTTCAGACCTCCAGGGGGCCCTACGCAAAAATATGTCACGCCCACAAAGAGAGACCAGAGAGACAAAATTTGATTGACTCAAATTAAGTTTAATATGGATAACATTAACAATTACTCAGTTTTATATATACAGTTGCTCCACCCCCTACAAAAAAATACAACAGGTTAGTAGATAGGTAAATAGAGGTAACAAATTGGCTGCACCTAAATTCACCGCATTTCCTCAGTTAATAGACTTCCCCATAATAGTAGCTTGCCTTTTAGCAACCTGGTCCAAAACGTTTTTTGTATCAATATGTTAAGAAGTCAATATGTGAAATTAATTAATGGCAATGGGTAGCCTAACCACAAAAAGAGAGGGGTTACGTTGCCTTGCTCACCTGACTGCTGTTGTCTTTGCTCATTGTCATGAAGACGCCTCTCGTCGGCGTCTTTCTTTTGTCATTACCTGATTTAAAATGCCGCGACGTCTTTGCAGCTAGGAGTCTACTCTATGATGACACGCTGCTGCAAGCCATGCAGCGCTACTCATCTAGACAAGATACAACACGTAACAGAATGATGACGTCGCGTGAGGCCTAACGCTAACAGCATAGTGCATATATTGGGCACGCCGGTACTGCATTTGGTGCTCCCGACGCTCTTTTCTGGCAGCAGCGATTCTCCATGGACACCAAGACGTGATACTCAGAGCTGACCCCGAGTGGAAAGTGGAACAAACCAGAGCAGATGGCCGCGGCTGCATTTTTTATTCTATTTTGTGCATTTTATTTTCTTTCTTTGCTTTTTCATGTAAGTCCTTCTGTTGACTGCAGAGAAGTCTCAACTCACTACGGTGACTCTTTGTCTCCATTCAAACGCGCCACACAAGGTCTTCCGGCGCTAAGTCACACTAGCGTCGGCTGCCCACCGCATAACAAATGATGTCGTGTGTTGTGTTTATGTGAGCAGCCATGTTTGCCGTCATTGCACCGGGCCTGCCGCTGACTTTTGGTCACAAGCTGGCCACAGGATGTGCCTTTACGGGTGAGGAGGGGGAGTGAGGAAGATGAAGATGATGTCGTATGGATGACAGGATGCACGTGTGACCCTAGTTGTGTGCATTTCCAGGGACCTGCGCGTTGGGCGGGGCCACGTCATCGGTCTTCAGGTGCGCCGTCCTGCTGATGTTTCCCAACATGCTTGGCGCCCGTGGACGCGCCTTCCTCATGCTGCTCGTCCTCTCCACGCTCTACTCAGGTTGACGCACGCACGCACGCACGCACGCACGCACGCACGCACGCACACACACACACATACACACACACACACACATGCAGCAAGCTCACCTTTGACAGCGCGATGTTTGAAAGTTGAACAACAAATGATTGGCAATAAACAGACAATAATGTCATCACAACTCCACTCAGTCTCCCGTCACAGAGGTCCCCAGTCATGGTGACCAAGTGTCCTCCAGCCCGGTTGTGAAAGAGGAAAGGCTGTGAAACCGGGCGGGCCGAGTGGTTTACAAAAACACTCCAAACTGTTTTGGGGGCTGTTATCGGGCCGACGTGCTCC
This sequence comes from Syngnathus floridae, assembly GCF_059516105.1. NCBI lineage: Eukaryota > Metazoa > Chordata > Actinopteri > Syngnathiformes > Syngnathidae > Syngnathus > Syngnathus floridae. Next base: position 14,295,511 of record NC_142422.1, read on the forward strand.
CTCTCACAAGCAAGTGGGAGCCATTTGGACCAGATGAGGGACGAGCGGCTGACAAGTGCATTCCAGGCTGTTGAGAAAAGAGAGCCTGTGCCCGAGATGGAAAGACAGCAACTTGACAACTTGATAACAGCGCCCTTTCAAATCGTGGTCTGGGTTGAGAGCCAAAATCCAAACCGGGTGGCAATGGGGTGCCATGAACAAGGGTGTATCTATCAAAACAAAGAATTCTTGACAGGCAGGCGCCTGATGATTGACAGGTCCGGTGTCCAATATCCAGCGCAACATGGAGAAGGCCACTGCGTCCCTGACTTGCAATCTGGAACTTCAAGTGCGCAACACCAAGTTGCTGTGGAGAAACGCCGTCACGCCCTTCCACAAGGTGGCGGAAGAAGTCACAGTAAGGCCCAAATGTGATCAGCCTCCCTCTATTGCTCCATGGCAAATCAGGAGCGCTTTGGTTGTAATTTGGCTCATAACGGGTTTGTTGCGTGACAACTGCTCAATTTGCGTGAAGGCGGGATGCCACTTGCCGCCCACGTCACTCGCTTGGACACGTTGTTGTGCGCATCCAGCAGAATGAAGCGGAATTGAAGGCGAAGGCTAGCAGCGCCCGCGAGGCCTTTGCAGCCATCCGGCAGGAAGTGCTCGGCGGTGGTGGTGCTGCTGCCGGCGGGCGCTCAGCCGACCGGACTGGCACGCAGAAACGCTTTGCCTTCAGCACCCTCACAAAGTGCGAAGGTGAGCCTTCCTCGTCCTCCTCGTCTTTGTCACGGTCGTCGCCAAGCTTGTCTCCTACTACGTGTAGGCATGGTGAAGGAGGGCATCCGGAAGTGCGCTGATTGGTTCTCCAGGAGGTGGAAAGAGTGTGTCCGGGTCGTCCAAGTGCCCGTCATCAAGAACATCCTGTGCGTGCCCATGAAGTTTAGCTTCCTGTGTGACATCATGAAAGGTCAGCCAGCACGTGGCCATCCTCGCGTGGACATCCACGACCATCTTTTGTTTCTGTGTGCCTCAGTGATGACGGGTTGGTGCAAGCAGCACATCCCGGTGGAGAAAAACTTTGGTCAGCTGTTCGATCATCTCAATGCTTCGATAGATCTCCTCAGCACCGAGTTCACCAGCAGGGTTGTTTACAAGGTGGTGAGCGCCCTGCGTCTGCCAGTCGTATATCTGCAATGGCGCTCAGCGTCGCTGTGTCGTGACAGGAACATCGGCAGCAGACGGCTATGCACGGGGAACTGGCGGACGGCGACTTGATGCGGAGCATCCACGAGTCTTTCCGCCAACTGGCTGCTCGCACACGCCGGCTGTTGGATGTGCTGCGTCTCCTTGCGTCCCTGGCCTTCCTGTCCGTGTTTGCGCAGTAAGCCAGCGGACGGCCCTCGCCTAACCCTAACTCTCACCAGCACCGCCTCGGCCATCCTCACTCCCTGTGTGTCTTCAGGTCTCTGGCTTACGTCTTGCGCTTCCAAGGAGACGTCTTCTTCGATAATGTGTACCTCACTAAGTACTTGGGCATCATCGACTGCCGCAGGAAGTCGCTGGTGAGGCTGTCGGCATCCTTGTTGCCTTTGTCACCCTTGTACTCACCTGTCTTTGTTCAGGGCAAACAGCATTTGTTGCCCCTTACGCTGTCTGAGAGACGCAACTTTGTGGACCCCTGGAGCCCGAGAATTCACCCCGAAGAAGTCAAACAAGTGGTGGGCTCACTCGGCGTGCATGCTCCCGCCCAATCGTGCTGGAGCGCCCACGTCACCCTTGTGTGTGTGCACAGCTGGCGAGTGTGGTTCAGGTATTGGCTGTGCTCCTCCTGGCGGCGGTCCTGCTGATGGTGGACGCATCCATCTTTCGTGTTCTGGACGTGGTCAGCAAGCACACGCACACCACCTTTAACGTCAGCAGTAAGATGCAAATGCGGCTTGCCGGCTTCCAACGTAAACACGCAGGTGGTTGATTGTTGGTGGGCGTGGCCTCTTCAGGCACCCAGCAGGTGGACATCCAAGTGAGTGGAAACTCGATTTTGGCCCGCCTCCTGCAGAAATCCTTTGCTGCATTCAACACATCCTCCAGCGTTCATGTGGTATCAAACAACCAGCGTGAGTCACTTGTTGGGGGGCGGGGGTCTCTCGCCGCTGGCTGATGATTGATACCTGGGTGAGCTTGCCCCCCCCATCCCACTCCCCCTCCCCTCTCCGCAGGCTGCGTCACTCCGCCCTCCTCACCGGCCATCTCGGCGTGCATCAGCATTGCCTGCTGCCTCCTGCTGGCAGTGCTATCCAGCTGCCTTCAGGTCTATACCAACCGCCTGCGCAGGGTCATTGCCGCCTTCTACCACCCTCGGGTAACGCCCCCTTTCACATTTAGCGTGCCGTTTCAATCGAGTCAACTTTTGTTTGGACTTCCTTTAGCCTTTTTGTGTTGTGAGTGAGCTCCCACCTGTTCAAATGAATCAACGATTTGGAGAATCCGAGGGACTTCTTTCAATTTGTTTTGGGAGTTGTAGAGATTTCGACCCCAGTGGCAAGGCCCCGGGGGTGGATGAGATCCGCCCGGAGTTCTTAAAGGCTCTGGATGTTGTGGGGCTGTCATGGCTGACACGCCTCTACAACGTTGCGTGGACATCGGGGACAGTGCCTCTGGATTGGCAGACTGGGGTGGTGGTTCCTCTCTTTAAGAAGGGGGACCAGAGGGTGTGTTCCAATTACAGGGGAATCACACTCCTCAGCCTCCCTGGTAAGGTCTATTCAGGGGTGCTGGAGAGGAGGGTCCGTCGGGAGATCGAACCTCGGATTCAGGAGGAGCAGTGTGGCTTTCGTCCTGGCCGTGGAACAGTGGACCAGCTCTACACCCTCAGCAGGATCCTCGAGGGTGCATGGGAGTTCGCCCAACCAGTCCACGTGTGTTTTGTGGACTTGGAGAAGGCGTTCGACCGTGTCCCTCGGGAGGTTCTGTGGAGGGTGCTTCGGGAGTACGGGGTGCCGAGCCAACGGTCCCTGTATCACCGATGCCAGAGTCTGGTCCGCATTTCCGCCAGTAAGTCGGATTCGTTCCCAGTGAGGGTTGGACTCCGCCAAGGCTGCCCTTTGTCACCGATTCTGTTCATAATTTTTATGGACAGAATTTCTAGGCGCAGCCGAGGCGTTGAGGGGGTCCGGTTTGGGGACCTCAGCATCGCGTCTCTGCTTTTTGCAGATGACGTGGTGCTGTTGGCTTCTTCAGGCCGTGATCTCCAGCTCTCGCTGGAACGGTTCGCAGCCGAGTGTGAAGCGGTCGGGATGAGGGTCAGCACCTCCAAATCCGAGTCCATGGTCCTCGATCGGAAAAGGGTGGAATGCCCTCTCCGGATCGGGGATGAGATCCTGCCCCAAGTGGAGGAGTTCAAGTATCTTGGAGTCTTGTTCACGAGTGAGGGGAGGATGGAGCGTGAGATCGACTGGCGGATCGGTGCAGCGTCGGCAGTAATGCGGACCCTGTACCGGTCCGTTGTGGTGAAGAGAGAGCTGAGCCAAAAGGCAAAGCTCTCAATTTACCGGTCGATTTACGCTCCTACCCTCACCTATGGTCACGAGCTATGGGTCGTGACCGAAAGAACGAGATCTCGGATACAAGCGGCCGAAATGAGTTTTCTCCGCAGGATGTCCGGGCTCTCCCTTAGAGATAGGGTGAGAAGCGCGGTCATCCGGGAGAGACTCGGAGTAGAGTCTCTACTCCTCCACGTTGAGAGGAGCCAGATGAGGTGGCTCAGGCATCTTATCAGGATGCCTCCTGGACGCCTCCCTGGGGAGGTGTTCCGGGCATGTCCCACCGGTAGGAGACCCCGGGGACAACCCAGGACGCGCTGGAGAGACTATGTCTCTCAGCTGGCCTGGGAACGCCTTGGGATCCCCCGGGATGAGCTGGATGAAGTGGCTGGGGAAAGGGAAGTCTGGGAATCCCTCCTAAAGCTGCTGCCCCCGCGACCCGACCCCGGATAAGCGGAAGAAGATGGATGGATGGATGGATGGAGTTGTAGAGATTCTCTCGTTCTGCTGTCCTCCATTAAGCAGACAGAGATTTTTTTCCACAAGAAAATAATTTTTGAAACGATGCAGCAGATGTTGCGGGCCAATGCACCGTCCACCGACGTTGGCGTCAAGGTGTCCGCTGTGCAGCTGCCAATCAAACGACCGACCCGGAGGCGCTAGATTGACTTTGTACTTTGAAGCACAATCTGGCAACGCCAAATGTTGGAGGCTTTTCAGGAGTACATTTTCCGGACGTTTTTTCTTGCTCTCTTGGTTGCTGTGCTGCGACTGTCAGGGCTTGAGTACTGCTGGAGGCACAGACACGAGCGCCAACTAGCGGCGGCTCGTCTCTCGTACACAGCTGCCGACCCGCTCCAAAATGCTGGACCAGATTGTTGACCGCTCGGTTGTACGAACGAGCCTTCCAAATCATTTAAATATCTGTTTGTCACTTGCCGACTCGTGACATGCCGAATCAACGTCAACCGCTTGGCCTTCTGTAATAATATTGAACAGGAATATCTTTTTGAATAGTGGCTCTCCTCCTTGCTGGGGAAAATCCCCAAGTCGCCCCAAAAGTTTGAGTGCTGCCCACAACATGGCGCCAAAGTATGGCGCCTAACTACGAAAGAAACGGAGGCCCACCCAATCGAGTAATACATTTCTTAGCGCGTCGTGATACGGCTCCTACGACAGCCGAGTGCCCTTGGGCGAGACACCGCCTGAGGGAGCGCGTGCCTGCGTGAAGATAAGCCAAATGCACTCCACGTTTTGTCTTTTTGTCTTCCAGAGGGAGAAAACACGAATCTTGTTCTTGTATAACTGCACCCTGTACAGGAGAATCCTGCACAGGCCGTCGTGCACCCAACACAACCGCACCAATGTACGCAAACGCATTCGAATGTCTGCAACGCGCCAGGAAAACGCCACCATCTTCTCACCCGTGGGTGTGTGCGCGCTGGCACGCGTGTGCGCATGTGTGCTTTCGTCCACAGATGTTGGAGTGTTTGTCTCGGCTGTGTCGAAGACGGCGGGAAAGGCGGGAAGCCTCGAAGACTGAGCTTCAAAGTGTGTGAAAAGCCAAACGTCACATTAAACTCATTTCAAATGTCAAAGGTCAGATGTCATGCTGGCAACACAAAAAACGTGTGTGGGGATTTTGTGCACGCTCATGTGTGCCATAAAGCAGGGGTCCCGAACCCCCAGTCACTTGGTACCGGGCCGCCAAGCCGCACAGAAAAAAAAAAACCATACATTTTTATCGACGATCAATTAATTCAGGTCAAGACGCTCATCCCGTTCACGTGACATGTTTCCCTAGTCGAGCCCGCAAAGCTAGCAAAAAAATGAGTAAAAATTTATTTTGAAATATATGAAAAAAATTGGCTATTCTCTCCCAATTTCAACCGTCAGTTCAGGTCAAGACGCTCATCTCGGTCACGTGACATGTCAGCTCAGTTGAGCCCGTGAAGCAAGCAAATATAAACAAGAAACAGATGTTTGGAAAGCTTCGGAAAGGGAAAAAAGCCCAATGAGGAGACGGAAGACGAAGGGGCTACGACTTCTAAGAAAAGAAAAGCTGCATTTAAAAGCAAATTTCTGGAGTCCTACTTAAAATATGGATTTATCACCACAAGTGACTCTGACGCGCCAAGCCCACTCTGCATAATATGTGGCGACAGGCGAGCTAACAAGGCAGTGAAGCCTTCAAAACTGCTTCGGCACATGGAGACCAAGCATCCTGCATTAAAAGACAAACCTTAATCACTTCGGGTGTCATTGTCTCCGATTACGGCTAATTGGGACCGGCTCGTTTCTGAGAAACAAGCTCAACCTAATGGTGAGTTTTAATTTTATGTCGTTTATACTTGTTTTTATGCCAGTCTATCATTTTATTTCATCGTATTTATATATTTTTTATAAATGTCTTATTTATTTATATGAATGTATTATTTATTTATATAAAGGCCGGTGTTAGGGTTTACAGGTTATCTTGATCCTATGCTTATGTTAGAACATAACCTGTAACAAATAACCTAGCTAGATTAGGTTGATCCTATGTTTATGTTGGAATGTAACCTGTAATAAGATGGCTCTTGGGACATGGAATGTCACCTCTCTGGCTGGAAAGGAGCCCGAGCTGGTGTGCGAGGCAGAAAGATTCCGAGTAGATATAGTCGGACTAGCCTCCACACACAGTTTGGGTTCCGGTACAAGCCCTCTCGAGAGGGGCTGGACTCTCTTCCACTCTGGAGTTGCCCACGGTGAGAGGCGTCGAGCAGGTGTGGGTATACTTATTGCCCCCCGGCTGGGCGCCTGCACATTGGGGTTCACCCCGGTGAACGAGAGGGTAGCCTCCCTCCGCCTTCGGGTGGGGGGACGGGTCCTGACTGTTGTTTGTGTCTATGCACCAAACAGCAGCTCAGAGTACCCACCCTTCTTGGGGTCCCTGGAAGAAGTGCTGGAGAGCGCTCCTTCTGGGGACTCCATCGTTCTACTGGGTGACTTCAATGCTCACGTGGGCAATGACAGTGAGACCTGGAAGGGCGTGATTGGGAGGAACGGCCCCCCTGATCTGAACCCGAGCGGTGTTCTATTGTTGGACTTCTGTGCTCGACACGGATTTTCAATAATGAACACCATGTTCAAACATAAGGGTGTCCATGTGTGCACTTGGCACCAGGACACCCTAGGCCGCAGTTCGATGATCGACTTTGTAGTCGTGTCATCGGATTTGCGGCCGCATGTTTTGGACACTCGGGTGAAGAGAGGGGCGGAGCTGTCAACTGATCACCACCTGGTGGTGGGTTGGCTCCGATGGTGGGGGAAGATGCCGGTCCGACCTGGCAGACCCAAACGCTCTGTGAGGGTCTGCTGGGAACGTCTGGCAGAATCTCCTGTCAGGAAGAGCTTCAACTCCCACCTCCGGCAGAGCTTTTCCCACGTCCCGGGGGAGGCGGGGGACATTGAGTCTGAGTGGACCATGTTCCGCGCCTCCATTGTTGAGGCGGCCGACCGGAGCTGTGGCCGTAAGGTCGTTGGTGCCTGTCGTGGCGGCAATCCCCGAACCCGCTGGTGGACACCGGCGGTAAGGGATGCCGTCAAGCTGAAGAAGGAGTCCTATCGGGCCGTTTTGGCCTGCGGGACTCCGGAGGCAGCTGACAGGTACCGGATGGCCAAGCGGAACGCGGCTTCGGCGGTTGCTGAGGCAAAAACCCGGGCGTGGGAGGAGTTCGGTGAGGCCATGGAGAATGACTTTCGGACGGCTTCGAGGAAATTCTGGTCCACCATCCGGCGTCTCAGGAGGGGGAAGCAGTGCAACGTCAACACTGTTTACAGTGGGGATGGCGTGCTGCTGACCTCGACTCGGGACGTCGTGAGTCGGTGGGGAGAATACTTCGAAGACCTCAATTCCACCTACACGCCTTCCATTGAGGAAGCAGGGCCTGGAGACTCTGAGGCGGATTCTCCAATCTCTGGGGCCGAAGTCACTGAGGTAGTCAAAAAACTCCTCGGTGGCAAGGCCCCGGGGGTGGATGAGATCCGCCCGGAGTTCTTAAAGGCTCTGGATGTTGTGGGGCTGTCATGGCTGACACGCCTCTACAACGTTGCGTGGACATCGGGGACAGTGCCTCTGGATTGGCAGACTGGGGTGGTGGTTCCCCTCTTTAAGAAGGGGGACCGGAGGGTGTGTTCCAATTACAGGGGAATCACACTCCTCAGCCTCCCTGGTAAGGTCTATTCAGGGGTGCTGGAGAGGAGGGTCCGTCGGGAGGTCGAACCTCGGATTCAGGAGGAGCAGTGTGGCTTTCGTCCTGGCCGTGGAACAGTGGACCAGCTCTACACCCTCGGCAGGATCCTCGAGGGTGCATGGGAGTTCGCCCAACCAGTCCACATGTGTTTTGTGGACTTGGAGAAGGCGTTCGACCGTGTCCCTCGGGAGGTTCTGTGGAGGGTGCTTCGGGAGTACGGGGTGCCGAGCCAACTGATAAGGGTGGTTCGGTCCCTGTATCACCGATGCCAGAGTCTGGTCCGCATTTCCGGCAGTAAGACGGATTCGTTCCCAGTGAGGGTTGGACTCCGCCAAGGCTGCCCTTTGTCACCGATTCTGTTCATAATTTTTATGGACAGAATTTCTAGGCGCAGCCGAGGCGTTGAGGGGGTCCGGTTTGGGGACCTCAGCATCGCGTCTCTGCTTTTTGCAGATGACGTGGTGCTGTTGGCTTCTTCAGGCCGTGATCTCCAGCTCTCGCTGGAACGATTCGCAGCCGAGTGTGAAGCGGTCGGGATGAGGGTCAGCACCTCCAAATCCGAGTCCATGGTCCTCGATCGGAAAAGGGTGGAATGCCCTCTCCGGATCGGGGATGAGATCCTGCCCCAAGTGGAGGAGTTCAAGTATCTTGGAGTCTTGTTCACGAGTGAGGGGAGGATGGAGCGTGAGATCGACAGGCGGATCGGTGCAGCGTCGGCAGTAATGCGGACCCTGTACCGGTCCGTTGTGGTGAAGAGAGAGCTGAGCCAAAAGGCAAAGCTCTCAATTTACCGGTCGATTTACGCTCCTACCCTCACCTATGGTCACGAGCTATGGGTCGTGACCGAAAGAACGAGATCTCGGATACAAGCGGCCGAAATGAGTTTTCTCCGCAGGATGTCCGGGCTCTCCCTTAGAGATAGGGTGAGAAGCTCGGTCATCCGGGAGAGACTCGGAGTAGAGTCGCTACTCCTCCACGTTGAGAGGAGCCAGATGAGGTGGCTCGGGCATCTTATCAGGATGCCTCCTGGACGCCTCCCTGGGGAGGTGTTCCGGGCATGTCCCACCGGTAGGAGACCCCGGGGACGACCCAGGACGCGCTGGAGAGACTATGTCTCTCAGCTGGCCTGGGAACGCCTTGGGATCCCCCGGGATGAGCTGGATGAAGTGGCTGGGGAGAGGGAAGTCTGGGAGTCCCTCCTAAAGCTGCTGCCCCCGCGACCCGACCCCGGATAAGCGGAAGAAGATGGATGGATGGATGGATGTAACCTGTAATAAATAACCTAGCTTGTCCTGTCTTACACAATGTCGTAAAACACCCCCTGATATGCTTTGACCAGAGGTCAGGGGCTTCAACTCCATCCTGTCCACTCTCACCCCCACCCTGTTTCTCTCAATAAAAATGCTCTTGCAAGAGGCCTGAGTCAGACCTCATTCGATCATCGCTGTATGCACAGCGACGAATGACTCTTCACTTGCAGGTGTTTAAAAGGGCATACTGTCTCCCGTGTGGTTCTTGCAAAAATAAGTTAGAGTGGGCACCACTCTAACAGCCGGTACGCGAAAAAAATTCCGACACGTAACGGGTCCGTGGCGCAAAAAAGGTTGGGGACCACTGCCATAAAGCAGGGGTGTCAAACTCATTTTTTTCGCGGGCCGCATTGTAGTCATAGCTTCTTTCGGAGGGCCATTATGACTGTCAACCCAAATAAATGTATGAGCACCTCATATTATATACAGTAAAAGCTCCAAAACAAACTGACAAATAACTCGTTTTCAAATCAGATGAGTAAAAACTAGTCAAATATTTAAAGAAATATATTATTAAAAGTGAAGCCAATTTGCAATTCTAGTAATGACACACGAATTTGATGTGGCAGGCCGTAGTTTGACGCCTGTGCCATAAAGGGTCAATACAGGTCAGTTGATCCAACGAGACTTGTCACTGAAAAGTGTGTGTGTGTGTGGGGGGGGGGGGGGGCAGAACAGGTCGAAAGTGCGCACGTGCCTTACATCACCTCCAGAAGTAGAAAGACTCCGCACGTTTTTATTTTGAAGGCCGAATCTGTGGCTTTATGCTGGAGTGATTTTCCTGGGCGAGAGACGTCACCACTAGGGTCCGTTATAAACGCAAGCAGGCGGTTCGGCTAGCGACGTGATCGTCCGCGGACGTTACAGACTCGTGTCTCGTGTGGGTAGGGCGACCTTCAACATGTGCTTGTGACGCACCGGTGCGGCTGGACGACGCGTGACTGTGGACGATCCAAGCTCAGCTGGTTTCCGACACGGAAGCTGCGCCCCATAAACATGTCGGCTCGCCCGCTCGATAACAGGTGTTGTGCTCGATTTGGTACACCTGTTGTGCTCGATTTGGTTCCCCCGTGAGATTTTGTTCCCCCTGCCGCGGGAGCGCGCACGCTTTGTTTGGAAAGCGAAAAACCGATGCCGTACGGCGTCGTACGGCGTCAGCACTATGTTGTTTTCAATAAAAACATGAAGAATTCACGTTTGCGTCAGTCAATTTTAATTTTTATAAAGGATTATTCTCATTAGATGTCTTTAAATTCATCCGCGTTCTGCCATTGAAGCGGGGTGCATTCCAAGACCAGTCGTACAGACGGAACACTCATTCACTTCAGCAAAAAGCAACGATATAATTACGTGAGCTCTTTGCATAAACCTCGATGCAAAGAAACTTCTCCTTTTGGGAACCGTTACATGCTACAAGGGGTATATATTACAAAGGAGACTTTATTCTTAATTGTGATCATCATTCATCCATCTATTTTATTACTCAGGTATTTTCAAAGCAAATTAATATTGTTGCATTTATTAATTTGCTTTAAAATGAATGATATAATTAAAAGCTGACACTATAGCAATGTCAAACGTGTTCATCTAAGAAAAAGCCACACACGTTTTGTGATCAAATCTTTCATAACGAGAATGATTTGAATGAATTGATTTGAATGAATAATTGAAGAACTTTCAGTTCTGAAGGCTCCTTTTGTCCCAAGCAAAGTGAAAGGTGGTGGGATAAAAATTGTAACAGGAACGCTATAAAAAATGTCAAGCCGTGAATATTTGTGCCCCCTTCCCATTTTGAGAACGGTGAGTCCTGGACATTGACTGGCTTTTTTTCTGTCTTCCTGGGGGTCTGCTCAGGTAGTATGGCAAATTTGAACAGGTTCCCTCATTCCTAGGCCAAATTACATGGGGGGGAACATATCCTCATTTTTTTAAAAATAATAAAATTAAAAAATTAAAAAATTCAATTAAAAAAAAAAGCAAAATGGTCTTCAAGCAAGCTTCAAATATTTAGCATTTAAATTCTGTACATGCTGTACACAAAAAGGAGCCTTCGGTTGGAGGCTCCCCGACACATACAAGATGGAACCACCTGCAACACTCGTCACACTGAATCTGGTAAACAAAGAAAAAAGCAAGATCATACAATGCAGCACATTTACAATAATTTACAACACATGTGTAATTCAATATATTTCTTAATCATCACATGCATTAGTTAACAAGACCTGACATAATTACCCATCTGTTGTCTGTGTCATGTGTAGCTTCCCCACAAACAAAGCACAAGTCAGATAAATCATCTGTGAAAACAAAGACAGAAGAATTGCTATCGTACTTCCCTGTGTAAAACTTAACTGAGTTGTATATAGCATTGATAGCACAGTCAGGACCATTCTTTGGGTGGCAATAACATCTCTTGGGTGCACATTACTTACCAGTCTCTAATAGAAGTGTGGTGGCACTTTGCAGCCTGTACCTATTTATATCGTGTGCCTTTGCTGAGAAATCTATTTCTTCATTTGAAAGAAGATGTTCTGCAAACTGAAAAAGACAATGTCAGATGTTGACAATGCATAAAGAATGCCTTAAATGTTTGCCATCTTGTGTGTTATATATATTGCGTTCAACATTTTAGAAGTCAATTATTTGTGTTATAGAGTAATTACTCTAAAACGTAAGTTTCTGACGTTAGTGTAGAAATTAGCAGGTTCTGCAATGTGAATTTTTGGTGCGTCTCTGGATCTAATTTGCTTGATTTATGTACGTTGTGTGTCTTACCCTCAACGTCGTAAAAAGAAGCTTTTCTTCTCAATACGTACTTCTCCTTCGTAATACCATTTGGGTATTCACGTTTTGTTTTGTAGGCAATAATTTGTTGGTAAGTAGTTGGGTCCATCGTGCGGCAGCGTATTGTTGTCAGAAAACAAATGGCGAAATGACATGAAGTGCGCACTTACAAAGTAGGGTAAAGTGGGTGCTTCGGTGACAAGTTTGAATTCAAGACAATATTGTTTGACCAACAAAGAAAAGAAAACATTATCTATTTGTTTATTTATCTAACATCCAATATTGTAAAGGTATCAGTGCACAAATCATTTATTTACATTTACACCGTTTTAAATGGGGGGGGGGGGGGGGGAACATATTCTCACAGGGCACCCGTGAGGATATGTTTCCCCCCTGTAACTTGGGCTACAGACTCAAGGTCTGTCTGTATTAGTACTGTTTATTGAATTATATCTTTCAAAATTATCAATGACGTTAAGAAGTTAAATGTCTTAATATTGTTGTCGGGCCAATTAGTGGCCCAACAACGTTATTAAGACATTATAACAATTTTATTAAAAAGCTCAATTGGCATTAATTTTGTTCTTTACACATTTTATTGAAATTATTGACAGACGTGCACTGATAACTTTACAATATTGGATGTTAAATAAATAAATAAACAAATAGATAATGTTTTTTAATAAAGTTTAAAGTCTGTCAGGCAGGGAACAAGGCGGAGGACTCGGATGCAGAGTCTTTCTTTTCTCTGATTTATTCCAACACACGATGATCAAAAAATACAACTCAAGGCGCCTCTTGCGAGGGAAACACTCGGCAAAAAGTCCAAACAAAAAGCGTCACACTCGGGCGAGACAAAAAGGGCTATGGGGAACAAGGTACTAACAAAAGGCGTCGCTCTGTGGCGAGACAAAAAGGAGGAATCTTACTGGGAGTTCGGACGTCAAAGAATCGCTGGTGGTCGGGACGAGGCAAGACACACTGGCACAAGACAAGGGGAAGACACGGATTAAATACACACAAAAGGGCTGGGACGCAGGTGCTGACAATTAGCGCCAACCACGCAGGTGCACACAATCGGGATCAGGGAATACAAGACAACCGAAAACAGAGGAAGGAACCACGAACTGAAACGGAAAAGATGACAAAATAAAACAGGAAGTGAAGTTACGACACAGACAAGACAGAAATCCGGAAAAATAAACGGACCGCATGACAAAGTCATTATTTTTGATGTTTCTTATATGATAAAGAAACAAAGTTGTTTGACTAAAATAAGGCCAAAGACATTGATAAAGTGCAGTAATAACAGTATCACTGCACAAATCATCAGAAAAAAAACAGTTGGAGTCTAGGACTCACCGTTCTCAAAATAAGAGGGGGGGGGGGGGGGATATCCTCACGGGGCCGCCGTGAGGATATGTTCCCCCTCTGTAATTTGGCCTAGGAATGAGGGAACCTGTTCAAATTTGCCACACTACCTGAACATACCCCCAGGAAGACAGAAAAAAAGCCAGTCGATGTCCAGGACTCACCGTTCTCAAAATAAGGGGGGGGAACATATCCTCACGGGCCCGTGAGGATATGTTCCCCCTCTGTAACTTGGGCCAGGAATGAGGGAACCTGTTCAAATTTGCCACACTACCTGAACAGACCCCCAGGAAGACAGAAAAAAAGCCAGTCGATGTCCAGGACTCACCGTTCTCAAAATAAGGGAGGGGGAACATATCCTCACGGGGCCGCCGTGAGGATATGTTCCCCCCCCCCCCTGTAATTTGGCCTAGGAATGAGGGAACCTGTTCAAATTTGCCATACTACCTGAGCAGACCCCCAGGAAGACAGAAAAAAAGCCAGTCGATGTCCAGGACTCACCGTTCTCAAAATGGGAGGGGGGCACAAATATTCACGGCTTGACATTTTTTACAGCGTTCCTGTTACAATTTTTATCCCACCACCTTTCACTTTGCTTTGGACAAAAGGAGCCTTCAGAACTGAAAGTTCTTCAATTATTCATTCAAATCAATTCATTCAAATCATTCTCGTTATGAAAGATTTGATCACAAAACGTGTGTGGCTTTTTCTTAGATGAACACGTTTGACATTGCTATAGTGTCAGCTTTTAATTATATCATTCATTTTAAAGCAAATTAATAAATGCAACAATATTAATTTGCTTTGAAAATACCTGAGTAATAAAATGGATGGATGAATGATGATCACAATTAAGAATAAAGTCTCCTTTGTAATATATACCCCTTGTAGCATGTAACGGTTCCCAAAAGGAGGAGTTTCTTTGCATCGAGGTTTATGCAAAGAGCTCACGTAATTATATCGTTGCTTTTTGGTGAAGTGAATGAGTGTTCCGTCTGTACGACTGGTCTTTGAATGCACCCCGCTTCAATGGCAGAACGCGGATGAATTTAAAGACATCTAATGAGAATAATCCTGTATAAAAATTAAAATTGACTGACGCAAACGTGAATTCTTCATGTTTTTATTGAAAACAACATAGTGCTGACGCCGTACGACGCCGTACGGCATCGGTTTTTCGCTTTCCAAACAAGGCGTGCGCGCTCCCGCGGCAGGGGGAACAAAATCTCACGGGGGTGTTGTGCTCGATTTGGTTCTCCCGTGAGATTTTGTTCCCCCTGCCGCGGGAGCGCGCACAGCTTGTTTGGAAAGCGAAAAACCGATGCCGTACGGCGTCGTACGGCGTCAGCACTATGTTGTTTTCAATAAAAACATGAAGAATTCACGTTTGCGTCAGTCAATTTTAATTTTTATAAAGGATTATTCTCATTTGATGTCTTTAAATTCATCCGCGTTCTGCCATTGAAGCGGGGTGCATTCAAAGACCAGTCGTAAAGACGGAACACTCACTCACTTCACCAAAAAGCAACGATATAATTACGTGAGCTCTTTGCATAAACCTCGATGCAAAGAAACTCCTCCTTTTGGGTACCGTTACATGCTACAAGGAGTATATATTACAAAGGAGACTTTATTCTTAATTGTAATCATCATTCATCCATCCATTTTATTACTCAGGTATTTTCAAAGCGAATTAATATTGTTGCATTTATTAATTTGCTTTAAAATGACAGCGCAATATAATTAAAAGCTGACACTCTAGCAATGTCCAACGTGTTCATTTAAGAAAAAGCCACACACGTTTTGTGATCAAATCTTTCATAACGACAATGATTTCAGTGAAGTGATTTGAATGAATAATTGAGAAGAAATTTCAGTTCTGAAGGCTCCTTTTGTCCCAAGCAAAGTGAAAGGTGGTGGGATAAAAATTGTAACAGGAACGCTATAAAAAATGTCAAGGCGTGAATATTTGTGCCCCCCTCCCATTTTGAGAACGGTGAGTCCTGGACATCGACTGGCTTTTTTTCTGTCTTCCTGGGGGTCTGCTCAGGTAGTGTGGCAAATTTGAACAGGTTCTCTCATTCCTGGCCCAAGTTACAGGGGGGGAACATATCCTCACGGGTGGCCCGTGAGGATATGTTCCCCCCCCTTATTTTGAGAACGGTGAGTCCTAGACTCCAACTGTTTTTTTTCTGTCTTCCTGGGGGTCTGCTCAGGTAGTTTGGCAAATTTGAACAGGTTCCCTCATTCCTAGCCCAAGTTACAGGGGGGAACATATCCTCACGGGTGCCCGGTGAGGATATGTCCCCGCCCCCCCTCATTTTGAGAACGGTGAGTCCGAGACTCCAACTGTTTTCTTCTGATGATTTGTGCAGTGATACTGTTATTAATGCACTTTCTCAATGTCTTTGGCCTTATTTTGGTCAAACAACTTTGTTTCGTTATCATATAACATACATCAAAAATAATGACTTTAAACTTTATTAAAAAACATTATTATCTATTTGTTTATTTATTTATTTAACATTCCAATATTGTAAAGTTATCAGTGCACATCTGTCAATAATTTCAATAAAATGTGTAAAGAACAAAATTAATGCCAATTGAGTTATGCCAGTTATAATGTCTTAATAACGTTATTGGGCCACTAATTGGCCCGACAACAATATTAAGATATTCAACTTCTTAACTTCATTGATAATTTTGCAAGATATAATTCAATAAACAGTACTAATACAGACAGACCATGAGTCTGTAGCCCAAGTTACAGGGAGGGAAACATATCCTCACGGGTGCCCTGTGAGAATATGTTCCCCCCCATTTAAAACGGTGTAAATGTAAATAAATGATTTGTGCACTGATAACTTTACAATATTGGATGTTAAATAAATAAATAAACAAATAGATAATAATGTTTTTAAATAAAGTTTAAAGTCATTATTTTTGATGTATGTTATATGATAACGAAACAAAGTTGTTTGACCAAAATAAGGCCAAAGACATTGAGAAAGTGCATTAATAACAGTATCACTGCACAAATCATCAGAAGAAAACAGTTGGAGTCTCGGACTCACCGTTCTCAAAATGAGGGGGGGCGGGGACATATCCTCACCGGGCACCCGTGAGGATATGTTCCCCCCTGTAACTTGGGCTAGGAATGAGGGAACCTGTTCAAATTTGCCAAACTACCTGAGCAGACCCCCAGGAAGACAGAAAAAAAACAGTTGGAGTCTAGGACTCACCGTTCTCAAAATAAGGGGGGGGAACATATCCTCACGGCCCCCCCTGTAATTTGGCCTAGGAATGAGGGAACCTGTTCAAATTTGCCAAACTACCTGAGCAGACCCCCAGGAAGACAGAAAAAAAAACAGTTGGAGTCTAGGACTCACCGTTCTCAAAATAAGGGGGGGAACATATCCTCACGGGCCACCCGTGAGGATATGTTCCCCCCCTGTAACTTGGGCTAGGAATGAGGGAACCTGTTCAAATTTGCCAAACTACCTGAGCAGACCCCCAGGAAGACAGAAAAAAAACAGTTGGAGTCTAGGACTCACCGTTCTCAAAATAAGGGGGGGGAACATATCCTCACGGCCCCCCCTGTAACTTGGGCTAGGAATGAGGGAACCTGTTCAAATTTGCCAAACTACCTGAGCAGACCCCCAGGAAGACAGAAAAAAAACAGTTGGAGTCTAGGACTCACCGTTCTCAAAATAAGGGGGGGGAACATATCCTCACGGCCCCCCCTGTAATTTGGCCTAGGAATGAGGGAACCTGTTCAAATTTGCCACACTACCTGAGCAGACCCCCAGGAAGACAGAAAAAAAACAGCTGGAGTCTAGGACTCACCGTTCTCAAAATGAGGGGGGGGAACATATCCTCACGGGCCACCCGTGAGGATATGTTCCCCCCCTGTAATTTGGCCTAGGAATGAGGGAACCTGTTCAAATTTGCCACACTACCTGAGCACACCCCCAGGAAGACAGAAAAAAAACAGTTGGAGTCTAGGACTCACCGTTCTCAAAATAAGGGTGGCCCGTGAGGATATGTTCCCCCCCTGTAACTTGGGCCAGGAATGAGGGAACTTGTTCAAATTTGCCACACTACCTGAGCAGACCCCCAGGAAGACAGAAAAAAAGCCAGTCGATGTCCAGGACTCACCGTTCTCAAAATGGGAGGGGGGCACAAATATTCACGCCTTGACATTTTTTATAGCGTTCCTGTTACAATTTTTATCCCACCACCTTTCACTTTGCTTGGGACAAAAGGAGCCTTCAGAACTGAAATTTCTTCTCAATTATTCATTCAAATCAATTCACTGAAATCATTGTCGTTATGAAAGATTTGATCACAAAACGTGTGTGGCTTTTTCTTAAATGAACACGTTTGACATTGCTAGAGTGTCAGCTTTTAATTATATTGCGCTGTCATTTTAAAGCAAATTAATAAATGCAACAATATTAATTCGCTTTGAAAATACCTGAGTAATAAAATGGATGGATGAATGATGATTACACTTAAGAATAAAGTCTCCTTTGTAATATATACTCCTTGTAGCATGTAACGGTACCCAAAAGGAGGAGTTTCTTTGCATCGAGGTTTATGCAAAGAGCTCACGTAATTATATCGTTGCTTTTTGGTGAAGTGAGTGAGTGTTCCGTCTTTACGACTGGTCTTTGAATGCACCCCGCTTCAATGGCAGAACGTGGATGAATTTAAAGACATCAAATGAGAATAATCCTTTATAAAAATTAAAATTGACTGACGCAAACGTGAATTCTTCATGTTTTTATTGAAAACAACATAGTGCTGACGCCGTACGACGCCGTACGGCATCGGTTTTTCGCTTTCCAAACAAGCTGTGCGCGCTCCCGCGGCAGGGGGAACAAAATCTCACGGGGGAACCAAATCGAGCACAACACCGGCCCTGCAACTCTCATTTTTCACTAAGCCTATTGTGAATCAAAGGACTTTCAGAATGACAAAAGTATTTGGACTTTCTTCCTTAGTCATAAAGTTCGTCATTACCAGATTTACCTGATTGTGTTCCTTTTTACTTTGTATTTATTTGATCAACCTATAGCTTTGTATTCAATATTTTATGTCTCATCAACAAATAAAGTCAACACAAACGGGCAAAAAAACGTTGCCAAACAGGACACAAAACGCGATCGATCAATCGACGTTGACAGTGACGATACGCTCGTCACTTCCGGCGCTGGGCAAGATGGCGGCGCACGAAGAGCTGTTCGTGTGGGAAGGAGACTGGGGGCTGCCGTCGGTCAACAGCGATTGTTTGGTAGTTTTGGTCGGTTGCCGTTTGTCTCGTTTTATGTATGAGGTCAGTTGCTTTAGCGGCGTTCACGATGAGAGCTCAGCATGCTTGCGAGTAGACGCAAAATCAAAGCACCAGTGCGATCGGGAACAAACAAGTGACGATCACGTCAGGATCTTGCATCAGCGGTGTACCTGAAATCATCCACAGTTTACTAGAGCTGCTAATTTTTTTAATTGAGCCTTTATTTATTATTATTATTAAGGGCATCAACAAATTCAAATTTGCAATGGCGACCTGGCTGCAAACAGCAGAGTGAACCAAATCAAAACAATCTTCTGTACAACAGTGTTTCCGAAGCAGGCGCACGTAAGCAAGCACAATGCTGAGCGGGCGTAGTAACATTTCATAATTGACTTCCCGTGTCGTGTGTCAGTTCAAGCAAGTGTCCCCCAAAAGCGTAGATGACAATGTATTTCTGGGATTTCATGTTTAAACGCCCGTGTGGTGTCCTCGTTAAGACGTCACAATTGTCTGAGACGTCCTGACACTTGTTTGGAGCTTTTGATGTCAAAGTTTGGCTTTCGTGTTCTGCAGAGCGGAGTCAAAGCTACCTTTAGTTTTTGTTCTCAACTTTTTCGTCGCGCAGCGCATATATCACTTGAGCCCCAACCATACTTCCCGCTTTGAATTGCTCGCACCAAAATAAAAGCATGGTTTTCAAAATAAGCCCTACCCGTTTGTGGTTTCTAAGTGGGGTCCCCACACGGCAGCAAAGCGAGCCAAAATTGGAACGTACCCGAAAGTGATTACTCGTCTCCGTTGTCTTCCCTCTGCTCATTTTGATTCCAATGTTGTTGTCACGTCACCGTGTCTGCTTTTATCTTTAATGAAATTTAAAAAACGCTGCTTGCGGAGGCTGACAGAAGCTGATACAACTTAGGAGTGGCAGCAGTCTGTGTTCGGAGGCAGCAAACAAAACAAAAACGCCTTTCAATGTTTACCAAACATGTGTTCGTGGCAGGCGTACGCTCAATTTTCCGGCGCTCCTCTCAAAGTCCACAAGTTAAGCAACCCGTGGAGATGTCCCGGAGGTGAGGAAAACCCTTCGCAACTCCCGCACCCGCCTGCAGAGGGCGCCTCCTCACCTCTCCTTTGCATTCAGGTACCATTCCCGCACTGAGGACTGCCCACAAGGAGGCGCTGTGGCGACCCTCTGACATCATCGTCCACCTCCAAAAACAGGCAAGCAACACAAGGCTCGGTCAGATGCGCCGCGTCGACGGTCAGCAGCAAGTTGACTGTCATTTGTCAATAGCTCAGGGCTGTGGCCATCGACGCGCCGCATGTGCAGAAGCAAAACAAGAAGCATATCGTTGCATTCAAAAGACATAAGTGCCATGGCTTGCCACATCGCGTGCTCTTAAAAAGGATTTGCCACCTCTCAAACCTTTTTTACTTTCAAAAACCTTCCACGCTTGTTACATCATCAACACAGTAAATATAGAAAGCAAGAAGTTGCGAGGACTTTGTTGTCGCCATTTTATTATCGGAAAGAATTTCTCCCAACGGCAAATGAGACTTTTTGTCCAAAATGGCTTTTGAGCATTTTTTTTCTTTCAAGAATGTTTTGGAAGAGGATTGCTGAGATTTTCCTGTCTCCTTTCTGCTTTGCTGTGGTTCTGACCCACATTTTCCGCATCAGAACCCCGACCCTTTCCCGGCAGCTGGAAGTCATTAACTCGCATGCTGTGCGGCCTGAGGCTGGTCATAGCCATGGGGTGCAGGCGGGGGTTTGTTCGTCTGGCAGAAGCGCACGTGGGCGGGTGGTCGTAGTGCCGAGGAGCTGCTTGTGTATTCCTTGTTGCCGGCGTTGTCTAGACAACCCAATTTCTTCCTGTTCCAGAAGTACAATGCCGACTTTGACCTGTCGCCCAAGGAGGCCGCAGACAGCCTGGCCTTCGTCGCGCTGGTCCAAGAGAAACTCTCGCCGGCCGTGGTGTGTATGCACGTGTGCGCCTGTGTCCGTCTGCATGTGTCAATGCGTGTACCCGCTCGCTGGTACCATTTTCCACTTGTAGCTGTACGCGCTGTGGGTGGAGCCCAAGAACTTTGCGGAAGTGACGCGGCGCTGGTACGCCGAGCATGTGTCCTTCCCGCTCGGCCTGGTCTTGCCGGGCCGCATGCGGCGCCAAGAGCTGGACAAATTGCGCCTGCTGCGAGGAGACGCCAGCCTGGAGCCCGGCGACGAGCTGGAGAAGGAGGTGAGCGGCCGGCGCTTTTCAGCTTCTTGGCTTTTTTGGGGGGAAACATCATTACATCCTCCTCACCAAGAGCCTGGGCTGGCCTGTTAGCATGTATCGCAGCGCCACTTCAAGTCAAGAGGCTCAAAGGGGTTCAGAAAAAAAGGTATTGGGTCATTCTCCCTGCGCAATTTGATGAAGGCTTTGCTAATGGATGAAGCGTTGCGAGTCGATGCGCTCGTTTGCAAATCGTTCCCAGGCTCTCCAAGCAAACTGGTAGAAGCGCTTTTGAAAACTGACCCTGATGACGAAGGCGGCCCTACTTGCCTTCCAGTTGTACGACGACGCCACCAACTGCATGGACCTGCTGGCGCAGCGACTCGGAATACAAAAGTTCTTCTTTGGAGACTCGTGAGTCCTTTGCTGTTTGGCGCGTCGCTGTCCGTGTCGCTCGCCGTGTCGCTCGCTGTGTCGCTCGGGCTTGGTCGTTACAGTGATCGACGTCTGGTCAGGCCTTCGTCTCTGGATGCGGTCGTGTTTGGCTGGCTGGCTCCCATCCTCAAGTGCGAGCTCCCTAGCGGGAAGTTGCAGCAACATCTCAAGTCACTGGACAACCTGCACGCCTTCTGCGCCAACATTCTGCTGGTCTATTTCCCCCGTCAGGATGCCGCCGTCTGCGTACATTCCACACCAACCGGGCGCTGTGCTGACCACCGTGCCCGTTTTGCTTTTTGTGTGTCCACAGAGAACAGCGGTCCCCGATTGGGGTGTTCGGCCAAGAGCTATGATGTGGAGCACGTGCCCAACCGGCGCGTCAAGCAGTTCCTGTCGGCGCTGGCGGCAGTGGGCGCCATGCTGTCCTATGCCTTGCTCACCGGCATGGTGTCCGTCCAGCGCGGCCACAAGGGGGCGCTGGAAGGCCAACGACATTCGGCTGGCCCTGAGGACGACGAAGATGAGGACTGACTGGCTGTGGAAGATGAGGACTGAAGTTGCAGACCGCTTTCGTTGGAAGACGAGGACTGACATTGCAGACTGCTTCCGTTGGAAAACAAGGACTGACGTTGCAAACCGCTTCTTTGGAATTTCCCCCGCGTTTTATTCACGTTTCTCAGCCGCCTTTCTTCCCTGTTTGACATCATCCACCTTTCTTGTTTCCTCTCTTTTGTTGCTCTGATGTTTCCTCTGAGCTCCTGTCACGTTTCCTTCCTGCTTCCTCCATGTTGACATGTGAAGTGTCATGAGTAGATTTTTTTTTTTTTTTTTTTTTTGCCTTTTTGAAATAGTGTCAGTAACGCTCATGGGAGCTCCGCTCCCTCAGTCTGTACTCCAGCTGCACGCCTGACGCCAAAGCTCAGGAATGTCTGCATGTGCGTGCTGACGAGCTTATATGGAAGCAGTTTGAGTTGAGCTTCATCATCAGAGACAAAATAAAAGCCCTGTATCCATGGCAACTGCGTTGTGTTAATGTTGGAAAGCTGAACAGCCAGCGTTACAGCGTCCTTGCCTACGACCCTATGCTGGGCCGATTTAAATTGTATTTATTCTATTTTTTAAATTTTGTTTGTTTCTGCAAGGACAAGACTTGTCGATAAGGTAAGCGAGTTGAACCAATTCTACTCATCTCGTCCCGACTACAACCAAGGTTTTACTGCCCATGTACCCATGTACAATCAGTCAATAGCGTCACGTGTGGTCCCGCCCCCTTCTCCCACCCCATCACTTTCGGCGGCTGCGCGTTCTCGCAGTCGTGGTCTGTGTGCCCGCGGCTCGTCTTCCAGTGAGGTTGAGAGGATGAAGATGGAGATGATGACTTTTATGCTGTCAATCTCCTTGCTCAGAACGGCGGCACAAGTCCCGGAGCAGCAAGGTAAGACGGATTTCGTTCTTCGTCGTCATCATTTCTTGAGTGACAGCGGAGTGCACACTTTTACAGTCGTCATGAACTTTGGGGTGTTCGAGAACAAGCCAGCCGCCATCTAGTCGGGCTTTCGCAATCGTTTGGCATCAAGTTGCGCCGCCAACAATGACGAACATTCATAGAGTAACATTGTACTGTAGGCCGAAGTGTTCAACAGAAAGCGTTCTGGCTCGTAACATCCAAGTTGTGCTTAAAACCAGAGAAACTGCTAAAATGATTCAACGGGGAGTCGCTGATAGAAGCAGGTCGTTTGAGGTCGCGTGACGTCATGAAGTTCACGTTGAATGTGAAAAATTCTCACATTAAAATTTGACTTGCCGACCATCGTGGTCTCTGGCGGACGACTTTTCAAAGTCAATTTGCTGCTGCGTAACTCCGCTGCTTTTGGCTATTGCCTCTTAAAAATGAGGCCAACTGTTTTAAACGAAGACACGCGCGTACCCTCCCTCTGCCGGCGGTCACTAAAACCGAAGGAATTGCTGCCTTAGTTTGCCAGATGCTGACGTCAAATTTGACGTTAAGTAAACTTAACAATGTGATCACGTCACACATCATCATGTCAAGTGTACCACCGCGCGATTGGCAAGGCTGGCTGGGCAGTTGCGACCTCTAGGGCCGACGCGTCTCCAACGCACCTGCTTGAATCGGGTGTGTTGCATTTTGGCACGAGCACGCCCCCCAAAAGATAATTGTGCCGCAAAGCGGTTTTAGCACTGTTTATCACTGTGTGGGGAATAGGCAATTTAGCGCCCACTTCAGCTGCAGATAGGGTGGCCGTGCTTGCTAAGAAGTTGATCACAGAAACTGAGTGACAAGGGGAAATATCAGAGAAGGGGGCGCGCGGGGGATAATTCACCTGTGACGATAAGTGGTGATGAAAAGGTTTGGTTTGCACTGTAGTGCAATTTTATTAGTGGGCTAAAGTCAATCACACCTCAATATCTTCACAAAAACACACGTTATTTATAATATTATAAATAAAGGCCTAAAATTGCTGCACATTTTCTGAATTGTGTCAAATGGGTGATGCAAAGCTATAATGTCACCCACAGGTTACGTGAAATTGGTTTAGTCTCCTCTTCACTTCTAAGTGAGCGACAATGTTGGGAGATGGGAAAACTATCGACTGTTTTTCTTGTCGAGTGCCACATAAATTGGAGATAGTCTTGCCCACAAACGAGCGGTTCAAGATCAAATGCAAATGCATTCTTGAAAGGGGACTTCAACAATTTTTTGTAAAAATTGAATACACTTGTATACATTTACAAAAAGCTACTCTGATCAAAATAAACATTCGTACAAGTTTCTTTTCAACTCTGTTTCATTTCATGTTTCAAACGTAAATTTGGACTTGTTTCGTGGAACACATTTGGTGATTCTTTTCATACCACAAAGAGGGAGTCCACACAAGTAGCCCACTCTGCCTATTGCTGCATTGCAAGTTCACCTCGTCAGGCTCTACTCCAGAGTGCCAATAAGTCCATCCGAAGAAACCACGCACACCCCGACGGTATCACCGAGCATTGTTACGGTAACCGTTCTGTCTCCCCGCCAGTGATGGATGTGCTGAGCGCTCAGGACTCCAAGTGGCAGGGTGAATTTTGGGGCAGCGCCAGTGCACCAGCCGATGTCTACGTGGCGGCAGCTATTCGCCTGCCGCCCAAGGTGGGCGGCGGCGTCCTCCTTGGTGTGTATGGGAAGCACGACAACAAGAAGTACCTGGAGGTTGCCGTCATGGCCAAGATCAACAAAGGTGGCCAACTACTTGCTCCTTCTTCCTCTTTGTTTGGTCCACTTTTGACTTTCTCTTTGGACAATTCCTATTTGACTTGCTGTTTGTCTATGAGCTGTTCCTGATGGCTGCCTGTGTGCGTGCGCGCAGTGTCGCTCCGCTTCTTGCGTCCATCCGATGGGAAGGTTCACACGGTGAACCTGGTGAATGCCAACGTGTCAGATGGGCGCCGCCATTCGCTGGTGGTGCGTCTGAGTGAGCTGCGACACGCCAGCATGAGGGCGGAGCTCTACGTAGACTGCCGATTAGCCGACGCGGCAGAGGGCGCGCCCCACCTGCCTCCCCTCCCTCGGGAGCCGGATGCCGTGGAGATCCGACACGGACAGAAGGCGTACACGCGCATGCAGGTACACCTGGCCACGGCCCTTAGCGACTCCCTCTTGCATATTTGTGACTAAAGCTCACCATATCGTCATTCATATCCATATTTGTGACGAAAGCTCCGTGATGGTCACCACATCCTGTGCATATTTGTGAAAAAAGCTCCCTGTCCATAATGGTCACCATATCACCTTTCGCTTTATGTGGTCTTACTCTCGTCGGCTGAAAGTTTCTGTTTGCCACCAGTGCCGATACTAGTGATAATTATACCCACACTAGGCCGCCACAAATCGCCCGCGGTCGTCTCGCAATGGAGGAGACTGGAACGAGCAAACGATTGCCAAGCGGCGTTTGGAATCCTTTGCTCAGTACACATTCCCCATTTTCAGCAACAGAATAGCAATCCCTACAGCGCAGTTTGCCGGGGTTCGGCCCCCGTGAGCCCCGTTTCGGATGGGACCCCGTTCCCAAACGCCCGATTCAAATGATGGGGACAAAGCTTGACGATGGTTTGAATCGGGCACGCAGGAGCCGGATGGGGAGGGGAGAGCCCCGGCCGCGGTTTGTACCGTTGCGTTTGAGTGACGCCGGCTGGTTGTTTGCCACTCAGGGCGCCGTGGAAATCCTGCGCGTGGCGCTTGGGGGCAGTATGGTTCAAGCCGGCGCCCTGGTGGACTGTCCTTTTCTAGGCGACTCTGCCCACAACCTAGGTGAGTGACACACCCGTGGCAGTACACGTGACTTCGGTATTCTTGAAGCGTAACGCTTTGTGCGCGCGGCGACCTGCATACTATCCTCGGTGAGTGCGTCCGATCCTCGGTAAACGAAGACGCTGTCATCTGGTGACTGAGCTTTGCTTCCTGTCAGCTGATCACGCCAAAGCGCTGATTGGTCAGATGCTCCTCTTCAATCAGATGCTGGGGGAACTCCGACAGGATGTCAAGGAACAGGTGAGGTACCCTTCACACTAGGGTGACTTGCAACAGAGACCACATTATTGCTTATTCTGGAACAGCCAAGAGTTGAACAGAAGAAGGCCACTGCTACCTACTGTCGTGGGTGTGCAGTTACATGCCAACAAAATGGCGAGACGTGTGCGCGTGCGTGCAGGTAAAGGAGATGTCTTTGCTGAGGAACGCCATCCTGGAGTGTCAAGTTTGCGGTGAGTGGGGTTGCCACTCGCACGCTTCATGGCAGGATGCCACTGAAGCCACGTGTGTGTGCGCCCGACCGCAGGTTCTCACAAGGCGCGTTCTCACTGCTGGCCCAACCCATGCCACCGGGGCGTGGCCTGTGCCGAAAGCCTGCACTTCCCTGGCTTCACCTGCGGACCGTGCCCGCCCGGCACACTGGGAAATGGGACGACCTGTCGTGACGTGGACGAGGTCAGCGCACGCACGCACGCGCGCAGGACGATGGCAGCGAGTGACGATGCCGTCCCCGCCAGTGCGAGGCGCAGCCGTGCTTCCGACCGTCGGCCTGCATCAACACGGAAGGCGGCTTCCGATGTGGCCCGTGTCCTCCCGGCCTGCGTGGGCCGCCGCTCTCCGGGACCGGACTGCACTACGCCAAGACGCACAAGCAGGTCACGCGCGCACACCCACGCATGTCCAAAGGCTTCTGCTGCACATGTGACTTTCCGGCTTGTGTGTTTCTGTTGGATGTATGTTTTGTATGTTTGTACATATGTCTCATGTTTGTATTTTGTCTGTGTACATGTCATTGTGTGTTTGAATGCGTACTTAGGTGTTTTCGTGTGTTGCTATTTTTGTTAGTGCATATTTGTATGCACGCACACGTACGTGTTTGTGTTGTTTTTCAGGTGTGTGTAGACATGGACGAGTGTGTGGAGCTTCCCGACGCTTGTGTGCAAAACTCGGTTTGCACCAACACAGAGGTGAGTCGCCGGCAAGCCCCGCCCCCTGCCGCCCCCAGCGTTGTTATCGTTGTTGTCTTTGGGATCAGGGCTCCTTCCGCTGTGGCGGCTGTAAAGCTGGATACCTTGGCAACCAAACAATAGGTTGCTTCTTCCGCAGTTCTTGCGCCTCCTTGACCTTTAACCCTTGCGACGCCCATGCCCGCTGCAACATGGAGAGGAACGGCGTGCCATCCTGCACGGTGACATGCGCCTCCACGCGCCCACCACCAAGATGTGCTGCATGTGCCGCTTCTCGCTAACGTGCTAGCGTGTTTGTGTGCGTGCAGTGCAATGTTGGTTGGGCGGGCAATGGAAACACGTGCAGCGTGGACACCGACCTGGACGGCTACCCGGACCGGTCACTGCCCTGCCTGGATAATAATAAACACTGCAGACAGGTCAGCATCGTCCTCGCCGTCCTCTTCATCATCCTGGCATCAGATGACTAACATTGTGTCCGTCAGGACAATTGCGTGTCAACTCCAAACTCGGGTCAGGAGGACGCCGACAATGACGGCATCGGAGATCAATGTGACGACGACGCCGATGGAGACGGGATAAAAAATGTGGAGGTGCGTGTGCGCTTTGGACGTGGCTTGTGGTCATGTGACGTGCGTCCACATGCCACATGGTCACCTGGGCTCGGTCCGATGACAATCATGTCGCCTCGCGTGTGGAGCAGGACAACTGTCGCTTGGTTCCCAACAAGGACCAGCAGAATTCCGACAGCGACTCCTTCGGAGACGCGTGCGACAACTGTCCCAACGTGTCTAACAGCGAGCAGACAGACACGGATGGAAATGCCAGAGGGGACGCCTGTGACCTGGACATTGACGGAGATGGTACCCGAGCGCAATCGGCGAGCTGGGGTTGGGCTCGTATTTTACTTGACTCGTGCGTGTTTGTGTGCGCGTGCAGGCATTCCAAACGTGCTTGACAATTGTCCCAAGGTTCCTAATCCCATGCAGACAGATAGAGATCATGATGGCATCGGAGACGCCTGCGACAGTTGCCCTGAACTCAGCAACCCGACTCAGGTGCACGCACGCATGCAGCAAGCTTTTCTACGCTGTTGGGGTTTTCATTGAGCATGTTTTTGTTTTTCAGACGGACAAAGACAATGATTTAGTGGGAGATATTTGTGACAACAACCATGACATGTACGACACACGCACACATGCACACACCTTGGCTAAGAGAAGGTGATGACACGGTGCGCTGCATTCAGGGATGGCGACGGCCACCAGGACAACCGGGACAACTGTCCTGACATCACCAACGGTTCTCAGTTGGACTCGGACAACGACGGCCTCGGAGACGACTGCGACCAGGACGACGACAACGACGGCATCCCGGATCACAGGGACAACTGCAGACTCATCCCAAACCCTCACCAGCAAGACTCGGACTGTAAAAAAAATTGAATGCCACCCCCGAACGTGTGTGCGTGCGCATATTCACGAGTGTTGATGTGCCTTCATGTGAATGTGTAAAGTGAACGGCATCGGCGACGTGTGCGAGCTGGACTTTGATGACGACGCGGTCTGGGATGCCCTGGACGCCTGTCCTGAGAGTGCTGAGGTGACGCTGACCGACTTCCGAGCTTATCAAACGGTGGTTTTGGACCCCGAAGGCGACGCCCAGATCGACCCCAACTGGGTGGTCCTCAATCAGGTCAGCCGGCAGCGCCCCACGGCGGTCAGCTTCATCTGTGAGATTCTCGGCCATCGCTATTCTCCTCCTCCTGCACCTCCTCCTCTGTCTTCTTCCCACTCTCTAGGGGATGGAGATTGTGCAAACAATGAACAGCGACCCGGGCCTGGCCATCGGTGCGTTGGTCGCACAAGCATGGAACTCCATTGTTGCCATATCGCAAGCCAATGACCTCTGCGTGCGTGCATGCGTGCAGGCTACACGTGGTTCAACGGGGTGGACTTTGAGGGAACGTTCCACGTGAACACAGTGACGGACGACGACTACGTCGGCTTCGTGTTCTCGTATCAAGACTCGTCAAGTTTCTACGTCGTCATGTGGAAGCAAACGCAGCAAATCTACTGGCAGACGCAACCGTTTAGTGCTGTGGCGAGCCCCGCCTTGCACCTCAAGGTACTGCACTCCACTTTGACACAACTTTGTACGCTGGTCATTCTACCCTGACGGCTCTGCTCTCTCCGCCTTTACTCTGTTCGGATTCGACATGAGATTGAAAGGATTCTGCGCGGACTCTTTATTCTACCCAACTCGTTAGTCTCTGCTGCCGAAAACGGTCCCGGTGATGTCCTCCGGCCTTTCGCTGTTAGTGTCATTGCATGATCCGTATGTGCATGTGCCGGTCAGGCAATGAAGTCGAGCACGGGTCCTGGCGAGTATTTGAGGAACGCGCTGTGGCACACGGGCGACACAAGCGGTGAAGCCACGCTCCTGTGGAAAGATCCCAGGAACGTGGGCTGGAAGGACAAAACGTCATATCGGTGGCAGCTCAGCCACCGCCCGCAGGCCGGATACATCAGGTCAGTCCAACAACATCAAGATGTTTATCATGTCATTCAAGCTAGCGCACTCATCATTAGTCATGGGATACACTGATGTTAAGCTTGGACTCAAAACAAATACCCTAATGCTAAGCTGGCGCGCTGGCGTTGCACTCCACTCCAGGGTTCGTCTGTTCGAGGGCTCTGACATGGTGGCTGACTCGGGCGTTGTGATTGACAGCACTTTGAGGGGGGGCAGACTGGGGGTCCTCTGCTTCTCCCAGGAAAACATCATCTGGTCCAACCTACGCTACCGCTGCAACGGTAACAATGCTCGCGCACACGGGTGCAATGTATCGCTAGCACTGGCACTTAGCCTTAGCAGCCAAAGCCTGCGGCGGCCTATTTTGATACCCTCCAAAAATAACGACTGACCTGGGGGGCGTGCCCACAGAGCGTTTTACAAGCTTTGCCCATCGATCACAACAGGATGCCCTAGTCTACCATCAGCCATTGCAGGGGGGAGGAGGGTGGCAGTAGCAAGACTTTGACCCAGCAGATGAGACAAGCCAAAACCTGACTCGCGTTGGCAGGAATAACGGCAATGGAAGAGGGGTTTCCTCCTCTCGCTCAGTCCAGGTTACTCTAACAAATATTCCATGCCCGGTTCAGTCTGACTGGGGAAGCAAAATTGGCTGAATGCAAATTCCCACACCTGCTGCTTCGGACCTCTAATTAGCATGAGCTCTGCTGTCGTGCTTCCAGATACGCTTCCTGAAGACTTCCACAAGCACGGCCAACAGGTGGTGATGCACGTGCAAGTGTGAGCGCAGATGGGGGACGTAGCCAAAGGTGGGGGCGAAGCCAGATGCAGGGCCCGACCTGAGCCATCGGCTGTCAATCAAAGGACACTCTTGAAGACAAAAAGTGGAGCGAATGGTGTCAAAACTCCCTTCAAAGAATAAAGCCACAGATCATGTTTGTCAGTCTTTTATTACAAACATCACTTGTGACATGAAAGAACTGAGTGAAATGGCACACACATTGATGGACATGATGAGCTCACGAGACAACTTTTGAGGTTAAAATAAGCACCTGATTTGATTGACATCTGGTCCAGACAAACACGTGTGTGTGTGTGTGTGTGTGTGTGTGCGTGTGTGCGTGTGTGTGCGTGTGCGTTTGTGCGCACCGTCATTTTCCAAATGAGCTTGCGCGTCCGTGCATGTAACCTTTGTTTAGAATTGTGATTGGATAGTGATACAGTGATCCCTCGCTACATCGTGGTTCGTTTATCACGGTTTTACTACATCGCAATTTTTTTTTTCAACATAAAACGTCTAAATTGAGGAATTATGGCACAAAACTTGCCCACACTCCAGCAGAAGGCAGGGAGAGCCCAGACAATTGCAGTGCGTACACTTGAGTTCTAAAAACATATTTACAGTATGTACACTTGTACCTTGTTATAAAAAAAGTTATAATAATAAAAGCTGTTCTAAAAACATATTTGCAGTATGTGTCGAGAATTCTCCATGTTATTTATGTTATTCAGCCGTGCTTTGATTTGAGGTAGGGTGATTTATTTTGAAGGCTGTTTTCAGGCGATACCACTTCCTGTTTTTCGTTCGTGTACATCAGGGGTCACCAACACGGTGCCGTGGGCACCAGGTCGCCCGTGAGGACCGCATGAGTCGCCCGAAGACTGTTCCAAAATTAGCTCAAATAGCGGCACTTGTCAGTGAGCTGCATCTATTTATTTTACAGTCAAACCTCGGTTTTCGAACGTCCTGGTTCTTGAACAAATCGGAATACGAACAAAAAAATTCGAGATTTTTTTGCTTCGGTTGTCCAACAAATTCGGAGGTCGAACCTCGCGAGATGAGCCGGGAGGAACCGAGAAAACCCGACCGCGCAGCCTAGATGCCAACTGACTCCGTTGTTATTGTATTTTCGTTACGTTGAGGATTGTATTAACCCCTAACCATGCCTCCAAAGAAAGCAAGTGGGAGCAGTAAAGCCATCCTAAAACACAAAGACGGTCTTAAAGCAATGCGACAGTGAGCGCCCGGCGCCCTACGGTTTCGCGATCGGACCAAATTAAGCTCCCTGCGCACTGAGGTCCACTTAAATTTTGGAGAGTACATCAGGACTTTAAAAATATTTTCTAAATTCTAGCGACGGCTCTGTCACAATAATGCGACCAGCGCGGTGCAGTTGCGCGGTCGGCGACGCGCTACTGTTGCGCGTTCGCCGGTGCGCTGCAGTTGCGCGATCGAACAAAATTAAGCTCCCTGCGCACTTAGGTCCACTTAAATTTTGGAAAGAACATCAGGACTTTAAAAATATTTTCGAAATTTCAGCGACGGCTCTGTCACAATAATGCGATCAGCGCGGTGCAGTTGTGCGGTGGGCGGTGCGCTGCAGTATGCGCAAATGAAAAAATGCTTAAAAAGGGCGGGGTTTTTTTTGTCTTGAAACGGATTAAAAATATTCCATTATTCGTAATGGGAAAAATAAATTCGGAATTCACCCGATTCGCTTCTGGAACCGCTTTCTGAAACGGATTGTGGTCAAAAACCAAGGTTTGACTGTATTTTTGCTATTCTTGTTAAAATCACACATGTGAACTGCAAATGACAATAATAACACATAGTGAAACCCAAATTGAGCAAATTGGCTATTTTAGACGTGTATGTCAAACTGGTAGGTCTTTGCCTTAATCAGTACCCAGGAAGTAGCTCTCGGTTTAAGAAAGGTTGGTGACCCCTGGTGTACATATGTCGTTACAGTGGTACAGCAGTCATTGACAATGTAAGTGGGTCTCCTAACAAGAGAAATGAACGGTCACAGGTGTCTAACCTTTAGGACAATGTAGTATTGCGCCAAATGTTCGTTTACATTCCTTGAGAGGTTCGTGTTCGCGTGTTAGCACTATCACGAATTAGCATCTTTCCGCTAACTCGTTAGCCTGCCCAGTACTTCTTGTTAACATGTTACACGCACATACGTATAATATTTATATTTTCAATATTTATACAAATTTTCGGTATGTGATTTATACTATTAATGCATTATTTACGTGTTTGAAACAATTATTTAATGTTCTAATAATAAAATGTGCACTTAAATGGTTTCGTATACATTTATTGACACACAAAAAATGTACAGATGAGAGGGTGACCATGGTTCGAGATGTTATGCTGGGTTGTGTGACGTCATGACGGACGGGCAGCAGTTGAATACAGACACAGACTTGAGCAACAGTTGTCGTCCTGGGTCTCATTCATATCAGTACATATATACACACGAACATGGTGTCAGAAGCGACTGGACCCAACCACAGTTTGGTTGGACGGCGTTGTGCTTCACTGCGGGGCCAGTGAAAGAGGGTGAAGAGGGACAGACGGACGGATAGCAAAGACGAGTGGAACGGCGGTTAGCAACCTGCTAGGCTAGCGACACCACCCACCATGGCAACGAATATACCGCCGCTGGAGGGGATGAAGATGAGCGGCGACCTCGCAAGCAATTGGGACAATTTCAGAGGGGAATTTGAAGACTATTTATTGGCAATGGGATTATCAGAGAAAGAGCAACCAGTGCAAGCAGCAACCCTACAGAGAGTAATGGGTAATGAATGTCGTCACATATACAAGCATAACTATGGACTCACGGCAGACCAAGGGAAGGATGTAAAAGTTATTTGTGATGCTTTGGAGGAGTACTTCAAACCAGCTAGGAACGCCATATTTGAGAGATTCGTTTTTGGAAACTGCAAGCAAGATGAAGGGGAGCCGATTGATGTGTTCGTAACGAAACTGAGGGAGAAAGCTGCTTCATGTGAGTATGGACAACTCAAAGAGGACTTGATCAGAGACAGACTGGTGCTGGGTGTGAGTGATGAAAGTGTGCGCCGCCGGCTGCTCAGACAAAAAGATCTCACACTAGCATCGGCCATAGATATACGCAGAACAGCAGAGATGACAGATACAAGCAATCACGCAGGACAGGCCTCCAGAGACAGTGCACACAATGGATGGCCCGCGGCCACGTCCCCCGCCCAGGCAGGAGCGTCCGGACATAATTCGAAATCAGACACCGAACATATATGACAGCGCTACGTGCAGATTCTGCGGCAACACGCACAGGCATGGGTGTGATTTTTGCCCAGCCTTTGGAAAAAACTGTAGGAGCTGTGGGACCGCAAATCATTTTGCCAAAGTTTGCATGAAGAGGGGCCAAGCCACAAGACAGCTGCACGCGGCAGACGGTGAAGTACCTGAGGACATGGACAGGTCTGACATGGAGGCACACATTTACACAGCGGTGAGCATAGGGGCAGTTCAGGGGCGGGGGAAGAAATGGTTTGTTAACTTAAAAATGAATGGTAGGTTTCAGAGGTGCCAGATAGATTCGGAGGCCACATGTGATGTCATGAGCATAAAAGACATGAGGAGACTTGACTCTGGGGCAAAGCTACTACCTAGCCAGACCAGGCTAGTATTGTATTCAGGCCAATCCATGCAATCCACGGGCATATTCCGCACAAAGTGCGTAGTGAAGGGAAGAGTACACAGGCTAAGGTTCGAAACAGTGAGAAGTGGACAGAGACTTCTGTTGTCAGGCGAAACGAGCGAGCGGCTAGGCTTGGTGCACTTCACCATCCCAGAAAAACTTCTTATGGTGGGACATCAGTGTGTCTGACCATAAGGTGGTGTGTCTGACTTCATAAGGTGTGTGTCTGACTTCATAAGATGTGTCTGACTTCATAAGGTGTGTCTGACTTCATAAGGTGTGTCTGACTTCATAAGGTGTGTCTGACTTCATAAGTGTGTCTGACTTCATAAGGTGTGTCTGACTTCATAAGACCAAGTCGGGTTGTTGTGATGCGTCTAGTGTGTTGGTGGAGTGCCCAGTGCATGTCATTTCTCACAGTCAACCCTCACCACTGGCTAGCAGTATGCGAACGGGAGAGCCGAGTGCGTAAGTCTCTCCCTGCCAGTACATAGCCTCTCTAAAAGCAAGCCCTATGTAGTGCCTCCACGCGGCGACACATGGTAACTGGGTACAACACGGACCCAGGCAAAACTACAAGGGACTCGGAGGAGGTCTGGCCCCTAAACGTGCGGCACGCAGGCCCACTGGTGTGTGGACACGCCCTGGTGCCCACGAACTAGCCCCCAACTATGGGTTAAATAGTACCACCGCAGGTGGATATGACGGCTCTCAGCCCGATGGACTGCGGGGAGGCCTGAACCGGAATAGAGAGGGGCAGGAGGCACGTGTTAGGGTGGCTACATGGAACATCGGCAGCATGTCGCACCGATCCGGGGAGGTGGTTGAGGCTCTACACAGGAGAAGGGTGGATGTCTGCTGTGTCCAGGAGTTGAGATGGAAGTGCAAGGATGCTGGGTGCAATTGGCAGAAGGTACAAGTTCTTCTGGCAAGGCTGCAATGAAGGGACTGGTGGTGTTGGAGTACTTATCGCTGAAAAGTGGATAGATCAAGTGCTCAGCATTAGCAGGGTAAATGAGCGGATCATCTTTGTGAAGTTGATCGTTGGGAAGCGCCTGACAAACGTAATTTCAATCTATGCCCCTCAAGTTGGCAGAAGTCAGGATGAGAAGGATGCGTTCTGGGACAAGGCCATCATGGTGCTGTCAGGGATCCCCCAGAATGAAGTCATAATTCTGGGAGGTGATCTGAATGGACACATGGGGAGGGAGTCAGATGGCTTTGAGGGGGTACGGCATGCGGAACGCAGAAGGAGAGAGGATCCTAGAGTTCGGCGACGCACTGGAGCTGGTGCTGTGCAACACGCTTTTCAAGAAGGACGAAGCCAAATTACTAACATACAGTTCGGGTGGCTACAAGAGCACAATAGATTACATCATGGTCAGAAAGGAGGACCGCATCCTGGTCAGTGATGCCAAGGCAATCCCCGGAGAAGAGTGTGTGTCTCAGCATTGCCTAGTCATCGGAGACCTAACTCTGCGAATTAAGAAGGTGGGGGCTAAGAAGCATCCTCCCAAGTTGAAGGTGTGGAAGCTACATAGCGCAGGGAGAAGATTGAGCATATAGCAGAAGAAGTGGAGGAGATGATGGAGTCGGGTGGTGTGGATGGCAAGTGGCAGGCAATGAAGAAGGCTCTGCTTGAAGCTACAGAGGAGGTGTGCGGATGGTCAAAGGGTAAAGCAAGACAAAGAGAGACATGGTGGTGGAATGACAGCGTCGAAAGAGCGGTGAATTAGAAGAGGAGGTGCCATAAAGCATGGAAGAAATCTAAAACGGAGGCAGACCGAGCGCGGTATGTAGAGGCAAGGAGGGCGTCACGGACAGCAGTGTGGGAGGCCCAAGAGACCAAGAGGAAAGAATTTGCAAGGGAACTGGAGCGTGAGAGAGGACGAAAGAGCTTCTTCAAGATAGCAAAGCAAATGGTTAAGGAGAGGCGTGATGTGACCGGTGCAAACTGTGTAAAGGATGAGGATGGCAACATCGTGACAGACAACAGAGGAGTGAAGGAAGTATGGCGAAGGTACATGGAGAAGCTGCTGAATGTGGAGAATGACTGGGATGGAGAGGTGGGATGCGACGAAGTGGAGGGTGAATGTGGCCAGATCACGCGAACAGAAGTGGGGAAAGCCATGAAGGCCATGAAGGATGAAAAGGCAGCTGGACCATCTGGAGTGGTGGCAGAGATGCTAAAGGCAGCGGGAGACGTTGGTGTGCAGTGGATGACTGACCTGTGTAACAGTGTCATCGCTGAGGGGCACATTCCGGAGGACTGGACAAGAAGCGTCCTGGTGCCGCTATTCAAAGGGAAGGGGGACCCACTTGATTGCTGGTCATACAGGGCCATAAAGCTGCTGGAGCATGGAATGAAGTTGTTAGAGAGGGTGTTGGAAAGGAGGGTGAGGTCACGGGTAGAGGTGGACAAGATGCAGTATGGCTTCATGCCTGGTAAAGGTACAACAGACGCAATTTTTGTCATCCGACAGATGCAGGAGAAACACCAGGAGAAGAGGAAGAGGTTGTACTTCGCTTTTGTTGACCTGGAAAAAGCATTCGACAGGGTTCCAAGGAAGGTGGTGAGATGGGCCCTAAGGAAGTCGGGCGTGGAAGAGGGACTGGTTAAGGCTGTGATAACTCTCTACTGCAGAGCATGCACAGCTGTTAGAACAGGAGTTGGCGACAGTAATGGGTTTGAAGTAAGGGTAGGGGTGCACCAGGGATCCGTGCTCAGCCCATTATTGTTTGCTAGCGTGATGGATGTGGTATCGAGGGAAGTGAGGGGTGGACTACCATGGGAGCTGCTCTACGCGGATGACCTGGTATTAATGGCTCACAGTCGAGAAGACCTAGCTAGGAAGCTAGCAGCCTGGAAGACCTGCCTGGAAGTGAAAGGAATGAAGGTGAATGCGGCAAAATCAAAGGTCATGGTCGGTGGTGCTGACCTGGGAGTGGTACCACAGTCAGGAGCATGGCCAAGTGGAGTTTGTGGGAAGGGGGTGCAAGCTAACTCTATCCGGTGCAAGGGTTGTCAGAGATGGGTACACCGGAGATGCAGCGGAGTAAAAGGCAGCCTACTAGCTGCAAGTGAGACCTTCGAATGCAAGCGGTGCAGGGGAGAAGTCGCCCAAGCAGACCCAGCTGAGCAAGAGGGGCTCATAGTAGATGGGGAGATGTATGAGGTGGTGGACAGCTTCTGCTACCTTGGAGACATGCTAAACGCTGATGGGGGGGTGGACCTAGCAGTGACCACAAGGGTGAGAAGCGGGTGGAAGAAATTCTTAACATCTAAGGCCCCATCCCTGAAGATGAGAGGCCAAGTGTACTCAGCCTGCGTCAGAAGTAGTATGACGTACGGAAGTGAGGCATGGGCCCTGAAAACAGAACACAAAGAAAAACTAAACAGAGCAGAAATGAGGATGATCAGATGGATGTGTGGTGTATCAATGAGGGAGAAAAAAAACAGCGCAGAGCTGAGAAAGAAAATGGGAGTGGAGGCCATAGTGGATGTGGTGAGGAGAGGCAGACTGCGATGGTACGGACATGTAGTGAGGAAGGACGAGAACGACTGGGTGAAGAAAGTTATGTCGTATAACGTAGAGCGAACAAGACCCAGTGGCCGACCTAAAAAGACCTGGCAGACGACCGTGTCAGCCGACATGAAGGTCATGAGATGGCCATGGACCGTTCCCGGTGGAAGAAAGCCATATCAAGAACCCAGTCCAACCCAGCGGCGCCTGGAAAACGGACTTTAAACCGATGATGATGATGATGATGGACACGGCAGCTCAGGGCCATTAACCAGACAGCACCTTGTACAGACGTACGCAGATGTTTTCAACGATCCAGTTGAGTCACTCCCAGGGGATGTTCATTTTGAGTTAGATATTAATGTACCCCCAGTGCAAGCTTCCCCACGCAATGTCCCGATGGCCTTCAGGGAGGCAGTCAAGGCCCAGTTGGATAGGTATGAGGCAGATGGCCACCTAACGTTAGTGTCTGAGCCTACTGAGTGGATTAGCAACATGGTGATTGTCAGGCAGGCAGAAAAGTTGAGAATTTGCATAGATCGCAAGTCATTAAATCAGGCTCTAAAGAGGTCCCACTACATTATGCCAACAGGTGAAGATGCGTTGCATAAGCTGCCCAGGGCCCGCGTCTTCACACTAGTAGATGCAAGAGATGCCTTTCTACAGGGCATATTAGACAAAGAGAGCAGTTAAACCACCATGTTCTGGATACCGTGGGGCAGGAAGCGGTGGTTAAAGCTGCCGTTTGGAGTGTCTGTGGCCCCAGAGATTTACCAGCGAAAGCAGCATGAGCCACTGGAAGGGCTAGATGGAGTGGAACCTATAGCAGATGACATATTGATTGTGGGGTGTGGGGGGTCAGATGAGATAGCCACACGGGACCATGATACAAAGCTGTTAGCGCTCATGCAAAGATGCAGGGAGGTAAAGCTGAGACTGAGTTTGAAGAAACTAGTGTTCAGGGTCAGAGAGGTCAAGTTTCACGGACACATCCTATCAGCGGAGGGCCTTAGAGCAGACCTGGAGAAAATCAGAGCGGTCCAGGACATGCCACACCCCGAGGACGCCAAGGCCGTGCAGCGATTCATTGGGTTTGTGACCTACCTCGCAAGGTTCATGCCATGCCTCTCTGAGGTGTGTGAGCCACTACGGAGATTGTTGGACAAGGATGTTCCATGGCATTGGCTGCCAAAACACGACGCATCAGTCGAGGATATTAAGCGACTCGTCACGTCGGCCCCGATCCTGCGATACTACGATGTGACCAAGCCAGTCACCATACAGAGTGACGCGAGTCAGAAGGGACTTGGCTGTTGCCTACTGCAGGAGGATCAGCCAGTAAGCTTTGCTTCACGGGCACTTACTCAGACGGAGCGGAACTATGCACAAATCGAAAACGAATGTCTGAGCATAGTGTTCGCGTGTCAGCGATTTCATTACTACCTGTATGGGCGGGGGGAGATCACAGCGGAAACCGACCACAAGCCACTCATCTCCATTTTCACTAAGCCACTCCTCTCAGCGCCCAAACGACTCCAGAGTATGCTGCTCACACTACAGGGCTACAATCTGAAGGTGATGTACAAGCCAGGGCCCAACATGCACATCGGTGACACCTTGAGTAGGGCCACGGCTTCACCGCAGGGGCCTGGCACGAGATATACAAAACAAACTGTTTGCTGCATGCAGAGAGCAGAAGTGGACGCTGAACAGATAAATCAGGCTGAGAATCTGAACGTCACCAGCCAGCGGCTGAGGCAGATAAAACTGCATACAGTGGGTGATGGGAGTCTTCAGCTGTTGCAAGAGGTAGTGCTCCGGGGTTGGCCAGATCGCCGGGAGGACACTCCATTGGCAATCAGAGAATACTGGTCAATCAGGGACGAGATCAGCGCACAGGATGGAGTGCTTTTCAAGAGTCAGCGGGTCATAGTGCCCAAATCATTGTGTGCTGAAATGTTGAAACGCATCCATGCCAGCCATGTAGGAGGAGATGCCTGTTACAGACAGGCCAGGGACACGCTATACTGGCCCAACATGCACGGTGAGATCAAGGACGATGTGAGCCAGTGCTCAGTCTGCAACGAATATGCACACGGACAGCAGCGGGAGACGATGATGTCCCATGCACTCCCTACACGACCATGGCAGATCCTCAGCATGGATCTGTTTACGCAGGCCGGCAAGGACTTTCTGATCATGGTTGATCATTATTCGGATTTCTGGGAAATAGAGTTGCTCCCGGAGCTTTTTCAGCTGAGACCACGGTGCTGAGGTGCAAGGCCCAGTTTGCACGGCACGGTCAGCCTGACTGGGTAATTACAGACTGTGGTGACCAGTTCGACTGCGAAACGTTCAGGAGGTTTGCGAGAGACTGGGACTTTGACCATGTCAAATCCTCTCCCAGGTACCCAAAATCAAATGGGAAGGCTGAGTCAGCCGTGAAGATTGTCAAGAGCCTGTGCAAGAGGGCAGCAAGGGCGGGGACTGACCCTTGGCTGGCCATCTTGCAGTGGAGGAATACGCCTACGGAAGGCATGATGAGCAGCCCCGCGCAGAGACTGATGTCTCGCAGGCTGAGAACGCCACTCCCGGTTGCTGACACACTCTTGGAGCCGAGTGTGGTGGCGGGGGTTCCAGACAAGCTGCGAGTGAAACACCAGACTGCCAAACTCTGGTATGACAAATCGGCCAGAGATGTGCCTGAGTTGTGTATTGGACAGGACTTAAGAATGAAGCCTCTGCCTGGGGACAGGACGGGCAGGTGGCGAAGAGGAGTGTGCTTACAGCTGGTGGGCCCCAGGTCATACCTGGTAGACGTCGAAGGGACACTGTACCGCCGTAACAGGGTGGATCTGCGACCTGCGGAGAGTAACGACGCAATGCCTGGGCAGCACGGGGTGCAGCACAACAGCCCACCAGCTGACCAATCCGGGGATCCACCTGACGACGCGATTGGCACTAATGATGACACTGACACAGTCGCCCAGGAGGTCACACTGCAGGGTCAGAGTGACGTCCACCAGCCTCAGAATGGATTGCCTCTACATACACCTGTGCCAGGGCTCAGGACGGCCAGTGGCAGGCTTGTAAGAGTGCCAAAGAGACTGGACTTGTGAGCTGTGTGGGTACTGTGGGGCCTCGAGGTCAATTGGGTTGTTGACGGGAACAAATGTGTAAAAAGAAAAAAAAAAAGACATTACATGTTGTACACTGTTCTTTGAAATGTGAGTTAGGAGTTGGTTAAGTGTTTGCTGATATGTAAAGACAAGTGGGGGAGACATATTGTTGGAAGTTAAATTTGATCTTCATGTATAAGGTACCATCTATAAAAGGGGAGATGTTAGAGATGTTATGCTAGATTGTGTGACGTCATGATGGATGGGCGGCAGTTGAATACAGACACAGACTTGAGCAACAGTTGTCGTCCTGGGTCTCATTCATAGCAGTACATATATACACACGAACAACCATACTTCGCAGATTTCACTTATCGCGTGTGTTTTTTGGAACCAATTATCCGCGATAAACGAGGAATTAGTGTAATTCTATTTCTGTGCTCCATGTACTCGATATCAATGCTCCAGACCCACCAAGCACGTGTTCTGTCATGTCGTCAGTTGTATTTGGATTCTTTGGTGCCGCTCACAAGTCGGCGCTCATGGACTCACTCATTTTGACATTTCAGCTATGAACTTCTGACCACCTCTATTTGAGCAATGGGTTCACCTGGGCTACTCTAATGACCAATTTCTGCTTAGGCCACACTTCGTTTTCCTCTGTTTTTTGCTGGCATTTGAAGTTTTGAAGGTGACAGATAAAGATTTACAATTTGCTGGTTTTATTGTCTTCAGTCAATCCGTATTTTCACTTCGGTTGAAGTAACGTGAGGATAAATGAGAAACGTTTGCAGTCTTTCAACCAGGTCACAATATGTAACTACTCCGCGCGACTGTAAAAATGCCTGTAAAATCACTCGTTGGGGAAGGTCGGGATCAGTTGGCGGATTAACCAATAGGACGGGTAGAGGCGTGGTTTGGCAACCAGTATTCAACATGGCGATCTAGCTGAACGTCTATGGCCTTCTTCGAGCTGCGGGCGTCACTTTTACGTTAAATTTCCTTTCTTTTGCTCTCGGTAGCTTTGCGGCATTGAATATGGACATGAAGAAGAGAGTCCACTTGGAGCTGAAAAACAGAAGTCCGGCTCAGGTGCGTTTATAGCGACGACTCGCCTAAAATCTCCTTCTGTGGGCTTCTTCCTTGCACAATCATTAGGAATGTGCGCTAGCGCTACCATGGAGTCCGTGTTGTGATTGTGGACCGAGACGTTGACGTTTGTGGTCTCGGCATTGTTCAAGCTTCACGTTCCCCCTTTGCAGTCTTTGTCACGTGACTGAAAGTCATAACTTGGCTAGTCTTTGGCGCGAAAACGTCGTGCTCGCTCGGCCGCTTCCGGTTGGAATGGCTCCTCCGTTTTCGGGTTTTGTTACCATGGTGACCGTTTCACGGACTCTGTCCATGCAGCCCTCGAAAATTAGCCATTGTTAAGCAGGACACACACACACACACACACACACACACACACACACACACACACACACACACACACACACACACACACACACACACACACACACACACACACACACACACACACATTGCTCAAGCGTGAGTTGTTGTGTTGTCGTGCAGGTTTGCGTGTTGGCTTTGGACACGTGTCGTTCGGGCGATGGCGAGGTGGACGGTGTGACGGAGGAGTTCTCGGGTCTGGAGGTTCTGCGTATGGCCAACGTGGGCCTCAAGTCGCTCTCCAAACTGCCTTCGCTGCCCAAGCTACACAAGGTTGGCCAACATGGAGCTCACACGTGCAACCAGGAAAGCCC
Organism: Syngnathus floridae; assembly: GCF_059516105.1. Lineage (NCBI taxonomy): Eukaryota > Metazoa > Chordata > Actinopteri > Syngnathiformes > Syngnathidae > Syngnathus > Syngnathus floridae. The sequence continues at coordinate 14,337,600 of NC_142422.1, forward strand.
TCCTTTCAGTCCTCGACACACCGACGCAAACGTCTTTCATCTTAACAGCTTAAACTGTATTGCTTGTACGACCGGTGTGTAGGCCGCGGCCATTCACTGAGTCGCCCCCATTCATGTTCCCACATTTTCCATTTCCCCAAAAACTTTTGTTTCTTCAAGTTGTACTAAAAGTGTTATGTTATGTTTTTCACAAAAACAAAAAAAAGGGGTAAATAAGACAAAAAAGTCAATTGAAAGTCCCCCAAATATTTTTTGAAAAATTGGAAAAACCATGATGCCAATGAAATAGCCCAGTGTGAGGTTAGTTTGTTGATTGGCTCGCAAACCTTTGCGGCTGTAGAGCATGAATAGTGAGAAATGTGATGTGAAAAATGAAATTCATTCATTGCGCATATTTTGTCTCCATCTAAATTAGCATTTTTGCACCATGTGGCCCCACGGTAGTACCATTGATAAATTGCGGCCCCATCCAATGTTGAAGTTGTCATTTCCCATCAAATCAACCATCATCCTTTTTGGCACGCCTTCAGAATCAAATGCGGCCCAATGGGAACTGAGAAAATCGAAGTTACTGGATTGCAGCACGTACAACGCTCGTGCGTGACATTTGCCATCCCACCGCCGCCGACCTCGCGTGTCGTCTCTTTATCAGCTGGACTTGAGTGGCAACGCCATCTGCGGCGGTTTGGAGGCGCTCGCCCAAAAGTGTCCCAACTTGACGCACCTCAACATCAGCGGGAACAAGATCGGCGACATGGCCGCCCTGGAGGCTCTGGTGAGTGGCCGTCGATGTCGTGTGACGGGCGTTCTGCTGACGTGAACACTTCTTCCGTGTGCAGGAGCCCCTGAAGAAGCTGAAGACTTTGGACATATCGAGTTGTGAGGTGAGCGCTCGGGACGACTACCGGGATGCCGTCTTCCGCCTCCTGCCCAACGTCACCTATCTGGACGGATACGATCGCCACGACAATGAGGCTCCGGACTCTGACGACGGTAACGCTCAAATGGGGGGGGTTGGGGTGCTCTGCATTTTGGGACGAAAGTTGCCGTTGTTACAATTTTTTTCCACTGGGGGCGCACTGACCAGCACCTCCGTGACTGCGGAATTGGGTGCCACTTGCCTGATATTGATGCCAAAGGGTCAAAGTTGTCCCTGCAAACGACTCGAGAGAAACGCTTTGGAGCAGTCGTCAGCTGCAGTGGCCGCTTGAGCTCAAATGAGGGACCCTTCCACTTAAATAACTCAGACATCAACAAAACCTCTGTATTCACGCTGGACGAGTCGTAAGGAGTGGACATCCCAGGCGATTTCTGACAAGTTCTGTGGGCCTTTGGGTTACAGACAAGCGCGACGGCGCCGGTCCACACAGTGGCGAAGACGAGGAAGAGGTGGGGCTGTCGTACCTGATGAAGGAGGGTATCCAGGTGGGTGACTTGAATTTGAGAGCACAACAAAATCCACTTAAATTCTTTTTTTTTTTTTTTTTTTAAAACTTATTTTATTCCCAATTAATTTCTAGGGCATTTTTCAGAAGAGGTATTACATTTATTTCAATGGCGGACCCGTACCTTCCTTCCCTCACAATCCTTTTGTAGTGACTGGAGAGGAGGAAAGTGAGCATAATTTATCTTTCCCTCCTTTGCAAAAAAATCAGAAAAGAAAATGCTTTGAATCTGTTTCAGCCTCTCAAAAATCCAATCAAAAGCTTCATTTAGTAAAAACGAATCCAAAAGCACATCTCATGTTTCAGTCATGACCGAAATCAGTCGAATATAAACAAGTGTTTGCGAGATTGACCGTTGTGCTGGCCTATGTCACATGCGCACCTTGGCCACTTAGGGGAAGTCTGAGCTATCTTACCCATAAAGGTTGAAGTGCGTTGTGCACTGTGCTTTGCAGCGCTGCGCAACAGCCGTGCTTGTTTTTTTTTTTTTTTTGCCAATCACACACAATCACACCGTCATATGCGGGAATCGAACTCACAGTGTCGGCACACAAGACAAGCAAGTGCACCCCTACACAATCAGCCACTCCCAGCAGCCGTGCTCTTTGTTCATCATGTTGACTTTGGGCAAAATGGCTTTTCCTTAGTAAGGCGAAGCTTTCTCTTTTTTACCATCTTATGTTGGCTTTTGGGCAAAATGGCTTTTCCTTAGTAAGGCGACGCTTTGTGTTGCTTCTCCAGACGCAAGCTCCAATTGGCTGGCTGTTGCCTTTTGGAGACACCTTGAGCTCACATTGGCAGCTGGAAGCTTCTCTTTGGGGCGGTTTGCCAAAGCGCCGCTCGAGTTGACTGCCATTACACAGCACGTGCTGGCATGCAGCAGTGGCCCGTCTTGCACTTCGGGAACCGTTCCCTCGGAAACGCTTGGCAAAAAATGGGTTGTGGCAGCAAAATTGTCAACTCTGACTCCCATTGTAATCAGCGGAGATGCGCTTTCCACCACACAAGCCACTGCCCAGAAAACAAACCATCCCGAGCAGTACACAGAAAGGAAGGATCTGTGCAATGTGCGCAGCCTAGTTTTGAGTAATTCCCACTTGTCTTCAGGACGAGGATGACGATGGTGAATATGTGGAGGAAGAGGAAGAGGAGGAGGAGGACGAGGACGAAGATGGAGGTTAGTTTACACGAGCAAAAGCAAATTCCGACTGTGGCTGATGTTTCGTTGGCTTCTCAGACAACGAGGTGCTCCGAGGCGACAAGAGGAAGAGAGACGAGGAGGAGGACGAAGACGCGGACGAAGATGACAAATAGTCAAGCGGGGCTGGGCAGGGCCCCTCTTGTTTGCTGAGCTTGGAGCCACGGGAAACACGGTTGGTGATCAGCTGGTCCTGGTCTTGTCTTGGTCCCGCTTCTGGTGTGTAAATACAAGTGAACTTTGAAAGTCAGTTTGTCCTTATCCCCCTCCCCCTTTTAACGTTGGTTTTGTTGTGGTCTGACAATACCATGGATCACATGACTCACTGTTTTTCAATAAAACCGCCAGCAACATGACTTGTCACACTGATTGACTGGAGCGGTTTTCAGAGCATTTGGATGTTGGAGTTGTCAAGATTATTGTGCGTCCAAACAAAACAAAAAGCTGGGTGTCTGTGAAAACAGCAAAAACAACACCTACTCCAGACAAGAAGGTGCACAGATTGACACTGACATCATCCTCCGTCGTATTTTGTTACAAAGACACACTTGCGCTCACTGCCTTTAGCCAAACTGCCCTAACTGCCACTCAGCGCCACCTACTGGCAGTTCCGCATTAGTCACGTCCCAGCCGTCGCGACCGCCGAGCGAACGTATTGCGCTGACATTAGATCGCTCCCAGTTAGCAAAGCACAGAAGATGTTTACCTTTTATTGATCCCGTCGTTTGGTTTGATCGATGGTGGGCATCAGTGCCACCTACTGGCAGCTCTGCATTAGTCACGTCCCAGCCGTTGCGACCGCCGAGCGAACGTATTGTGCTGACATTAGATTGCTCCCAGTTAGCAAAGCACAGATGATGTTTCACTTTATTGATCCCGTTGTTTGGTTTGATCGATGGTGGACATTTGAGCACGAGGTTCAGGTTGAGGAGTGCTGGTCTTGGAGATGGTATTGGGACTGATCCAGCTGGCATTGGAGGTTCCTGAGCTCTTTCACCTCATGCAGGACCTGGAGCGCCTGCTCCAGTGCCTCCAGCGCCTACTTTAGGAGGCAGGAGGCTTCTGCTCTGATATCCTCCACCGATTGCGTCCCTTTTTTGTCTTGGCCTTCTGGTTGGTCCTGTGTGGGCGGATCCTGCGCGACCGCCAGCAGCCGCTCCATCTGCACCAACTTGAGGCTGATGAGGTGGCGCAGGTGGCCGACGGACGCTGAAGTGTTGGAGCGCGGTGGCGCGGCCTGGTTCTTATCTGAATGGCGGGAAATCTCGTCGGCAGAGGAGCAGGGGTGCTTTTGGGATGTCCCGCCTTTTTTACCCGATCCGGAAGTCCAGCCGCGACCCGTCTGTTGCCGAGCTACCGTCTCATGAGGGAAACTCTGTGATTTATGAGACGCTTCTGCAGTCTTGGCGAAGAGCGCACCATCGGCGCTGGAGCCGGTACGGTCCGAGGTGGTCGGGGAGTCTTCTGGATGGCGGCTGTCAGGTTCGCATGGTGCTGGAACGTCTTCCTTGTGAATCAGACCCAAACTCACAGTCCTGTTTGATGAGGACGCCTTGAAAAAAGGAGCCAGGACAACTTAAGAGGGACGAACATGGCCTACACAACATAAAGTTTCACAAGTCGAAAGTGGTGACCGACCACAGCCAGTAGGTGACCTCGGCTTGGTGGCCGGCGAACATGACAGATCTGGGCTCGTCAGGTGACACAGCTGAGCCTCGTCCACCGTCACCTGAAATGCAACCACCAGATTTAAGGAGATATCAAGCCGCTCCTGTGGCGGCCACCCTTGACAAACGCGCTTGGGTGTCGCAGATGATTTGTTGGGCCGAACCAACCACCGGCGGTTTCACACGGACCCATTTCTCTGACGGACAGATACAAGTTACCGGGGGAGGAGCTGGCGCAGAAGAGCGCAACGAAGCTTTCTGGACCGGCAGTGGCAGCTTAAGTTTTTCTTGATTAAGTGAGCACAGTCGGCCTCGATCGTTTAATTGTATTCTGACTTAAATTTGAAGCAGCCCAGACACAGACATCCGGTAGTCTCACTGCGGTAGCAAACTAGCGAGGAGGAGCGCCAGCAGACTCCACTTACTCGTGTGTGCGTGGGCGCGTGTGTGCGCGTGCGCTGTGCCCGCCCGACATCCGATGTGGCATCGTTGGGCGTGCGTGGTCTGAGGCTGCCGGCCGCCCTGTAGTCCGTCAGTGAATTTTGGCTCCTTTTTTTTTGCCCAGACTTGGCAACTCGAATCTCCCAGTTCAAAGGGGTGCCCCGATGCACTTTTCCTCGTTAGAAGTCACCGAATGCGAGTCCGTGCCGCTCGTTTGCTGGCCGTAAAACCAACTGTGGCATGGGCTACTATACCTGATCCAGGATTTTCTTCTTGGCCCTGGCGATGGCGACGTTGAGCATGCTGATCCATGACTCTTTGTCCTCTGGACTAACTGCCAGGAAGAGGACGCTCACCACCTATTCGCGTAAACGCACACACGTGGACGTAACAGGAGCATAAAAAAGCCCGCGCTTGCCGGCGTACCGTGTTGTGTGCCGAGCAGCGTCGTTGAAGCGCAAACTTGCTGCGATTCTTTTTGCTCCGACTTTTCTTTTTGGGGTTGTTGACGTCTTCGCAGCTTCGCACTCCTTCTAACCAAGCGCTCGGCCGCTCGCATGCGATCAAACAAATTTTCTCTCAATTTTGTGCAAGTTAGCTTGGTCCAGTCCTTCTCAAATAATGGGGCGCGATGCCAGAGGGGTGCGTGTTAGAAAAAGCGAAATATTGGAGAATTTGGTTGGATTTCAAATTTGAAAATGTGGAATTTTTGGTAAGTGGGAAGTTGTGGAATAGGTAGTCAAACGATGAACAGTTGAAAGTTTGAATGGGTTGAATCGGTTAAACAATGTAGAAATTACAGTAGAAAAACAAAATGTTGGAGAATTTGGTTGAATTTCAAATTTGGAATTTTTGGTAAGTGGGAAGTTGTGGAATAGGTAGGCAAAAGATGAAGAGTTGGAATGGGTTGAATCGGTTGAACAATGTAGAAATTAGAGTAGAAAAACGAAATTTTAGAGAATTTGGTTGAATTTAAAATTTGAAAGTTTGGAATTTTTGGTAAGTGGGAAGTGGTGCAATAGGTAGAAAAAAGATGAACAGTTGAAAGTTGGAATGGGTTGAATCGGTTGAAACATGTAGAAATTAGAGTGGGAAAATGAAATTTTGGAGAATTTAGTTGAATTTCAAATTTGGAATTTTTGGTAAGTGGGAAGATGTGGAATAGGTCGGCAAAAGATGAACAGTTGAAAGTTGGAATGGGTAGAATCGGTTGAAAAATGTAGAAATTAGAGTAGAAGAACGAAATTTTGTAAAATTTGGTTGAATTTCAAATTTGGAATTTTTGATAGGTGAGAAGTTGTGAAATAGGTAGGCAAAAGATGAACAGTTGAAATTTGGAATGAGTTGATTCGGTTGAAAAATGTAGAAATTAGAGTAGAAAAACAAAATTTTGGAGAATTTGGTTGAATTCCAAATTTGAAAATTTGGAATTTTTTGTAACTTGGAAGTTGTGGAATAGGTAGAAAAAGATGAACAGTTGAAAGTTGGAATGGGTTGAATCGGTTGAAAAACTGAAGGAATGGGGTCGAAATACAAAAAGTCCTGCCTAGCTACAAAAACAGACATGCTAACCCTAACCCTAACCTCATTGAATAAAGTACATAAGCAGACAAGTATATTCACATATTAAATAAATAAAAAAGATTTTAAGCATATAATTATACCTACACACCAAATCAATAAAGAAGACATAACTAGACATTTGAGGTAATGAGAGAGGTTTTTATAACTTTATGATCTGATATATATTTCTGAGCACTTTGAAATAACAAATGTTTATAATATATTGCCTGAATAGCTTAATGACCCTTAAGGAACTGTTTAATGCATGCCTGATGATTTTCTAAATCACGGACACTGCCAAAGTCGTCTAAAAATGTTCAGTACTTGATTGTATCTTATGTGTTGACTAATGCTAGACGCCAGTTTTCGATTACTACTGAACGTTCTGGACAGAGGGAAATATTTTGCCTTACAAAGAAAAGATATGGTTGAAAGCATGGTTAAACTAAGAATATGATGACGTAAGCAAGTACATGGAGATCAAAAGAACAAACAAACAAAAACATGGTAAATGGTGAGTACAAACTTTGCATAGTCAGGAAACATTAATAAATACGTAGATGATTCACAGCCAAAAGCTCACATAATTCCGTACAAAATGACAACATTGAAAGAATGATGAATGGATGAGGTGGAACAGTGTATGTGCAAGAATGGAGGAGAATGTTTACAGGAAGGTCACTTGGAGATAAAAACAGCAGGTGCCAGAGGGAGACAGCCCATCCAAAGATGATCGTCAAGGCTGAAAGACGGAAAGGAAAACAACAGCCCCCACACATCGAATCGCCCATAATCAGCACCCAACCCCACGGAACCAGCTCTCACCGAACCAGCACCCACTCCCATGGAATCAAACTCTCCTAGAAACTTGCCCCATCCCAAAGACTCATCACCCATCAAACTCGGCCCACACTGGCCGACTGAATATAAGCTGACCAAAGAACCTTGAACATTATCTTTTCTGAATGGAGACTTTCCGCTCTTGAAAGAATCAGCGCTGTATTGTACTTTCCTGAAAACAGAGCTTTCTGAACAAGAATTGTGATTGAACTCAACCAACCTGTGTAAGTCAAATTTCTGCTTCAGTGTCTTAGCATTTTCCTAAATCTGAAGAAATCAAACGAGCACGCAGTGAGTAAATTGGATAACAGGTGATTGGCAATGGATTTTGCCATGAGGCGCAGATAGCGCGCTCCCTAAATTGTGGCCAAAATCCAACAAAACGTAGAAGTTAGAGTAGAAAAAGGAAATTTTGAAAATTTGGTTGAATTTCAAATTTGAAAATTTGGAATTTTTGGTGGGTGAGAAGTTGTGGAATTGGCAGGCAAAAGATGAACAGTTGAAAGTTGGAATGGGTTGAAAAATGTAGGAATTAGAGGTGAAAAACGAAATTTCGTTAAATTTTGTGAAAGTTAAACATGAAAACGTGAAATTTTTTAATTTGGCAATTTTGGGAATGTCGAGAATCATTCCGAATGTGGTTTGAATGTGCTAAATGATGTGAATTTAAAAGTGGAATGACGTAAATGTGAAATGTCGAAGCTGCCATTAAGAATGAATGTGGAAAAATTTGTTGTAAATTCGCGAATTTTGCGAAAACGGAAAATTTTCGGAACAAAAAAATGGAAGCACTCATCTCATGAATATTTGGAATACGTGGAATGGAGTGAATCGGATAAATTATGTGGAAGAAGAAGCGGGACAAAAAGTGGAGAATAAAATAGAACTAGAAAATGCAATTTCTGGATATATTGCGTGTGAAGGCGAAGAAGACTTTGAATCACTTCTTGGGGAATGATGCCGAATGATGTTGAAATGAGTTGAATTACTTGAGAAATGTGGAAAATACAGGTGTAAAACGAAATTTTGGAGAATTTGTGGTGAAAATTTGTAATTTTCGGTAAGTGGGAAGTGGTGGAATACGTAGAGAAATGATGAGCAGTTGGAAGTTTGAACGGGTTGAATCGGTTGAAAAATGTAGAATTTAGAGTTGAAAAATGAAATTTTGGAGAATTTGTTTGAATTTCAAATTTGAAAGTTTGGAATTTTTGGCAATTGGGAAGTTGTGGAATAGGTCGGCAAAAGATGAACAGTTGGAAGTTGGAATGGTTTGAATTGGTTGAACAATGTAGAAATTAGAGTAGAAAAACAAAATGTTGGAGAATTTGATTGAATTTCAAATTTGGAATTTTTGGTAAGTGGGAAGTTGTGGAATAGGTAGGCAAAAGATGAACAGTTGAGAGTTGGAATGAGTTCAATCGGTTGAAAAATGTACAAGTCAGAATAGAAAAACGAAATTTGGGAGAATTTGGTTGAATTTCAAATTTGAAAATTTGGAATTTTTGATAGGTGAGAAGTTGTGGAATAGGCAGGAAAAAGATGAACAGTTGAACGTTGGAATGGGTTGAATCGGTTGAAAAATGTAGAAATTAGAGTAGAAAAATGAAATTTTGGAGAATTTGGTTGAATTTGAAATTTGGAATTTTTGGTAAGTGGGAAGTTGTGGAATAGATAGTAAAATGATGAACAGTTGAAAGGTGGAATGCGTTGAATCAGTTGAAAAATGTAGAAATTAGAGTAGAAAAACGTAATTTTGGGAAAATTTGGTGTGAATTTCAAAATTGAAAATTTGGAAATTTTGGTAAGTGGGAAGGTGTGGAATAGGTAGGCAAAAGATGAACAGTTGAAAGTTGGAACGAGTTGAATCGGTGGAAAAATGTAGAAATTAGAAGTGAAAAACTAAATTTTGTGAAATTTTGCAAAATTTTGTGCAAATTTTAAAAGTGAAAACGTGAAATTTTTGAATTTGGCAAGTTTGGGAATGTCCCCAATGTGATTTGAATGTGTTGAAATAATTGAATTTCAAACTGGAACAACAAAAACGTGAAATGTTGAATCTGCCATTAAGAATGAATGGGGAAAAAAATGCCACAAAATCGTGAATTTTGTGAAAACGGAAAATTTTTTGAACGAAAGAAATGTAAGCACCCGTGTCATGAATATTTGGAATCAGTGAAAAGTGGAACGGAGTGAATCGGTTGAAGTATGTGGAAGTAGTTAACGGACAAAAAAGTGAGCGGAATAAGTAGAATAATAATAATAACTAGAATTTGCAATTCCTGAAGAAATTGCGTGTGAAGGTGAAGAGGTTGAATAAATACTTGGGGAATGCTGCAGAATGATGTTGAAAAGAGTTGAATCGGTTGAAAAATGTAGAAATTAGAAGGGAAAAAGCAAATTTGGGAAAATTGGGTGTGAATTTCAAAATTGAACATTTGGAATTTTGGGTAAGTGGGAAGTTGTGGAATAGGTAGGAAAATGATGAACAGTTGAAAGGTGGAATGGGTTTAATAAGTTGAAAAATGTAGAAATTAAAGTAGAAAAACAAAATTGTAGAGAATTTTTGGTAAGTGGGAAGTTGTGGAATAGGAAGGCAAAAGATGAACAGTTGAAAGTTGGAACGAGTTGAATAGGTTAAAAAATGTAGAAGTTAGAGCAAATCTTGAATCCTAATAGAGAATGAATGGGAATTAAAATAAAAAAAAATTGCGTCAAAATTTTTTTAAATTTGGAACAAAAGGAAAAAAACGGCCTCAGGAGGTTTACTTTTGGGTTTAAAATGTTGAAACGGGTTTAATGGGGCAAAATTTGCAAAAGTTAGCGCAAATGTAGGTATTTAGGGCACTTAATGTTGAAATATGGTCACTTCCGGTTTGATTTGGGTCACTTCCGGTCTATTTGGGTCACTTCCGGTTTGATAAGAGGCACTTCCGGTCTAGCTGAGATCACTTCCGGTTTATTTGGGGTCACTTCCGGTTTAGAAAGGTCACTTCCGGTTTAAAAAGGTCACTTCCGGTTTGATTTGGGGTCACTTCCGGTTTACCTGAGGTCACTTCCGGTTCATTTGGGGTCACTTCCGGTTTGATTTGGGTCACTTCCGGTTTACCTGAGGTCACTTCTGGTTCATTTGGGGTCACTTCTGGTTTGATTTGGGTCACTTCCGGTCTATCTGGGTCACTTCCGGTTTAATTGGAGGCACTTCCGGTCTAGCTGAGGTCACTTCCGGTTTATTTGGGGTCACTTCCGGTTTTAAAAGGTCACTTCCGGTTTAAAAAGGTCACTTCCGGTTTGATTTGGGGTCACTTCCGGTTTGATTTGGGGTCACTTCCGGTTTACCTGAGGTCACTTCTGGTTCATTTGGGGTCAATTCCGGTTTGATTTGGGGCACTTCCGGTTCATTCCGAGTTCATTGGGGCACTTCAGGGTCAATCCAAGATGGCCGCCACTCTGGAAGTGGGGGTCAAGGGTTGAATTGTGGAAGTGGGGGTGAAGGGGGTGAATATGGTAAGCATAAGGTGAACAAAGTGAATAAAGTTGGAATGGGTTGAATCGGTTGAAAAATGTAGAAATTAGAAGGGAAAAACTAAATTTTTGGAAAATTTGGTGTGAATTTCAAAATTGAAAATTTGGAAATTTTGGTAAGTGGGAAGGTGTGGAATAGGTAGGCAAAAGATGAACAGTTGAAAGTTGCAACGAGTTGAATCGGTGGAAAAATGTAGAAATTAGAAGTGAAAAACTAAATTTTGTGAAATTTTGCAAAATTTTGTGCAAATTTTAAAAGTGAAAACGTGAAATTTTTGAATTTGGCAAGTTTGGGAATGTCCCCAATGTGATTCGAATGTGTTGAAATAAGTGAATTTCAAACTGGAACAACAAAAATGTGAAATGTTGAATCTGCCATTAAGAATGAATGGGGAAAAAAATGCCACAAAATCGTGAATTTTGTGAAAACGGAAAATTTTTTGAACGAAAAAAATGTAAGCACCCATGTCATGAATATTTGGAATAAGTGAAAAGTGGAACGGAGTGAATCGGTTGAAGTATGTGGAAGTAGTTAACGGACAAAAAAGTGAGCGGAATAAGTAGAATAATAATAACTAGAATTTGCAATTCCTGAAGAAATTGCGTGTGAAGGTGAAGAGGTTGAATAAATACTTGGGGAATGCTGCAGAATGATGTTGAAAAGAGTTGAATCGGTTGAAAAATGTAGAAATTACAAGGGAAAAAGGAAATTTGGGAAAATTGGGTGTGAATTTCAAAATTGAAAATTTGGAATTTTGGGTAAGTGGGAAGTTGTGGAATAGGTAGGAAAATGATGAACAGTTGAAAGGTGGAATGGCTTGAATAAGTTGAAAAATGCAGAAATTAGAGTAGAAAAACAAAATTGTAGAGAATTTTTGGTAAGTGGGAAGTTGTGGAATAGGAAGGCAAAAGATAAACAGTTGAAAGTTGGAACGAGTTGAATCGGTTAAAAAATGTAGAAGTTTGAGCAAATCTCTAATCCTAATAGAGAATGAATGGGAATTAAAAGAGAAAAAAATTGCGCCAAAATTTATTTAAATTTGGAACAAAAGGAAAAAAACGGCTTCAGGAGGTTTACTTTTGGGGTTAAAATGTTGAAACGGGTTTAATCGGGCAAAATTTGCAAAAGTTAGCGCAAATGTAGGTATTTAGGGCACTTAATGTTGAAATATTGTCACTTCCGGTTTGATTTGGGTCACTTCCGGTCTATTTGGGTCACTTCCGGTTTGATTAGAGGCACTTCCGGTCTAGCTGAGGTCACTTCCGGTTTATTTGGGGTCACTTCCTGTTTAAAAAGGTCACTTCCGGTTTAAAAAGGTCACTTCCGGTTTGATTTGGGGTAACTTCCGGTTTACCTGTGGTCACTTCCAGTTCATTTGGGGTCACTTCCGGTTTGATTTGGGTCACTTCCGGTCTATTTGGGTCACTTCCGGTTTGATAAGAGGCACTTCCGGTCTAGCTGAGGTCACTTCTGGTTTATTTGGGGTCACATCCGGTTTAAAAAGGTCACTTCCGGTTTAAAAAGCTCACTTCCGGTTCGATTTGGGGTCACTTCCGGTTTACCTGAGGTCACTTCCGGTTCATTTGGGGTCACTTCCGGTTTGATTTGGGTCACTTCCGGTCTATTTGACTCACTTCCGGTTTGAATAGAGGCACTTCCGGTCTAGCTGAGGTCACTTCCGGTTTATTTGGGGTCACTTCCGGTTTAAAAAGGTCACTTCTGGTTTAAAAAGGTCACTTCCGGTTTGATGTAGGGTCACTTCCGGTTTACCTGAGGTCACTTCCGGTTTGAATAGAGGCACTTCCGGTCTAGCTGAGGTCACTTCCGGTTTATTTGGGGTCACTTCCGGTTTAAAAAGGTCACTTCCGGTTTAAAAAGGTCACTTCCGGTTTGATTTAGGGTCACTTCCGGTTTACCTGAGGTCACTTCCGGTTCATTTGGGGTCACTTCCGGTTTGATTTGGGTCACTTCCGGTCTATCTAGGTCACTTCCGGTTTGATTAGAGGCACTTCCGGTCTAGCTGAGGTCACTTCCGGTTTATTTGGGGTCACTTCCGGTTTAAAAAGGTCACTTCCGGTTTAAAAAGGTCACTTCCGGTTTGATTTGGGGTCACTTCCGGTTTGATTTGGGGTCACTTCCGGTTTACCTGAGGTCACTTCCGGTTCATTTGGGGTCAATTCCGGTTTGATTTGGGGCACTTCCAGTTCATTCCGGGTTCATTGGGGCACTTCAGGGTCAATCCAAGATGGCCGCCACTCTGGAAGTGGGGGTCAAGGGTTGAATTGTGGAAGTGGGGGTGAAGGGGGTGAATATGGTAAGCATAAGGTGAACAAAGTGAATAAAGTTGGAATGGGTTGAATCGGTTGAAAAATGTAGAAATTAGAAGGGAAAAACTAAATTTTGGGAAAATTTGGTGTGAATTTCAAAATTGAAAATTTGGAAATTTTGCTAAGTGGGAAGGTGTGGAATAGGTAGGCAAAAGATGAACAGTTGAAAGTTGGAACGAGTTGAATCGGTGGAAAAATGTAGAAACTAGAAGTGAAAAACTAAATTTTGTGAAATTTTGCAAAATTTTGTGCAAATTTTAAAAGTGAAAACGTGAAATTTTTGAATTTGGCAAGTTTGGGAATGTCCCCAATGTGATTTGAATGTGTTGAAATAAGTGAATTTCAAACTGGAACAACAAAAATGTGAAATGTTGAATCTGCCATTAAGAATGAATGGGGAAAAAAATGCCACAAAATCGTGAATTTTGTGAAAACGGAAAATTTTTCGAACAAAAAAAATGTAAGCAGCCGTGTCATGAATATTTGGAATAAGTGAAAACTGGAACGGAGTGAATCGGTTGAAGTATGTGGAAGTAGTTAAGCGTCAAAAAAGTGAGCGGAATAAGTAGAATAATAATAATAATAATAATAATAAAGGACAGCAATAACAATAGTGTGAAGGTCTTCACCTTCACACTAATAACTAGAATTTGCAATTCCTGAAGAAATTGCGTGTGAAGGTGAAGAGGTTGAATAAATACTTGGGGAATACTGCAGAATGATGTTGAAAAGAGTTGAATCGGTTGAAAAATGTAGAAATTACAAGGGAAAAAGGAAATTTGGGAAAATTGGGTGTGAATTTCAAAATTGAAAATTTGGAATTTTGGGTAAGTGGGAAGTTGTGGAATAGGTTGGAAATGATGAACTGTTGAAAGGTGGAATGGTTTGAATAAGTTGAAAAATGTAGAAATTAGAGTAGAAAAACAAAATTGTAGAGATTTTTTGGTAAGTGGGAAGTTGTGGAATAGGAAGGCAAAAGATGAACAGTTGAAAGTTGGAACGAATTGAATCGGTTAAAAAATGTAGAAGTTAGAGCAAATCTTGAATCCTAATAGAGAATGAATGGGAAATAAAAGAAAAAAAAATGGCACTAAAATTTTTTGAAATTTGGAACAAAAGGATAAAAAACGGTTTCAGGAGGTTCACGTTTGGGGTTAAAATGTTGAAACGGGTTTAATCGGGCAGAATTTGCAAAAGTTAGTGCAAATGTATGTATTTAGGGCACTTAATGTAGAAATATGGTCACTTCCGGTTTGATTTGGGTCACTTCCGGTCTATTTGGGTCACTTCCAGTTTGATTAGAGGCACTTCCGGTCTAGCTGAGGTCACTTCCGGTTCATTTGGGGTCACTTCCGGTTTTAAAAGATCACTCCCGGTTTATTTGGGGTCACTTCCGGTTTGATTTGGGGTCACTTCCGGTTTACCTGAGGTCACTTCTGGTTTACCTAAGGTCACTTCCGGTTTGATTTGAGATACTTCTGGTTCATTCTGGGTTCATTGGGGCACTTCAGGGTCAATCCAAGATGGCCGCCACACTGGAAGTGGGGGTCAAGGGGGTGAATATGGTAAGCATAAAGTGAACAAAGTGAATAAAGTTGGAATGGGTTGAATCGGTTCAAAAATGTAGAAATTACAGTAGAAAAACAAAATTGTAGAGAATTTTTGGTAAGTGGGAAGTTGTGGAATAGGAAGGCAAAAGATGAACAGTGTAAAGTTGGAACGAGTTGAATCGGTTAAAAAATGTAGAAGTTAGAGCAAATCTTGAATCCTCATAGAGAATGAATGGGAATTAAAAGAAAAAAAAATTGCGCCAAAATTTTTTGGAATTTGGAACAAAAGGCAAAAAAACGGCTTCAGGAGGTTCACTTTTGGGGTTAAAATGTTGAAACGGGTTTAATCGGGCAAAATTTGCAAAAGTTAGCGCAAATGTAGGTATTTAGGGCACTTAATGTTGAAATAAGGTCACTTCCGGTTTGATTTGGGTCACTTCCGGTCTATTTGGGTCACTTCCGGTTTGATTAGAGGCATTCCCGGTCTAGCTGAGGTCACTTCCGGTTTATTTGGGGTCACTTCCGGTTGAAAAAGGTCACTTCCGGTTTGATTTCGGGTCACTTCCGGTTTGATTTGGGGTCACTTCCGGTTTACCTGAGGTCACTTCCGGTTCATTCAGGGTCAATTCCGGTTTGATTTGGGGCATTTCCGGTTCATTCCGAGTTCATTGGGGCACTTCAGGGTCAATCCAAGATGGCCGCCACTCTGGAAGTGGGGGTCAAGGGTTGAATTGTGGAAGTGGGGGTGAAGGGGGTGAATATGGTAAGCATAAGGTGAACAAAGTGAATAAAGTTGGAATGGGTTGAATCGGTTGAAAAATGTAGAAATTAGAAGGGAAAAACTAAATTTTGGGAAAATTTGGTGTGAATTTCAAAATTGAAAATTTGGAAATTTTGCTAAGTGGGAAGGTGTGGAATAGGTAGGCAAAAGATGAACAGTTGAAAGTTGGAACGAGTTGAATCGGTGGAAAAATGTAGAAACTAGAAGTGAAAAACTAAATTTTGTGAAATTTTGCAAAATTTTGTGCAAATTTTAAAAGTGAAAACGTGAAATTTTTGAATTTGGCAAGTTTGGGAATGTCCCCAATGTGATTTGAATGTGTTGAAATAAGTGAATTTCAAACTGGAACAACAAAAATGTGAAATGTTGAATCTGCCATTAAGAATGAATGGGGAAAAAAATGCCACAAAATCGTGAATTTTGTGAAAACGGAAAATTTTTCGAACAAAAAAAATTTAAGCAGCCGTGTCATGAATATTTGGAATAAGTGAAAAGTGGAACGGAGTGAATCGGTTGAAGTATGTGGAAGGAGTTAAGCGTCAAAAAAGTGAGCGGAATAAGTAGAATAATAATAATAATAATAATAATAATAATAAAGGACAGCAATAACAATAGTGTGAAGGTCTTCACCTTCACACTAATAATAATAAAGGACAGCAATAACAATAGTGTGAAGGTCTTCACCTTCACACTAATAATAATAATAACTAGAATTGCAATTTCTGGAGAAATTGCGTGTGAAGGCGAAGACCTTCGCACTATTGTTATTCTACTTTTTTTGAAATGAAAGACGGGAAAAATGAAAAAGGGAAATTAATGATGATAAATGATGATGAATAAAATAAATGGGTAAAATGAGTGTTATAATGATAAGCAGAAAAAATAAAAAGGGAAATAAATGATGATAAATGATGATGAATGAAATTAATGGGAAATATAAATTGGAAAAATAAAAAGGGAAATAAATAATGATAAATGATGATAAATAAAATAAATAGGAAAAATGATAAGTGGGAAAAATAAAAAGGGAAATAAATGATGAAAAAAATAAATGGGAAAATGATGAAAGTTACAAATGATAAGTGTTAAAAATGATAAGCGGGAAAAATAAAAAGGAAATTAAATTATTATAAAATAAATGGGAAAATGACAAAAGTTACAAATGATAAACGATAAAAATGATAAGCGGGAAGAATATAAAGGAAATTAAATTATTATACAATAAATGGGAAAATGACGAGAGTTACAAATGATAAGCGGGAAGAATAAAAAGGAAAATAAATTATTATTAAAATAAATGGTAAAATGACAAGTTACAAATCATAAGCGTTAAAAATATTAAGCAGTGAATAAAAACGAAAAAAGAAGCAGTACCCACAGTTGGAATCAAACTCACGCGGGGAAGCGGCTCGAGTTAATAAGCGCCCGCGTTACCAAGTGAGCTAATTGGCTTGCTCTTCTGAAGTGGTGTAATTTGCTTAATGTCATGAATGTTCATGTTGAATGCGCCATTAAGAATGAATGCGTAATTTTACACCACAAATGTACTAATTATGCACAAACGATAAATGTTTATGACGAAAAAAACTGCAGCCAGTGTCGTGTGAGTTTGTGTAATGGTGAGACGCCAGATGTGACACGTGTAAAATTCGAACCCACGCGGGAAAATGGCTCGTGTTGAAATCGCCATTAAGAATGAATGGGGATTTAAAAGTCACAAATTTGCTAATTACACAAAAACGGTTAATGTTATGGAAAAAAAAAATGGTAGCAAGCATGCCATGAATTTTTGGAATGTGTGAAAGTTTGAATGGGGTGAATCGGTTGAAGCATGTAGGACTAGTTAGATGTCAAAAAAGTGGGAGGAATAAGTTGAATAATAATAATAATAATAATAATAATAATAATAATAATAATAATAAAGTAGAATAACAATGTGTGAAGGCCTTCGCCTTCACACAATAAAGGACAGCAATAACAATAGTGTGAAGGTCTTCACCTTCACACTAATAATAATAATAATAATAATAATAATAATAATAATAATAATAATAATAAAGGACAGCAATAACAATAGTGTGAAGGTCTTCACCTTCACACTAATAATAAAGGACAGCAATAACAATAGTGTGAAGGTCTTCACCTTCACACTAATAATAAAGGACAGCAATAACAATAGTGTGAAGGTCTTCACCTTCACACTAATAATAGAGAATGGTGTAGAATAACATATGTGTGAAGGCCATCGCCTTCACACAATAATAATAATAATAATAGAGAATGGTGTAGAATAACATATGTGTGAAGGCCATCGCCTTCACACAATAATAATAATAATAATAGAGAATGGTGTAGAATAACATATGTGTGAAGGCCATCGCCTTCACACAATAATAATAATAGAGAATGGTGTAGAATAATATATGTGTGAAGGCCATCGCCTTCACACAATAATAATAATAGAGAATGGTGTAGAATAACATATGTGTGAAGGCCATCGCCTTCACACAATAATAATAATAATAGAGAATGGTGTAGAATAACATATGTGTGAAGGCCATCGCCTTCACACAATAATAATAGAGAATGGTGTAGAATAACATATGTGTGAAGGCCATCGCCTTCACACAATAATAATAATAATAATAGAGAATGGTGTAGAATAACATATGTGTGAAGGCCATCGCCTTCACACAATAATAATAATAGAGAATGGTGTAGAATAACATATGTGTGAAGGCCATCGCCTTCACACAATAATAATAATAGAGAATGGTGTAGAATAACATATGTGTGAAGGCCATCGCCTTCACACAATAATAATAATAATAGAGAATGGTGTAGAATAACATATGTGTGAAGGCCATCGCCTTCACACAATAATAGAGAATGGTGTAGAATAACATATGTGTGAAGGCCATCGCCTTCACACAATAATAATAGAGAATGGTGTAGAATAACATATGTGTGAAGGCCATCGCCTTCACACAATAATAATAATAATAATAATAGAGAATGGTGTAGAATAACATATGTGTGAAGGCCATCGCCTTCACACAATAATAGAGAATGGTGTAGAATAACATATGTGTGAAGGCCATCGCCTTCACACAATAATAGAGAATGGTGTAGAATAACATATGTGTGAAGGCCATCGCCTTCACACAATAATAATAATAATAATAGAGAATGGTGTAGAATAACATATGTGTGAAGGCCATCGCCTTCACACAACTAGAAAATGCAATTTCTGGAGAAATTGCGTGTGAAGGCGAAGACTTTGACTCACTTCTTGGGGAATGATGCCGAATGATGTTGAAATGAGTTGAATTACTTGAGAAATGTAGAAAAGAGAGGTGAAAAACGGAATTTTGGAGAATTTGGTGGAATTTTGGAGGATTTGGTTGAATTTCGAATCTGAAAATGTGGAATTTATGGTAAGTGGGAATTTGGGGAATAGGTAGGAAAAAGATGAAGAGTTGAAAGTTGGAATGGGTTGAATCGGTTGAAAAATGTAGAAATTAGAGTAGAAAAACAAATTTTTAGAGAATTTGGTTGAATTTCAAATTTGAAAATTTGGAATTTTTTGTAAAGGGAAGTTGTGGAATAGGTAGGCAAAATATGAATACTTGAAAGTTGGAATGGGTTGAATCGGTAGAGAAATGTAGAAATGAGAGTAGAAAACGAAATTTTGGAGAATTTGGTTGAATTTCAAATTTGGAATTTTTGGTAAGTTGGAAGTTGTAGAATAGGTAGGCAAAAGATGAACAGTTGAAAGTTGGAATGGGTTGAATCGGTTGAACAATGTAGAAATTAGAGTAGAAAAAAAATGTTGGAGAATTTGGTTGAATTTCAAATTTGGAATTTTTGGTAAGTGGGAAGTTGTGGAATAGTTAGGCTAAAGATGAAGAGTTGAAAGTTGGAATGGGTAGAATCGGTTGAAAAATGTAGAAATTAGACTAGAAAAACAAAATTTTGAAAAATTTGTTTGAATTTCAAATTTGGAATTTTTGGTAAGTCGGAAGTTGTGGAATAGGTAGGCAAAAGATGAAGAGTTGAAAGTTGGAATGGGTTGAATTGGTTGAACAATGTAGAAATTAGAGTAGAAAAACAAAATGTTGGAGAATTTGGTTGAATTTCAAATCTGGAATTTTTGGTGAGTGGGAAGTTGTGGAATAGGTAGGCAAAAGATGAAGAGTTGAAAGTTGGAATGGGTTGAATCGGTTGAACAATGTAGAAATTAGATTAGAAAAACGAAATTTTGGAGAATTTGGTTGAATTTCAAATTTGGAATTTTTGATAAGTGGGAAGTTGTGGAATAGGTAGGCAAAAGATGAACAGTTGAAAGTTGGTATGGGTAGAATCGGTTGAAAAATGTAGAAATTAGAGTAGAAAAACGAAAATTTGAAAAATTTGGTTGAATTTCAAATTTGGAATTTTTGGTAAACGGGAAGTTGTGGAATAGGTAGGCAAAAGATGAACAGTTGAAAGTTGGAATGGGTTGAATCGGTTGAACAATGTAGAAATGAGAGTAGAAAAATGAAATTTTTGAAAATTTGGTTGAATTTCAAATTTGGAATTTTTGGTAAGTGGGAAGTTGTGGAATAGGTAGGCAAAAGATGAACAGTTGAAAGTTGGAATGGGTAGAATCGGTTGAAAAATGTAGAAATTAGAGTAGAAAAACGAAATTTTGAAAAATTTGGTTGAATTTCATATTTAGAATTTTTGGTAAATGGGTGGTTGTGGAATAGGTAGGATAAGATGAACAGTTGAAAGTTGGAATGAGTTGAATCGGTTGAAAAATGTAGAAATTAGAGTAGAAAAACAAAATTTTTTAGAATTTGGTTGAATTCCAAATTTGAAAATTTGGAATTTTTTGTAAGTGTGAAGTTGTGGAATAGGTAGAAAAAAGATGAACGGTTGAAAGTTGGAATGGGTTGAATCGGTTGAAAAACGTAGAAGTTAGAGTAGAAAAACGAAATTTTGGAGAATTTGGTGTAATTTCAAATTTAAAAATTTGGAATTTTTGGTAGGTGAGAAGTTGTGGAATAGGCAGGCAAAAGATGAACACTTAAAAGTTGGAACGAGTTGAATCCGTGGAAAAATGTAGAAATTAGAAGTGAAAAACTAAATTTTGAGAAATTTTGCAAAATTTTGTGCAAATTTTAAAAGTGAAAACGTGAAATTTTTGAATTTGGCAAGTTTGGGAATGTCCCCAATGTGATTTGAATGTGTTGAATTAAGTGAATTTCAAACTGGAGCAACGTAAATGTGAAATGTTGAATCTGCCATTAAGAATGAATCGGGAAGAATTTGCCGGAATTTTGTGAATTTTGCGAAAACGGAAAATTTTTTGAACGAAAAAAATGTAAGCAGCCGTGTCATGAATATTTGGAATAAGTGAAAAGTCTTCACCTTCACACTAATAAAGGACAGCAATAACAATAGTGTGAAGGTCTTCACCTTCACACTAATAAAGGACAGCAATAACAATCGTGTGAAGGTCTTCACCTTCACACTAATAATAATAATAATCATAATAATAATAAAGGACAGCAATAACAATAGTGTAAAGGTCTTCACCTTCACACTAATAAAGTAGAATAACAATGTGTGAAGGCCTTCGCCTTCACACAATAATAATAAAATAGAATAACAATGTGTGAAGGCCTTCGCCTTCACACAATAAAGTAGAATAACAATGTGTGAAGGCCTTCGCCTTCATACAATAATCCCCTCCGTGAGTCGTCACCTTATCGTGGTGGAGGGGTTTGCGTGCCCCTATGATCCTAGGAGCCATGTTGTCGGGGGCTTCATGCCCCTGGTAGGGTCACCCATGGCAAACGGGTCCTAGGTGAGGGGCCAGACAAAGCACGGCTCACAGAAGCCCCTCATGATGATTAAAATAAATGGACTTCGTTTTCCCTCGCCCGGACGCGGGTCACCGGGGCCTCCCTCTCGAGCCAGGCCTGGAGGCAGGGCTCGAAAGCGAGCGTCTGGTGGCCGGGCCTTCGCCCATGGGGCCCGGCCGGGCACAGCCCGAAAAGGAAACGTGGGTCCCCCTTTCCATGGGCTCACCACCTGTGGGAGGGGCCAAAGGGGTTGGGTGCAATGTGAGCTGGGCGGCGGCCAAAGGCAGGGACCTTGGCGGTCTGATCACCGGCTGCAGAAGCTGGCTCTTGGGACATGGAATGTCACCTCTCTGGCTGGAAAGGAGCCCGAGCGTGTGTGCGAGGCAGAAAAATTCCGATTAGATATAGTCGGACTAGCCTCTACGCACAGTTTGGGTTCCGGTACAAGCCCTCTCGAGAGGGGCTGGACTCTCTTCCACTCTGGAGTTGCCCACGGTGAGAGGCGTCAAGTAGGTGTGGGTATACTCATTGCCCCCCGGCTGGGCGCCTGCACATTGGGGTTCACCCCGGTGAACGAGAGGGTAGCCTCCCTCCGCCTTCGGGTGGGGGGACGGGTCCTGACTGTTGTTTGTGTCAATGCACCAAACGACAGCTCAGAGTACCCACCCTTCTTGGAGTCCCTGGAGGAAGTGCTGGAGAGCGCTCCTTCGGGGGACTCCATCGTTCTACTGGGTGACTTCAATGCTCACATGGGCAATGACAGTGAGACCTGGAAGGGCGTGATTGGGAGGAACGCCCCCCCGATCTGAACCCGAGCGGTGTTCTATTATTGGACTTCTGTGCTCGACACGGATTTTCAATAATGAACACCATGTTCAAACATAAGGGTGTCCATGTGTGCACTTGGCACCAGGACACCCTAGGCCGCAGTTCGATGATCGACTTTATAGTCGTGTCATCGGATTTGCGGCCGCATGTTATGGACACTCGGGTGAAGAGAGGGGCGGAGCTGTCAACTGATCACCACCTGGTGGTGGGTTGGCTCCGATGGTGGGGGAAGATGCCGGTCCGACCTGGCAGACCCAAACGCTCTGTGAGGGTCTGCTGGGAACGTCTGGCAGAATCTCCTGTCAGGAAGAGCTTCAACTCCCACCTCCGGCAGAGCTTTTCCCATGTCCCGGGGGAGGCGGGGGACATTAAGCAGGCGTGGACCATGTTCCGCGCCTCCATTGTTGAGGTGGCCGACCAAAGCTGTGGCCATAAGGTCGTTGGTGCCTGTCGTGGCGGCAATCCCCGAACCCGCTGGTGGACAACGGTGGTAAGGTATGCCGTCAAGCTGAAGAAGGAGTCCTATCGGGCCGATTTGGCCTGCGGGACTCCGGAGGCAGCTGACAGGTACCGGATGGCCAAGCGGAACGCGGCTTCGGTTGTTGCTGAGGCAAAAACCCGGGCGTGGGAGGAGTTTGGTGAGGCCATGGAGAATGACTTCCGGACGGCTTCGAGGAAATTCTGGTCCACCATCCGGCGTCTCCGGAGGGGGAAGCAGTGCAACGTCAACACTGTTTACAGTGGGGATGGCGTGCTGCTGACCTCGACTCGGGACGTCATGAGTCGGTTGGGAGAATACTTCAAAGACCTCCTCAATTCCACCTACACGCCTTCCAATGTGGAAGCAGGGCCTGGAGACTCTGAGGTAGACTTTCCAATCTCTGGGGTCGAAATCACTGAGGTAGTTAAAAAACTCCTCGGGGGCAAGGCATAGATGAGATCCGCCCGGAGTTTTTAAAGGCTCTTATGTGGGGCTGTCCTGGTTGACATGCCTCTGCAACATTGCGTGAACATCGGGGACGGTACCTCCGGATTGGCAGACTAGGGTGGTCGTTCCCCTCTTTAAGAAGGGGGACCGCAGGGTGTGTTCCAACTACAGAGGAATCACACTCCTCAGCCTCCCTGGTAAGGTCGATTCAGGGGTGCTGGAGAGGAGGGTCTGTCGAGAGGTCCAACCTCGGATTTAGGAGGAGCAGTGTGGCTTTCGTCCTGGCCGTGGAACAGTGGACCAGCTCTACACCCTCAGCAGGATCCTTGAGGGGGCATGGGAGTTCGCTCAACCAGTCCACATGTGTTTTGTGGACTTGGAGAAGGCGTTTGACCATGTCCCTCGAGAAGTTCAGTGGAGGGTGTTTCGGGAGTACGGGGTGCTGAGCCAACTGATAAGGGCGGTTCGGTCCCTGTATCACCGATGCCAGAGTTTGGTCCGCATTTCCAGCAGTAAGTCGGATTCGTTCCCAGTGAGGGTTGGACTCCACCAAGGCTGCCCTTTGTCACCGATTCTGTTCATAATTTTTATGGACAGAATTTCTAGGTGCAGCCGAGGCATTGAGTGGGTCCGGTTTTGGGACCTCAGCATCGCGTCTCTGCTTTTTGCAGATGACATGTTGCTGTTGGCTTCTTCAGGCCGTGATCTCCAGCTCTCACTGGAGCGGTTCGCAGCCGAGTGTGAAGCGGTCGGGATGAGGGTCAGCACCTCCAAATCCGAGTCCATGGTCCTCTGTCGGAAAAGGATGGAATGCCCTCTTCGGATCGGGGATGACTCTTACATCACGAAGTGCATCGATGATGTGAATTGCTCGAAATCCGTCGTCACTCGCGCGAACTGGAAGCCGTGGCTGACAGGGGCTGTCCTCAGACTGCTGAGGGCCAGGGACAAGGCTTTCAGAGCGGGGGATGAGGCTGGCTTGAGGACAGCAAGGGCCGACCTGTCCCGAGGCATCAAAGAAGCGAAGAAGGCGTTCTCGTGCAAGGTCTCCACCCACTTCAAGGACAGCAAGGACGCACGTAGCCTTTGGCGAGGCATTCAGACCATCACGGACTACAAGCCCGCGCCGAGGAGCTGTGAGGGCGACATCCGTCTGCTGAACGATCTGAACCACTTCTTTGCTCGCTTCGACGCCCAGAACAGCACTTGCCCGCTGAAGACCACTCCCCCCCCACACGAGCAACCCCTGCGCCTCTCTGCCGACGGTGTGAGGAGGGCGCTTGCCGCTATTGACACCCGTAAGGCGGCGAGCCCTGACAACATCACGGGTCGAGCGCTGAAAGACTGCGCTGGGGAGCTGTCGGGTGTCTTCACGGACATCTTTAACGTTTCCCTGCAGCAGGCCATTGTCCCCTCGTGTTTCAAGGCTGCCACCATCGTTCCTGTGCCGAAGTAACCTGCACCGTCCTGCTTCAATGACTACCGCCCCGTGGCACTGACGCCCATCATCATGAAGTGCTTTGAGCGGCTTGTCATGGAGCACATCAAATCCGTTCTCCCCCCCACCATTGACCCTTTCCAGTTCGCGTACCGTGCCAAGCGGTCCTCTGAGGATGCCATCTGCTCTGCCCTCCACTCGGCCCTCACCCACCTGGAGAGAAAGGACTCATATGTGAGGTTGCTGTTTGTGGACTTCAGCTTTGCCTTCAACACCATTGTGCCGCAGCGACTCATCTGCAAACTCGACGAGCTGGGCCTCAGTACCTCCCTCTGCAACTGGCTGCTGGACTTCCTCTGTCAGAGGCCTCAGGTGGTGCGTGTTGGCGACAAAATCTCCGCCAGCATCACGCTGAGCACGGGGGCCCCCCAGGGCTGCGTGCTCAGTCCATTGCTCTTCACCCTGCTGACGCATGACTGCACTGTGACCTACAGCGACAACCGCATAGTGAAGTTTGCTGACGACACGACTCTGGTGGGTCTCATCACGAAGGGCGACGAGACTCGGTACAGGTCGGAAGTTGACCTTCTGACCACGTGGTGCAGGGACAACAACCTCCTGCTGAACGTCAGCTAGACCAAGGAAATCGTTGTTGACTTCCGGAAGGGTCACACAAAACACTTGCCACTGATCACCGACGGTGCTGTGGTGGAGAGGGTGAGCTGGACCAAGTTCCTGGGGGTGCACATCAGTGAGGACCTCTCCTGGTCCGCAAACACTTCGTCACTGGCAAAGAAAGCTCAGCGCCGCCTGTACTTCCTGCGGAAGCTCAGGCGTGCATGTGCTCCTCAGGCAGTCCTGTCTACATTCTACCGTGGCACCATTGACAGCGTCCTCACCAGTTGCATCGCTGTCTGGGGTGGTAACTGCACTGAACAGAACTTGAAGGCCCTGCAGCGCATAGTGAATACGGCTGGTAAGATTATTGGTGCTTCGCTCCCCTCCCTGAAGGACATTTACACCTCCCATCTCGCCCGCAAGGCAACCTCGATTGCGAGAGATGTGAGTCACTCAGCTCACTCTTTGTTTGACCTTCTGCTCTCTGGCAAGAGGTACAGGAGCCTGCGCTCCCACACCACCAGACTCGCCAACAGCTTCTTTCTCCAGGCTGTTAGGACCCTGAACTCGCTACCCCCTTCTGCGTAGCGTGCGGCACTGTTGCGCTATTTTCTGGAATGTCTGCTATACGCGCACTTGCTCCTTTTTTTTGCTCCTCTTATTTATTTATTTGTTGTGTTATTTATTCATTATTTATTCAGCACGCTGTTGTTATACTTGTTTGTCTGTTGTGGGCCATGTCTTGTCACCGTGGGATAGGGGGGAACGAAATTTCGGTTTCTTTGTGTGTCTTTGGCATGTGGAGAAATTGACAATAAAGTTGACTTTGACTTTGAGATCCTGCCCCAAGTGGAGGAGTTCAAGTATCTTGGGGTCTTGTTCACGAGTGAGGGCAGGATGGCGCGCGAGATCGACAGGCGGATCGGTGCAGCGTCAGCAGTAATGCGGACTCTGTACCGGTCTGTCGTGGTGAAGAGAGAGCTGAGCCAAAAGGCAAAGCTCTTAATTTACCGGTCGATCTATGCTCTTACCCTCACCTATGGTCACGAGCTATATGTTGGGACCGAAAGAACGAGATCCGGGATACAAGCGGCCGAAATGAGTTTCTCCCGCAGGGTGTCCAGGCTCTCCCTTAGAGATAAGGTGAGAAGCTCGGTCATCCGGGAGAGACTCGGAGTAGAGCCGCTGCTCCTCCACATTGAGAGGAGCCAGATGAGGTGGCTCAGGCATCTCATCAGGATGCCTCCTGGACGCCTCCCTGGGGAGGTGTTCCAGGCATGTTCCACCGGTAGGAGACCCTGGGGACGACCCAGGACGCACTGGAGAGAATATGTCTCACAGCTGGCCTGGGAACATCTTGGGATCCCCCAGGATGAGCTGGATGAAGTAGCTGGGAGAGGGAAGTCTGGGAGTCCCTCCTAAAGCTGCTGCCCTCGCGACCCGACCCCGGAGAAGCGGAAGAAGATGGATGGATGGGTGGATTTTTGTTTTTTAGGTTAAAACGTTTTATATAATGTGGTCCTGAATTAATGTTGTTGATTACTTTGAATTTAAAATTTATTGCTGTCATTCAATATTATTTGTTTATTATTCTTTTGTTGTATTTTTCAGCATGAAATGGCAGTTGGTCAAGAATCTTTATAGTTTAAGTAATTATAATTTATTTTTTAATTTCAGGCAAGCGGCGGCTCGGTGGCGCACTGGTTAGCATGTCTGCCTCGCAGTTAGGAGGGTGCCGGATCGATTCCACCCTCCCTGTGTAGTTTGCATGATCTCCCCTTTTCCGCATGGGTTTTCTCCAAGCACTCCGATTTCCTCCCTCATCCCAAAAAACACGATTGGTAGGCCAATTGAGCACTCCAAATTGCCCTTTAGGTGTGAGTGCGACTGCGGATGGTTGTTCGTCTCTGTGTGCCCTGTGATCGTCTGGCAACCGGTTCAGGGTGTCACCCGCCTACTGCCCGATGACTGCTGGGGTAGGCTCCAGCACGCCCGCGACCCCCATGGGGACAAGCGGTATAGAAAATGGATCGATGGATGGAATTTCAGGCAAAGTGATACACTTGGAATCTGATCTGTTACAGACTAAAAAACAATGTTAAATATTAAAGTTATTATTTGTTGTAAGTTGATCTTTCTTTTTTATTTTATTTTTTTGTTTTCTTTGATGTTAATAAGGGTACAAGCATGGGGGGGTGCAAAATATTTTCTTCATCCTAGGGGGTGCATCACAGAAACTAATTGAGAAGCACCGGCTTGGTCAGTGTGCGTGTTTTATTCCCACGAGCACTCACGCGCAGAGTTTTGCGGGTTTATCGTCAGGGAAACGGCATCCATTATTAAGTGCCTTTCAACTCGGGAAAGGCGCTACGTTTGTGAAATGTGACTCTGCTGGGGAAAGCGTTTGACAAAAGCGTCTGTCCACCCATCCGTCCAATCATCTGGCAAGAAAAATGAGCCGACCACCAGGGGTTGGGGTCAGATTTAGAACGGGGCTGCCCACCTCCTTCTCGCAGACCATCAGCCGGTGGTCTTTGAGCACGACGAAGCAGTTCTTCCAGATCTCCTGAAACATCCCTTTGCCGCAGAACCTTCTCAGCCAGCCCGCTTTGTCGGCTTGACAAGACGAAAGAGACGCCGCCTGCCACATAGCGCAGTTTGCACAACACAGATAGTTGACTGGATGGTTAGGTGTGCGACTTGGCTCCTTGGAGTGACCCTTCGGAGGGAGGCCTGGGTCGGGAATGCCCATCAACGGCGGCCCCCGCGTAAGCGCGCCAAGAGACACCGGGAGACCTCCTCTCGCAACCTCTTGGCAGAGGTACGTTGTAGAAAACCTCAAACCTCATTGATTTGTCGAATCGATTGCTATCGTTGCTGAAATCGGGCAGGCTGTCCACGTTGGTGACAAAAGATCCCAACAAGAAGCCTTCAAGTCATCACTACCACATTTGAAGAACTCAAAGCTCACAAGTCTTGTGCGTGAACTTTGGAGACGTGGGGGCTGCAGTCATATGGGCTCCCAACCACTGCATTTAGCGGGAGGAGGGGGGGGGTTATTTTCCAAAATTGAATCGAAGGGACCAAAAGTGAAGGTCGACTGCTGGTCAACAATAATCGGCACAAAATATGTTTTTTTTCTTTTGTGTGTAATCATTTGTCCGCTTGGAAAAAGTTCTTCACTTGTGGCATGGACGGTATGAACGTTTTTTTATTTTGAATGTTCAAAAACTGGTTTCAACCAACAATCAGCGAGTTTGTTGATTTCAAAATAGTCAACCCTTTCTTTATTCACCCATTGTCTTTCTGCCCTTTGTCCATCTTTCTTTGAAGGGACGGTAATAGAGAGCCCCACATAGGCACTTCTGTGATCGTACTGTATTTAAAAATGATGTCAGTACAACAATCCCCCCTGAAAAAAAACTCAACGGTATTTTGGAACGCACAGAGTTTTGGGCGGAGTCTGCTTGATTTGACACATCAGCCTGACTACGTCACAGAAGGAAGCGATCACAATTGCAAATCATTGTCCAAACTATCGCTTAGATTGAATGGAGAAATTGTGATCACTTCCTTCTGTGACATCATCAACCAAGACATGGAGGGCAAAGGCCAGATTCCTCATTAAAAGTGGGCGTTCTTAAAGCCATTCGTTGTTTCATTATTCCTCCAAAATGAAGGGATAAAATAGAAAATGCAATTATTTTTCATTTTCCTGTCAAAAAATACATAGTGTTCTCCTGAAAAATGAAGCACCTTGGCTTTGCTGCCCCTTTAAGTTTTTTCCAATTGCTGTGTGCTGCCGGCGCTAATGTACTTACCGTCTGAGTATCCGAGTGTGTGTTTGCTATTTAACATTGATGTTCTCTTCAATACATTTAACCGGTGATCCTTACCTTTGTGTAGTTCCAGGATGTTTTGAAAATGCATTTGATTAGTGATGGCCCAGGGTGTGAACATTTAGATTTTTTAACACAGAAATAGGTTTCAGTAACAGTCATACTTATGTTACCTGCAGATATAAATACACATTTTTTAATGTTAAAATTAACCAAAACGATAATTGAACCTAAATAAATACATTTTTTCAAACATTATTCAACCATCACAAATATAAATCTGCAATGTTTTTAAATCATGTTTACAAATGTAAAACTATCCATACAGTATTAAAAAAATGGGGGCTATTTAATAGAACAAAACTACTACGTTACAATATAAATATATACATATTTTATGTAGGACATATCAAACAAAACAATAAGCTCGGTGAAACACAACGATATAAACATCACTCTTGTGGGCTTTTGATTGCCCCCTTTGCTACTCAGCACTGGAGCCCGTTTTAATTTTAAAGCCATTGCGGTCCTTGTTTCATCATCCATGGCCTCTGTTCGTGTCGCCAACAGCTTCTACAAAGATGAACTCGATGTACATCAGGCACCACCCATTGTAGATCTTGGGATTACGCTGTAAAAGAAATATGCATATGGTGGGAAAAACACCACGACCTGTATAATAGTTTTTCCTTGATGCATCTCATGTCAGTCGCACATTTTGAACATGAAACAATCGCACAGGAACTAACAGAAAGTTTTTTTTTTTAATTTATTTACCAGTGCTATCAGAGCAGTCTTCCTGAGGGCTTTCTGCACGAGTCACACGAGCACGCATATTGAACGTCATTTGTGTAGAGCAGGGGTCACCAACACGCTGCCCGCGGGCACCAGGTCGCCCGTGACGACCGCATGAGTCGGCCGCAGGACTGTTCTAAAATTAGCTCAAATAGCGGCAGTTGTTAGTGAGCTGCATCTATTTATTTTACAGTCAAACCTCGGTTTTCGAACGTCCCGGTTCTCGAAATAATCGGAATTCGAACAAAAAAAAAAAAAATTGAGATTTCTTTGCTTCGGTTGTCGAACAAAATTCGGAGGTCGAACCTCGCGAGATGAGCCGGGAAGACCCGAGAAAACCCGACCGCGCAGCCAGGATGCCGACTGACTCCGTTGTCATTGTATTTTCATTACTTTGAGGATTGTATAAACCCCTAATCGTGCCTCCAAAGAACGCAAGGAGCAGTAAAGCCATCCAAAAACACAAAGACGCTCTTAAAGCAATGCGACAGTGAGCGCCCGGCCCGCTGCGGTTGCCCGATCGGACCAAATTAAGCTCCTTGCGCACTGAGGTCAACTTAAATTTTGGAAAGTAGATCAGGACTTTAAAAATATTTTCTAAATTTTAGCGACAGCTCTGTCACAATAATACGACCAGCGCGGTCCAGTTGCGCGGTCGGCGACGCGCTACTGTTGCGCTTTCGGTAATGTGCTGGGGTTGCTCGATCGGACCTGTTGGGTTTGCAGTTTCGTAGCAAACGTAAAGTGTCCACAGTACATAAAACAGAAAACGTCACGTCACTGCAATCCACACAAAATACGGCATAAGACACCGAACAAATAACACATTGACATAAATGACACTATAAGAGCACAAATAACTCAACTTGCTCTCATCATCCCAAAACATTTTCACTGAATGCTTCTTCAGTTTCCAAAAAACAACTTTTGAATTTGTTGATTCTAATCCAAGATACAGGTTTTGTTAATATGTCAGAAATCATGTTTTCTGATGGACA
The DNA here is from genome assembly GCF_059516105.1 of Syngnathus floridae. Lineage (NCBI taxonomy): Eukaryota > Metazoa > Chordata > Actinopteri > Syngnathiformes > Syngnathidae > Syngnathus > Syngnathus floridae. The sequence continues at coordinate 14,368,231 of NC_142422.1, forward strand.
GTACACGATATCAATCTTTCCCTTCTTGGATAGCGGTGATGCTCAGTGTCTATATCAGTCTGGTTCTCGTGTTGCACTTCTGCCTCATTATGATGTGATACATCTGTATTCATCCATCTCTTGTTCACAATCATGTCACCATTATCTTCACTATGTGATGTCTCCTCACCAAACCTAGTTTCAGTGGTTCTACTCCTTATGTCTATGGTTTCCCAATCATAGTCGTCATCTGTTTGTATTTGACTGTCAACCCTGATGTTTTTGATGAATTTCACGAGCCTGTGTTTTGATACTTTTTCTGTCTGTGAGTTGCAGACCAGATATGCTATGCTATACTTCTACTATACCCAACAAATATCCCGTTCTCACCTCTAGCATCTAGTTTCTTATTATCATGCTTGTATATATAGCATTCTGATCCAAACACCCACATTTTGGAAAGATCTGGCATTCTTCTCGTTAGCATATAATATGGAATGTTTTTGGTCCGCAGCGCACCGCCGAACGCGCAACAGTAGCGCGTTGCCGACCACGCAACTGCACCGCAATGGTCGCATTATTGTGACAGAGCCGTTGCTAAAATTTAGAAAATATTTTTAACGTCCTGATGTACTTTCCAAAATTTAAGTGGACCTCAGTGCGCAGGGAGCTTAATTTGGTCCGATCGCTCAACTGCAACGCACCGCCGAACGCGCAACAGTAGCGCGTTGCCGACCACGCAACTGCACCGCGCTGGTCGCATTATTGTGACAGAGCCGTTGCTAAAATTTAGAAAATATTTTTAAAGTCCTGATGTACTTTCCAAAATTTATCTGGACCTCAGTGCGCAGGGAGCTTAATTTGGTCCGATCGCGCAACCGTAGCGCGCCGGCGCTCACTGTCGCATTGCTTTAGGAGCGTCTTTGTGTTTTAGGATGGCTTTACTGCTCCCACTTGCTTTCTTTGGAGGCATGATTAGGGGTTAGTACAATCCTCAAAGTAACGAAAATACAATAACCACGGAGTCAGTCGTCATCTGGGCAACGCGGTCGGGTTTTCTCGGTTCCTCCCGGCTCATCTCGCGAGGTTCGACCTCCAAATTTTGTTCAACAACCGAAGCAAAAAAATCTCGAATTTTTTGTTCGAATTCCGCTTATTTCGAGAACCGGGACGTTCGAAAACCGAGATTCGACTGTAAAATAAATAGATGCAGCTCACTGACAAGTGCCGCTATTTGAGCTAATTTTAGAACAGTCCTGCGGGCGACTCATGCGGTCCTCACCGGCGACCTGGTGCCCGCGGGCACCGTGTAGGTGACCCCTGATATAATGTGTTTAATTCAATCCCCCACATGGTCAGACAATCTACAAGGAGACGTATGGTTAAAATTAATAATGATTGTTTGAAATTCTGTACATTATTTATACAACTTACAGCTGGTTCAGAGTTTTAGATTTTGAAATATCAAAGAAAGTCTGCTTTATTGTCAATTTCTTCACGTCAAGACACACAAAGAGATCGAAATTGCGTTTCCAACTATCCCATGGTGACAAGATGTATGTAGGTAGATAGATAGACAGACAGACAGACAGACAGACAGACAGACAGACAGACAGACAGACAGACAGACAGACAGACAGACAGACAGACAGACAGACAGACAGACAGACAGACAGACAGACAGACAGACAGACAGACAGACAGACAGATAGATAGATAGATAGATAGATAGATAGATAGATAGATAGATAGATAGATAGATAGATAGATAGATAGATAGATAGATAGATAGATAGATAGGTTGGACGATTAATAGAGAACACTTTTCGTCCAATCGCCAAAGGGCACTGAAATGGGCGATAATATGTATATTTTCCGTATGTAGTATGCAATACCTGCATCTCACTGGTGTTCTTAACACGAGAACAGCGGCTGTTCTGATCTACGTCAACAGCGGTGTGCGTCAATTGACGCTCCATCGATGCGACACGTTACCGTCGCACATCACATGGTAACGTACGTCATGTTATCGCGATCCTCTTGTTCGAGCGCACGCCCCGATAACGTAATTGTTTGAGGATATTGTAGCAGAGTGACGAGTGTAATTGTATCATAGTTTATGGAGAAAAACAATTTAAAAGGGACATTCGACGTGCTGTCAAATCAGTCATATTTAAACTTGCGCAATGACGTCGGCATGCGGTCACGGAGGAAAACGTAAGTTTTGGGGTGAATTTTTAGCAGCATGGGCGATTATTAGAGGTATCAATGTTTTTTATTTATGTCATCGCTAACACACACTGGGCGATTATTAGAATATGAGGGATAATTAGAATAAATACGGTAAATAAATAAGAGCAACATGGTTGAAATGGAGCAATTGTGCATACAGCAGACAGTCAGAATATAGCGCAAAAGTACAGGGCAGCCAACGTGGCCCAAAAGGCCAGGACGTTATGCAGTGGAGGGGGGAGAGAGTTCGGGATCCTAACAGCCTAGAGTATGAAGCTGTCGGTGAGTCTGGTGGTGCGGGAGCGCAGGCTTCTGTACCTCTTCCCAGAGGGCAGTAGATTAAACAGTGTGAGTGGGGTGATTTACATCACTCACAATCAAGGTCGCCTTGTGTGTGAGATGGGAGGTGTACATGTCCTTCAGGGAGGGGAGTGAAGCACCAATAATCCTACCAGCTGTGTTCACTATGCGCTGCAGGACCGTCATGTTGTATTCAGTGCAGCTTCCACCCCACACAGCGATACAACTGGAGAGGACGCTCTCAATGGTGCCATGATAGAATGTGGTCGTGATGGCTGGCGGAGCACTTGCCCGCCTGAGTTTCCGCAGGAAGTACAGGCGGCGCTGAGCTTTCTTCGCCAGTGATGCAGTGTTGGTGGTCCAGGAGAGATCTTATTATTAATATGATCTTATTTGATGGATTTAATTTTGACGTCTATTTTAGGTTATACCATAGCCCTAATATCAGGTTGCCGGAATAACCACAGTTAACATGGATCAATGGTTGTTTAAAACAGAGCATAGCAACTTCTGAACAGTATTAATATTGAATATTAAATTTATAAATGTATACAACTTCCCATTCCTTTTCAAACAGGTAGGCTCTGCCTATTTTGTGCAGTGGATTTTTTTCTGTTTGTATCTGTTGTTTGTACAGTCATAGTTTGAATGACTTTCACCTTGCTTGTGCTTTTGAGTGTATTTGTTTTCATTTGTGTCACGGAACGGATGGAACAGGGCGACCAAGTGCAGCTTGGACCAGTGTTTATTGACGAAAACAAACTAACAGACTCGGTAAACTGACATAACTTACTAACAAAACCAACAACAGGACTGACCAACAAAGACATGAAACAAAAAGACATGAAGACATTAACAATGATCCGACCGGGAGTGAAGGGCAGACAGGACTTAAATACACGACAGGTAACAAGAGGCAGGTGAGTGTGATTAGTACATTGATTGTGAGTTGACACAGGAAGGGAGGGGCGAGTACACAGACGCGGACAGAAACCATGACAACCTACATATAAAACAACCGGGGACGGGTCATGACAATTTGATTGGTTATGTGTGGTTTGCTTGGTTGAAACGAATGAATTCAATCCAATTGAATTCAAACTTCAGATTGGTTTTGGGTTTAATATTTCATATTTGATGCATTTAATTTTGTTGCCTTTTTTAGGTCTATGTGTGGACCTAAAATAGACGTCTATTTTAGGTTATTCTATAGACCTAATAGAGACGTCTAAATTAAGTCTATGTGTAGACCTATTATAGACGTCTAAATTAGGTCTACAGATAAACTTAGTATAGATGTCTATTTTAGGTCTATATATAGACGTAATTTAGACGTCTATAAAATAAACTAAAATAACCTAATATAGACGTGTATTTCAGGTCTACAGACAAACATAATTTAGACGTCTATAAAATAACCTAAAATAGTCTATATCAGGTTACAGAAATAACCAATTCACATCTATGGATCAATATGCATGTTAAACACAAATCCAAACAACTTCTGTACAATATTTATACAACTTACAGCTGGTTCAGACATTAAAATTTCAAAATATGATCATATTCAATGTTTTTAATTTAGATGTCTAATATAGATCTATACCGTAACCAATTTTAGACGTCTAAATTAGGTCTTTACGAGACCAGACATCTAGTAGATGTCTATGGCTGACTCAGCTGAGTTTGACCAATTAGTTTTTAACCGCAACAGATGCCACAAGACACAATTGTTCTTCAGATGTTTTTTATTACCTCTGCAGGTTTTAACTTCATTTTGGATCTTAGCTTGCAAACTTAACCTCAGTTCTAACCTTCATTTATGATCTTGCAATCGACACGTGCATTAGCGACATGGGCTAGCTTGCTCGCTCGAGGTGACACCATTTCGACGAGGGTCAGCTTAGCACATCTCTTTGATTCCAACCAATCGCGCGCTCTCCCTCCACAACCTGCCGGCCGCCTCATCGTCCCGTCCCTCTGGCGCCGCCTCCTTCACGGCGCAGTCGCTGAACACAAAGCAATCAAAACAAAATGGCACTCGTGGGTTTGGCTTGGCTCCGATATGGCGGACAGAATGCATCTCGAAGATTGGGAGCAGGTAACCTTGACTTATTTGATGTACGAGGAGTTTTTTTTAGCAGTTTTTTTTTTGTAAGACACGACCCGTCATTCAGCCTATTTTGTTGCTTTGACGCATGAAATGAGTGCAGTATGGTGGCAGGGACTCAACTCGGTTTGCTACAGGTGGCAGTGATTCTTTAAAAAAAAAAAAAAAAGGCTTCATTGTGTTTTCCTGACCATTTGTGCCTGTCTATGGCGTTTCCCATCAGCTTTGAGCATGAAGCTAGCTAACAGCTGTGTGCTTGTTTGAAAAGCACTGTAATTCTCTGAGTAAACTTCTGCTGGGAGTGGTGAGAAAGGGACAAAGGCACATTAGTAACTTGAAAAATTACCGGCAGGACTCCATGTCGCCGCGTCAGCCGTTGTAAACCTGACCAAAGTTGTTCGGTTAACAATAACCTCGGTTTTCAAACGTCCCGGTTCTCGAACAAATCCGAATTCTAACGAAAGATTCGAGATTTTTTTGCTTCGGTTGTCGAACAAATTTCCGAGGTCGAGCCTCACGCGATGAGCCAAGAGGACCCGAGAAAACCCGGCCGCGCGGCCCGGATGCTGACTGACTCCGTTGTTATTGTATTTTCGTTACATTGAGGATTGTATTAACCCCTAATCATGCCTCCAAAGAAAGCCAGTGGGAGCAGTAAAGCCATCCGAAAGCACAAAGATGCTCTTAAAGCAATTTGACAGTGAACGCCCGGCGCGCTGCGGTTGCGCGATTGGACCAAATTAAGCTCCCTGCGCACTGAGGTCCACTTAAATTTTGGAAAGTACATCAGGACTTTAAAAGTATTTTCTAAATTTCAGCGACGGCTCTGTCACCATAATGCGACCAGTGTGGTGCAGTTGCGCGGTCGGCGGCACGCTACGGTTGCTCGGTCGGTGGTGCGCTGCAGTTGCGCGATCGGACAAAAATGCACAAATGAAAAAATGCTTAAAAAAGGTGTTTTTTTTGGTCTGGGAACGTATTAAATTTTTTCCCATTATTTATAATGGGAAAAATAGATTCGGAATTCGACCGATTCACTTCTCGAACCGCCTTCTGGAACGGATTATGGTCGAAAACCGAGGTTTGACTGTATAACGTGATGGGGAAAGCGGTACCGACTAATGTTCGGTCGTTACACCTTCAAACGTTGCTGGAGTCCATCATTGCCCTTTCTATGAAGAAATGTCTGTTATCCCTGCGATGTTGAACTAACAAAATTCGTGCCATAATTTTCGAAGTAGCCTAAGTTACAGTAACCGACAAAAGCACCACTTAGGACAGCAAAGGGGGTTATCCGAAAGTTAGGACAATTTATTTCAGATTTTTTGAAGTTAGGATGCTTCTGTAATACACGTTTTATTTTGAGATAGGATGCGCAAACCAATTTAGGAAGAGCTGTTCTGTAATATGCTTTTCCTAAATACAGTCCTAAAGTGCCGTTGCCACGGCAACTAGACAGCTAAAATAAAATTCTCAAGTTAGGACGTTTCTCTAATATGACCCCAGATCCACAATCTCAATCCCCTTACTGTGACTATTGCTATCCCAAACTACAGCCAAAGCGTTTTGACATTGCTGATGACGGATATTCACAAGCCCCTCGCCCCGTACCTGAAGTAGCTCCCTGACTGATCCTCGAGCCCCGGGGTGACGGCACAGTACAAACTGGTCTGGCTTCCTTGCCATGGCGTCTTCATGAGCAGCATCGCTGGCAGCCTCAGCAGCGCCCCCATCAGGGGGAACCGACCCTCCACGTGACGGCCCAGCTCGGTCCGAATGACACCGGGGTGCACGCAAAACGAACTCACTCCCGAACCTGAGCAGCAAACGCATAGCGTCACCCCAAGTCACAGCGTGCCAGCTAACGTGGCGCTAAGCCGTCAAGTCCGGTAGGCGTGCTTGAAACATTTTGATGTCACGTGTGCTATTTTTTAGCCTCTTAATGCCAATTGCCTGTTAGCTTCTGTTCAGGTTGAAGTGAAAATAAAAATGACATTTAAATTTGGACACAGCACAGAGAGGTGCCTTGTCAATAATTGTACCAAATTTGAATGTATTAAGAAACAAATCTCTGACGAGATAAAATGAGGCTCCAAAATCTTGAAGCATTTGTCCAGGAGTTGCTCCAACAGAAATGTTGTCGGAAAGGGCATCCATACTGCATTGGACAAATGCTGAGGTGGCAAAGCCAAAGTGGCGCACACCTGTTGGCTTGACTTTTCCCAGTTCAGCCGTGACATTTGCTGGCTGCTAGCTTCTGAAACCATTGCTCAGCACCCATTAGCTTCTGCTGGTTGCGCGGAGCTGACGACTTTGGCCTTCTTTGAGTTGCCAAACATTGATAGTATTCGGCAAGTGCGGAAAGCCATAAGAAAGTGCACGTGCATGACCTCTGAGACGGCGTGCTAGCTCTCTGCTAAATAGCACATTGGCAAGCTTGCTCTGCCGGTAGCTCTGCAGCGAACTGTACGGGCGAGAGCTGAAGAACAGATCGGAAAAGTCGATGTGACCTGAACACAAACATGCGGAACAAACATGGGCTCATACGGTAGCAAAGCGACTCAGGAAGCTAAGCGCTCAAAGATCGTACCTCCCCGGTGGGCGACGGATGACACGGTGACCACGCGGCTGGGGGCGGAGCTCTTCAGTTTCGGGAGAAGCAAATTGGTCAGAAGGAAGTGGGACAGATGATTGACAGCAAATTGAGTCTCAAAGCCGTCCTCTGTCAGCCATTTGGGACACATCATCACACCTGGACATGCGCACAGACAATGGGGTAGACGGACAGACTGCGGGGCAGACGTCCAGGTGTACAGACAATCAGCCAGACACCGTGAGCCAGGCGGCCGTACCGGCGTTGTTGACGAGAACGTCCAGTCTGTCCTCGCTATCCAGGAAGTCTTTAGCAAAGCTTCGGACGGAGTGGAGGGAGGCCAGGTCCACGTGTCGGATCACCACGTTGCCGTTGCCCGTGGACTTGCGGATGTCCTCGGCCGCCCGCTCGGCCCGAGAGAGGTCCCTGCATGCCATCACCATGCGGGCACCTACGGGGACCCGCATCACGGCATAATGCTAACAGCCCGAGTCTTCACTCGAGCGGCGCCGTAGCTGAAGCTTGCTCGGAACTCAAACTGTGCCGTATGAGACAAAGCAAAGAAGAGCCTAGGCGAAAGGACGGGGCAGCCATGAATCTAGGCGCCGCCGTATATGTCACCGGCACAGGGAGAGGAAGTAATCAATTTCACAAGGCTACAAGAGGAAGTCTTCATCTACATCACCGGTGTCAAACTCTAGGCCCGGGGGCCAGATACGGCCAGCCACATCATTTTATGTGGCCTGCGAAGACAAATTGTGCCTCAAATTCATGTGTCATTACTACAATTGTAAATTGTCTTCACTTTTAATAATATCTTTTTTAAAATATTTGACCAGTTTTTACTCGTCTGATTTGAAAATGAGTGATTTGTCAGTTTGTTTTGTAGCTTTTACGGTATATAATATGAAGTGCTCAAACATTTATTTGGGTTGACAGTCATAATGGCCCTCCAAAAGAAGCTATGACTCCAATGCGGCCCGCAAAAAAAATGAGTTTGACACCCCTGATCTACATTATCAGCTTACGCAGCTTTGCTGAGCCTCACAGCAACCTCTGACCTATGATGCTTTAAGAACATATATGTGTGTGTGTGTGTGTGTGTGTGTGTGTGCGTGTGCGTGTGCGTGTGCGTGTGCGTGTGTGTCCACCTTGCATCACCATGATGCGTCAAGTTCCCGCTAGCGGCTAGACCTTCGCAAGTTGTCCAGGCGACCCGCCTGCTCACCTCGCCTTGCCAACTCTCGGCACGTCTCCTTGCCAATGCCCGTGTTGGCGCCTGTCACCAGCACCGTCTTGCCATCCAGACGCTCACCACTGCGGCAAACGCCACCACCGATCCACTTGCGCATCGCCGCCATGCCTGGGCGCGCCGCACACACGCAGATTGTGAATAAGGAGATGAAGTAAGATTATCTGTAATGTAGAGGCAACGTGTGATCTTCTCACAGATGACCAGGACTGCTCCAAGTAGGGCGCCGCACCGGAGCAGCATGCCCCCCCGGGCCTCCGAAACCTCTGCGTCTGACCCAACACCGGGCCATGGCAGAACCAAGAAACCAGGCCCGGCTGTCATGACACTGTTCCGCTCCACAGAGTGTTCCTGTCAACAAAGTGTTCCAGTCCACACGTTCTGCTTTCCAGACTGGTCAGCTACACTACAGTGTTCTTGGCTCCACAGTATTCTGATCCACAAAGTGTTCCAATCAATAGAGTGTGACGGTATACAAAATGATCCGGAGCTCCACAGTATTCAGGTCCACACAGAGATTTCCAGTCCACAGGACGTTGTTGTCCACAAAGTGTAGGGGTCTACAAAGAGTTCAGGTCCCCGGAGTGTTCGGGCCGACACTGTGTTTAGGTCTATAGAATGTTCCGGTCCATAGAAGGTTCTACTTTTTACAGTTCTGGTGTGCAGGACATAAAACGGAGGGGGTGGGGCCAGATTAAATCGGATTGGAAAGGATTAAAAACCGCACATGCCGACGCTAAACACAACTTCCTGTTAAATAGGACAGCATGTGTGTACTCTCTACTGTACATAAATTATTTCATATACATATTCAAATTGCTCTTACTCTGTTGTTTACCTGGAGCATGTAAGGAATTTAATATTCAATAAAATAAGATAATGTCATGTCAGTCAGTTGAATGCCAAACTTTAATTGAGTGATTTCTTGTCAATTCGAATTTTGTTTTTATTTTTGGTCACACACACATACACAGTCATATGCGGGAATCGAACTCATGGTGTCGGCACACAAGACAGGCAAGTGTACCCCTGCCTTCACCATCAGCATCAAATTAATTTTTTTGGTCACACATGCACACCGTCATGCGGGAAGCGAATTCACGGTGTCAGCACACAACACAGGTGAGTGTACCCCCCACAGGTGTTAAACTCAAAGCCCGGGGGCCAGATACGGTCCGCCACATCATTTTATGTGGCCCGCGAAGACATATTTGCATCAAATTCGTGTCATTACTAAAATTGCAAATTGTCTTCCCTTTAAAAAAAAATATTTTTAAGATACAAGTTTTCACTCGTCTGATTTGAAAATTAATTATTTGTCAGTTTGTGTATACAGTGTTAGCAACAGGACTGTACATATACAGGACTGTCTCATAAAATTAGAATATTGTGATAAAGTTCTTTATTTTCTGTAATGCAATTAAAAAAACATAAATGTCATACATTCTGGATTCATAACAAATCAACTGAAATACTGCAAGCCTTTTATTATTGTAATATTGCTGATTATGGCATACAGCTTAAGAAAACTCAAATATCCTATCTCAAAATATTAGAATATCATGGAAAAGTATATACTAATAGGGTATTCAACTAATCACTTGAATCGTCTAATGAACTCGAAACACCTGCAAGGGTTTCCTGAGCCTTGAAAAACACTCAGCTTGGTTCAGTAAACTAAATCACAAGTATGGGAAAGACTGCTGATCTGACTGCTGTCCAGAGGACCATCATTGACACCCTCCATCAGGAGGGTAAGACACATAAAGAAATTCCTCAAAGAGCAAGCTGTTCACAGAGTGCAGTTTCAAAGCACATCCACAAAAAGTCTGTTGGAAGGGGGAAATGTGGCAAGAAACGCTGCACAACCAAGAGAGATGACCGCAGTCTTAACAGCATTGTGAAGAAGAGTCGCTTCCAGAATTTGGGGGAGCTTCAAAGACAGTGGACTGAAGCTGGAGTCCAGGTATCAAAAGCCACTGTTCACAGACGTGTCCGGGAAATGGGCTACAATAGCCGTATTCCCATGGTCAAGCCACTTCTGAACTCAAGACAACGGAAGAAGTGTCTGACTTGGGCTATGTAAAAGAAGCACTGGACAGTTGCAGAGTGGTCCAAAGTCCTCTTTTCAGACGAAAGCAAGTTTTGTATTTCATTTGGAAGTCAAGGCAACAGAGTCTGGAGAAAAGCTGGAGAGGAGCAAAATCCAAATTGCTTGAAATCCAGTGTGAAGTTTCCACAGTCAGCGATGGTTTGGGGAGCCATTTCAGCTGCTGGTGTTGGTCCACTGTGTTTCATCAAGTCCAGAGTAAATGCAGATTTTAGAGCACTACATGCTTCCGTCTGCTGAAAAGCTTTATGGAGATGATTTCATTCTCCAGCATGATCTGGCACCTGCCCCACAGTGCCAAAACCACCAGTAAATGATGTATTGACCATGGCATTACTGTCCTCGATTGGCCTGCCAATTCCCCTGACCTGAACCCCATAGAGAATTTGTGGCGTATTGTGAAGAAGCTAAAAGACACCAGACCCAACAATGCAAATGAGCTAAAGGCTATTGAAGCATCCTGGGCATCCATAACATCTCAGCAATGCCACAGGCTGATTGCCTCCATGCCACGCCGCATGGGTTGCAGTAATCCGTACAAAACGATTCCCAACTAAGTACTGAGTGCATTAATGGACATTTTCAAATGTTTGATTTTGTTTTGTTATAATTTTTTTTTTACTTGGTCTGAGGAAATATTCTAATATTTTGAGATAGGATATTTGAGTTTTCTTAAGCTGTATGCCATAATTAGCAATATTAAAATAATAAAAGGCTTGCAATATTTCAGTTGATTAGTAATGAATCCAGAATGTATGACATTTTTGTCATTTTGTTGTTACAGAAAACAAAGAACTTTATCACAATATTCTTATTTTCTGAGACAGTCCTGTATGTACAGTGAATAAAGAGCATGGCTCCCTGTGAATTCAAAGCAGCAGTCTTTCCTTGTAATAGGACCCAACACAACACATTGCGCTTCCATGTAGTGTTTGTACCTTTTTCATGATATTTATTTTGATACAGCAAAATGCAGGTCGGAACGGCAAATTCGTGCTACCACATAAAAAGCTGTCAATAACTTTTCATGATAGCCATGTTTCCATGAAACACCAAAAGTCTTGGAAGAAAGCCTGTTTTGGACCTGGTTGTAAAAAAGGAAGGCAGACCGTCAGGTGCTGAAAGCCTTTTTTTTCCCACATCAATTGTGAAAGGAAACTTTTACAACAGCCATCAAGTACCGTTGCTACTTGGCAGGGTTTCAGAGGCGATTGTGTCTATAAAATGCAAAATTTTGAGTTTTCTCACGGCTTATGGCCATACTACCCTGAGAGCGCCCGATCTCGGAAGCCAAGCAGGGTCGTGCCTGCTGCCTGGTTAGTACTTGGATGGGAGACCGCTTGTGAATACTAGGTGCTGTAAGCTTTTTTTTTTCTTTTGAGCACTTCATTAGTTTAAGCAAACTTTTTTTTACAACACCCATCACAAATGGCATTCGGAAACTAAAAGCCCAGTTTGAATTCCGACTATAAGTTTGAAACCTATATTGTGTGGCGACATCGATAGCATTCTAGTTCACGTTTTTACCGCTAGAGGACAGACTATGTACAGTGAATATAAATCATGGCTCCCTGTGAACTCAAAGCAGCAGTCTTTACTTGTAAAATAACCCAACACAACACATTGCGCTTCCATGTAGTGTTTTTACCTTTTTCATGACATTTATTTTGATACAGCAAAATACAGGTCGCAACGGCAAATTTGTGCTACCACATAAAAAGCTGTCAATAACTTTTCATGATCGCCATGTGTCCATGAAACACCAAAAGTCTTGGAAGAAAGCCTGTTTTGGACCTGGTTGTGTGTGACATGGATTGGAGACGTTCAGGGAATACCAGATGCTGAAAGCCTTTTTTTCCCACGCCAATTGTGAAAGGAAACTTTTACAACAGCCATCAAGTACTGCTTGGCATGTTCAGGGGCGATTGTGTCTATAAAATGCAACATTTTGAACCCTCCCACAGCTCTGGCCATACTACCCTGAGAACGCCTGATCTTGCCCGATCTCTGAAGCTAAGCAGTGTTGGGAGTGGTTAGTACTTGAAGGGGAGACCGCTTGGGAATACCAGGTGCTGTAAGCTTTTTTTTTTTTTATATCTCGGCCTTTGTTATTCTGCACGAATAATGTAAATTTCTACTCCCTCCTGTAGGTGGACTTACTGTGCTTTCTTTTTAAGTTTTTCTTTAACTGTTTTCTCCGCATGAATCGCATGAGTTATGAACTCCTCTAGAGAAGCGATGGGGAGTGAGACCATATTTTGTTCAATCCAGGCCTTTATTTGTGGTCGCAGGCCATTAAGCATTGCTTGTTTGAATCTTTGATTAAAGGGGCCTCTGGGGTCCCCGTCTTCAGCAATGCCACTAAATCGGATACAGTCTAGGTCTGTATTCTTGCACAGACTCATTTGTGAGTTGTGTAGTTTGGCTAATTACTGCATAATTTGGGTGTTTGATGAACACTCGCCACATGTTCCCAAAAACAGAATTTGGAGGGTTCATACTGTGTATAGCCTCATTTACAGGCATGATGATGTCATGATTTTCCCCTGTATATGGACGTCACTGCCCTTTGCATTCGTGCCATTTTAGTCCGGTTACATGCATGAGAGTTTGGAGCATTTCTGGCCCATTTACGTAAATGATAACTTTGTTGTAGGTCAATTATGCCTTGGATACACCCTTCTATGTCATCTACAGGTTTTGGGATGTACTCCAGGACTCTAATCATTTGTTCCTTCGTCCACTGTGTACCAAAACGTAATGTGGCTGGTGGTCTTTTCCGGCACGTGGATTTGTGACCTGAATGAGTCCAAGTACCTCGCTTGGATCAGCTACTTCTGGATTTTCCACAAGCACTGGTGATGCTCCCATTACTTTTTTCCATGACAACCCGGGTCCTTGGCCCCTAAGCGTCATTCTATGTGCATTTATACCGGACGCCACAGATTGTTCAGGGTCAGCATTATCATAATTTGGCGGTGGTAGTGTTGGATAAAGTTGTTCTTGTCTAGGTGTGAGTGTTACATTGTCGTCTTGCAAAGGCTGTTTCTCTTTTTATGCAATGTTTGAGTTTTGCCCAATACTCAGCCCCTGTAATATTTGCTTGTGTTTGACTCTGCTGCAGTGAAGGTGGGCGGAGCCTCCTTCCCTCCTGGTGGTCTCAATGGAGGAAAAGTATGCGGAGCCCTCTCCCGTCCAATTGGAACACGACGCCCCCTCCCCGCGTCCGAGTCCCGCTGCCGCCGTCACTCCCCCACTGGGCGTCATCAGTGAGGGGACGGGTGAGGGGGCGGGCAGCAAAGGAGCGGTGCCGCTGATCGACGCGGCGGCAGCAGAGAAGGCGTGTCGGGAAGTCCTGCACAAGCTCAAGCCTAGACACACCGACCCCGCCTGCGACGGGGACAGGTCGACCGGGTCAGACAGGGACCAGGACGGGGACGAGGACGAGGACGGGCGGGTGGAGGGTGGCCGGCGGCGGCGGCCCAACCCGTCCAAGCAGTCGTGGCTCCTGCGCCTGTTTGACTCCAAACTCTTTGACGTGTCCATGGCCATCTCTTACCTGCATAACTCCAAGGAGCCCGGCGTGCAGGCCTATATCGGCAACTGACTCTTCAGCTTTCCGCACGACGACGTCGACTTCTTCCTGCCGCAGCTCCTCAACGTGTACGTGCACATGGATGAGCACGTCGGCGACGCCATCAAGCCTTGCGTGGTGGGTGCGGGCGCGCACGTGGCAAACACACACGCGCACAACCTATGCACACACATGCAGTCGATGCAAACACGCACAGGACAGTTGGGTTGGATTTTATATTTGCGTGAAGTTGTGGGGGAAGCTTTGCCAAATGCCGACATATGGCATCAGGAACCAGCAGTGTTTTCTTGGCTGCCAAAGGTGTGTGTGTGTGTGCGTGTGTGTGTGTGTGTCTGTGTGTGTGTGTGTCTGTCTGTGTGTGTGTGTGTGTGTGTGTGTGTGTGTGTGTGTGTGTGTGTGTGTGTGTGTCTCTCTGTGTCTATCTGTCCCTCCCTCAGGTGCATCGCTGCAGGCAGAACATCTCCTTCAGCCTGCAGTGCGCATGGCTACTGGCGGCGTACTCGTCCGATATGCACATCTCAACGAAGCGCCACTCGCGAGGTGCCAAGTTGCGCAAGCTCATCCTGTCTGACCAGCTCAAGCCGGCCGCCAGCCGGGCCCGCCGAGACCCCCTGACGCTGGCGCCCTTCTGTGCCCACCAAGATAGGCCTGTCGCCCTCCAAACGCACACACCAGCGGTCCAAGTCGGATGCCGTCGTGGCAGTCAGCCTCAGTGGCGACCTCGAGGACAGCCAGCAACCCCAAAGTGGAGAGCAGCCATGACGAGGTATGCGGGCACCCTTAATTGATTGAGAAAAGGCCGCCAATTAGCTGGCTTGGGCAAGTCCCACCTGCTGCTGCGTCAAACCGCAATGGGGCCAAACCTAACGCCCGCCGCCTTGTGTTGTTTTGGCCCACGGGCCGGCAGCGCGACTTCATCAAGTCTTTGATCGCCATCGGTAAGCGTTTGGCCACGCTGCCCACCAAAGAGCAGAAGACGCAGTGGCTCATCTCGGAGCTATCACTGCTCAACCACAAGCTGCCCGCCCGCGTCTGGCCGCCCACCGCTGCCTTCGAGCACCACGTGGTGCGCGTGCCGCATATGCAGGCCATCGTGCTCAACTCCAAGGACTAGGTGATGCCCGCCTTCTCTTTGCATGTATCGCCTCTTGATCTTTGACGTCGGAGCACGAGCGTGGTGGCGGCAAAGTCACTTGGCAGATGTGGAACTGTTTGTTGCCGCTCCAAGTTCACACAAAATAAAACAACGCCATCGCTGTCCCGGGCTTAGTTTAGCATATAGAAAGCAGCACTGAGTTTTAGAGAGTTTTAGGCTACAAATTCTAGTTATTGATCTGACTCCAAATTACCACCAACACTTAACTGTTTTAGCACATAATTGCGCACCTAACAATTTTGCGAGTTCGTTCTGTCAAAGAGAAGACCAGTTGATCAATCAGACCGAATTCACCAATTGTTTATTCCTGACAAAGCAAGCTAATACAGGCGCCTGGGTCCCAGGTCCCTCACACCAAAACTCGTGTGTTGTTGTGACCATCAAAAACAACACATTCTTCCAGGTTGCCCAGTTATAAAGAAACACAATATGAATATTCAAACATGCAAAACATTGTGTGATGATTGGTCGATGGCCATCTCCTCCCCGTCTGGGTGTTATCGCTGAGTGCAGCTGTCCGGCCTCAGCTGTCTGGCGGTTGGGTTTTCCCCGCGAAGCCCGACCACCAGCACGGGGTGTGATTCTCGTTTCTCACCGACCTTGAGATGTTCTCGTCAGGTGCCCTCCCTGTTCTTGCCGGGCCGATGATAAATCCTGTTGCACAACACTTCGAAGAAAACAACTTCGTGCAGTTGCCTGCACAATTCCTTACCACCCACCATGCGACCACACAAGCACAGCCATTACTGGAAATTATATTGATGTGATTATATATAAGTCTAACGCAGCCTCAATAAAATATGTTTGCAAACTGCCGAAAGCACATTTCCCTTTAAGAGTGACTGACGAACGTTAACTAACTAACTAACTAACTGGTAGGGAGGTAGGTCGGTAGGTAGATAGATAGGTACATATGTTATTGATCCCGGGGGGAATTTCAGTTGCCAGCAGTTAAGTATATAAATAACAGATATACAATATAAAATCGGAAGCTACTGAAGCTACTCCTCCACCCAGTGACGGTGCTGTAGAGTAGGTGGACATGGTTGTCTTTGATGGACAGCAGCCTGGCCAACACCTGCTGTTCTGCTACAGATGCCAGATCAGGCAGCTCTGTGCCCACAACAGAACCTGACTAGTTTGTCCAGGCATGAGGCATCTCTCTTCTTGATGCTGCCCCCCAGGGCGCCACTGCAAAGAAGAGGGCGCTCACCAAACAGAACGATAAAACATCCGCAGCATCACATTGCAGACATTGAAGGACGCCAACCTCCTGAGGAAGTACATTGTCCTTTCTTACAAAAAGTGTCCACATGCGCAGAGCAGTCGAATTTGTCGTCCACCAACACTCCAAGATCCTTAAAGGTCTGCACACAGTCTCTATTGATAGTCACTGGCTCAGGATGAGGACTGGGCCTCCTGAAGTCCACCACCATTTCCCTAGACCTAGCGGTGCTTGTAGTTGGAGCCACACCAACCGACGAACCACTGAACCAGGCCCCTGTAGTCCTCCTCCTGTCCATTTCTAATACAGCCAAGCAGTGTCATCCCCAAACTTATGCACATGGCAGAATTCAGTTGTATGGAAGTCAGAGGTGTACATGGTGAATTGGAGTCATGGAGACAGATCATACAATAATCTTATTGAGCGTTTCATATATTCATGTTTCATATATATATATGTATATATATATATGTGGTCGTCGCGAAGGAGCCCTGTCCGCTTGCCTGCATGACTGTGCCGCCACCTGATGGCCAAGGCGGGCACGCCGGAAGGAGTGGCACAAGGAATGAGAGGGAGCATTCGGTCGTAATGCACAAAATGCCAAAGTCTTTTTGATCCCACAGGCACCTTACCTTATCTATGTGGAGGTTCTGGAGGTGGACAACTTTGAGACGTCCAAGGTGCCGGCTCGAATCCCGGAGAACCGTATCAGGAGCACACGCTCAGTGGAGCACCTGCCCGACTGCGGCATGAGCGCCGAGCAACGCGCCGGAAGCTTCTCCACCGTCCCCAACTACAACAACGATGATGAGGCCTGGTCGGTGGACGACATCGGCGAGCTGCATGTCGAGGTTCGTGTCCGGCCGGGCGCTCTCGGACCCAAGTTGTCGGCCGCATGACTGCTCTTTTCCAGCAGCTTCCAGAGGTTCACACCAGCTGCGACAACATCAGTCAGTTTTCCGTGGACAGCGTAGGCAGTCTTGACAGCAAAGAACCAGTCTTCATCGCCGCGGGGGACATCAGGTTCGTCCCCTGACGCTCAGTTAAGCGGCTGTCTGCATTTGGACGTATCCGTCGGGAGCGCTTTGAGGTTGCCGATCCCGCGTTGCAGGGTTCCAGATGACAGCGCATCCGTCAAAGTGATTGGTCTTGCCTTTGAACTGTTGAGTGTCTTGTTCAAAGGCATTTTTACTCTTACTCGGACGGGTCAGATTCCAGATTTTTGCTCAAGACCGCCGGCCCGGTACTGCTGTCAGAAAGAGACAATGCGGCTGCTGCGCTGGCTTCCAAGTGTCGCCTGAAATGCCACGTGCCTTGCATAAATTTGCTTAGCTTTCCAACACAACAGAGTAGAAAGTGGTCTAGTTGCAAAGGCCACGAAAACAAGACGGTGGTCTTTTGTTTTGTCTTGTACAAATACCGTCTCGATCTGTCTTGGTCTCGAATATCTTGTTCCCGCTCGACGCTGTCTTGACTCTAGCACCTCATTCAGCGTGTCAGTCAAGACTCGCGGGCGTGGCCGTCGAGTCGTTGCCGTTTCCGCCAACACATTGGAACGTGCGTGTGCAGGCGTCGGCTGTCGGAGCAGCTGGTGCAGACCCCCACCGCTTTCAAGCGCGACCCCGAGGACTCGTCGGCCGTGGCTCTCAAAGAACCGTGGGAGGAGAAAGTCTGGTAGGCGTCCCTCGCTTTAGCCAACTCCCACCGCGCATCCCATAATCGTGACTGCATTGTTCAGGAGGATCCGCGAAGGCTCCCCATACGGGCACATGCCCACCTGGTGCCTGCTATCCGTCATCGTCAAGTGCGGTGATGACCTCCGTCAGGAGTTGCTGGCCTTCCAGGTGCTGCGGCAGCTGAAGGTAAGTCGCCGCCGTGCCCGGGACCTCCCCCTTTCTCTCCCTCCCTAAGCCGATGTGTTTGTCAGACTATTTGGGAGACGGAGCAGGTGCCGCTGTGGATCAAGCCCTACAAGATCCTGGTTCTGTCGTCGGACAGCGGCATGATTGAGCCGGTGGTCAACGCAGTGTCGCTGCATCAGGTCAAAAAGCACAGCCAGCTGTCTCTGCTGGACTACTTCCTGCAGGAGCACGGTGCACCCACCACCGAAGCCTTCCTGACAGCGCAGAGGAACTTTGTGCAAAGCTGTGCTGGCTACAGCCTCATCTGCTACCTGCTGCAGGTCAAGGACAGGTCAGCGCAAAGCTAAAGTTTGGGCCCGTTTTTAATTCATCCCACAATTCGCCTACTATAAAACCAGAGACTATTCTATTCTGTTGATTCTGTTGCCCAGTCATGCCCGACCCTGTGATTTATAGTCACATCTAACATATAAATAAATAAATATATAAAAATTCCCCCCAAGCTCAACTGAGGGCGCTACTTAGAGTGAGCCTGAAAAGTGAATTTTGTCCCCTCAGGCACAATGGCAACATCCTGCTGGACGCATGCGGCCATATCATCCACATCGACTTCGGCTTCATCCTGTCCAGCTTGCCTAAGAACCTCGGCTTCGAGACGTCCGCTTTCAAACTCACCGCCGAGTTTGTTGAGGTCTTGCCTTGTTCTATCCATCGACCGCAAGGCTCGCCGAAGCCCCCACCCTCATCGCGTCTGTGTGCGCATGTCAGGTGATGGGCGGTCCCGACGGCGACATGTTCAATTACTCCAAGATGTTGATGCTCCAGGGCCTGATCGCCGCCCGCAAGCACATGGAGCGTGTGCTGCAAATTGTGGAGATCATGCAACAAGGTCAGCAGCGCGTGCCAAGAACATGCTAAGATGGGGCGCAAGGCCGTGAGCTGACGGCAGGCGTGCGTTTGGCGTGCCACAGGTTCGCAGCTACCCTGCTTCCACGGCTCGAGCACCATGCGAGGCCTGAAGGAGCGCTTTCACATGAGCCTGACCGAGGAGCAGCTGCAACTTCTAGTTGAACAAATGGTGGCTCCATGCGCTCGCTCACCACCAAACTTTACGACGGCTTCCAGTACATCACCAACGGCATCATGTGACCACTGGAGCGCAACCGCCATGATGACGATTGCATTCTCAGTTCTTTTGGGTCACTGGTGTCTTGGTCATCCTTCTGTGGAGAAAAGTTGGTGTGACATTCCTGACATGTTTTGCTCCATTTAGTTCTTTTTGTTGGGTGTGACGGAAACACCCTGACCTGTCAGCATTGCCACTCCTAACAAGGCCCCGTCCACATTGTACAGCGTCGCTTGGAAGTGTGATTTATTTGACAGTGTACTGCTTCATGGACGCACCGAAATAAAAGTGTGACAAAGTTTCACTGTAAACTCTTTCTGCTCCTGAAACAAGAGGCTGGTCATTAAGCAAAACATTTTTAAGCTCGACTCTTCCTCGGCTGGAAAACGAAAGAAAGAAAGAAAGAAAGAAAGAAAGAAAGAAAGAAAGAAAGAAAGAAAGAAAGAAAGAAAGACAGAAAGAAAGACAGAAAGAAAGAAAGAAAGAAAGAAAGAAAGAAAGAAAGAAAGAAAGAAAGAAAGAAAGAAAGAAAGAAAGAAACTAAAGCTGCCAAAGAGCCCCCTGCAAGTGCACAGGTAGGTGAACTAAATACCAAGGAACCGACAAAGATTACGCCAAAATACTTTAAAGTGCTCAGGTTAGCTCGCTGAAATGACATTTGAAGTAGAAAGGAATCAGGTGCGTGCGGGCTAACGCTAGGTTAGCCAACGTGCGCCGTTCCTAAGAAAAACCTCGAGCTGACGCTATAGAACTCGATGGCCGGGAGCTTCCAAGCCAGCAGGAGTTGCAGCGCGCTTGCTTGTGGGCAACAGCGGAACCAAATCGAGCAAGTTGGCTGAGAGTTCTTCTTGGAGTTCAGAATTGATGTCTCCATCTCCTCCACTCAGCCAATAAGATGTTCGGGGGTTCCTGTACAGTTTGCCGTCGGTGTAAAGTTTGTCAATGAACAGTCGAGCGGTATTTTTGACTTTCCCTGCCTCGGCCAGGATCGGGTGAAGCAGCCTCCGTCTATTCATGATCTCCGGAGGGAAATGATCGCTGATGGAGTAGTTAGAGCCTTTTAGCTCTCTGCCCCTCGACATGACGGCAGAATTCATCTTTGAGTCAACGACTTTAGCCACAATGGGACGGGGCCTCTGTTGGTCGGTTCTGGTCCTCCCGAGGCGATGTACTCTGGAGAAGCGAACAGCTCCGACGTCCTCAGGCTTCATTTTCAATTCGTTGACAAGAAATGTTTTGACAAGTTCTTCTGATCTCCGGTGAGTTTCATCTTTTGTTTCTGTAAGTCCGTGTATAATGATGTCATCCCTCATACTTCGGCACTGAAGATCAAGAATGGAGTTTGCCATGTTGACTTTGTCTCTTTGTAGTTCGGCTGTCAAATGTTTGAGGTGGTTTACTTCAGTCCGAAGTGACGCATTGTCAGCCTTTAGCACCTCGATGAGTGAGTTGTTAAACTCCACAGAGTGCTTCAGTTCCTTTACATCAGTAGTCAGTTGCTCGAGTAGATCAAGCTTCTTGAGTTGTAGTTTTATAGATGATGATAGACTCACTGATGTCAGAGATTTCCTTTTCGCTTGGGTTCGACTTGGCTCGGGTATTCATGGCCTCGGGTTTGTTGTTAGGCGCATCTACAATAAAATGCGTGGATGTAGGCTTCCAAGTCCTCTAACAACTCATCAACAGGCGAATCCAGTTTGATTTAAATTCTGATCGCTGGTCAAATTAGATGCGATGCCATAATTGGGAAGTTTTCTGGCATAGCGTACAGCTCAGCACCTCATGCTATCTCAGGCCATCTTCTTCTTTCTAAACTAAAATAAGCTTGAGTACATTAAACAACAACACGGGATATATAACTTGCCTAAATAGGATGTGATTAAACATATCAAGTACGTCACACTTGTCACACAACACTTGTTTATATGACTGAAGATATACTTGAAACATTACATACAAACATAATGTTAACGTGATTACATATGATTGAAGATATACTTGAAACATTACATTTGATAATATGGTTATATAGAACTTCCTTCTCAGGGGAGCAGGGGTGGCTTGACAAGTGTGCCTCTTCGCACGCTTTGCTGCACGATGTTGTGTGCGCTGTTCCTCCATATGATCCACTCCCTGAGAGGAACGGTAGCGCAGAGGTCTTGGCAGGAAGCGAGTTCCTCCAGTGAAGAGGGGTTGATCTGGCATCTCTTCAGGGTGGTCTTAATTTGATCTTTGAATGGCTTCTTCTGCCCACCAGCACTGCGTTGGCCCAGGTGTAACTGACCATAGAGGATTCTGCGTGGGAGTCTATGGCTGGGTATTCGAATAACGTGCCCCATCCACCTGAGTTGGCGTTGGGCCATGATGGACCCCACGTTACGACTGCTTGCCCTGTTCAGCACTTCTGTGTGCGGCACTTTGTCCTTCCGTGCCAAGGATTTTCTGGAGGCATATCACATGAAAGGTCTCCTTGCTTCTCAGATGGCGGCTGTAAATAGTCCATGCCTCACATCCATACAGTAGAGTAGTGATGCATACTGCTCTGTAGACCAGCACTTTGGTGTGGAGTTTGAGGTTGCTGTTCACAAAAACCCTTTTCCTGAGGCGACCAAAAGATGCTGATATTTGCTTGAGGCGATTTTGGATCTCGTCATCCATTGAGCAGGTGTCAGACATTATGCTCCCCAGGTATTTGAAGGTGGGCACCATGAGCAGCTGTTGCCCTGCTGCTGTGAAAGTTATTGTTGGGTTTTGTTAGAGGTCAGCACTGGACTGACAGAGTACCTCTGTTTTCTGGGTGTTGATTGTCAGCCCCATTATAATATATGCAGTTATGGCTGCTGATGTCAAAGAGGTTGCCATCAAGCCTGAAGTCTATAGTAACTCCAGCCTGCTCCTCCATCCTCCTGCGTAGCAGTGTTGTGACACAGACGAGGAAGATTTTGAAGAGAACTGGAGCCAGCACACAACCTTGCCGCACTCCAGTTGTCACACCAAAGGGCTCTGAGCTGTGTCTTCCTACTACCACTCGGGCCATCATCCCAGAATGGAACTGCTCAAGGATGGTGAGAAACTTGGGTGGGCATCCAAATCTCTTCAGGACTTGCCACGGTAGGTCCCTGTTCACTGTGCCAAATGCCTTTGAGAGATCGACAAAGGCAATGAACAAGTCCTTGTACTGCTCCCAACATTTCTCTTGGAGCTGACGTGCCACAAAGATCATGTCAACTGTTCCCCTGTCCTTCTTAAAACCACACTGCAACTCTGGGGTGACCCGTTCTGATATTGCCGAGATGATTCTCCAGAGCATGACCTTGGCAAGGACCTTTCCAGCAGTGGCCAACAGAGAGATACCCCTACAACTGGAGCAGATGGATTTGTCTTTGTTCTTGTACGTAGATGGTCATAATGTTGGTATCTTTCCACTGTTGCGGGACACATTCTCGTCTCCACACCTCTGAAATAAAAAAATGCAGTGTTCGTATACAGAGGTAGCCTCCTACATAACCTCGGAGGCAATACACATAGGTACCAAAAGGTCAGGTGACGCTTTTCGGCATTTTCCGTACAGTATCACCCCTTCTCACCTGGAGAAAGGGGGTTGTTGTTTCATCTGCTGCCGTGCCTCATGTACTGGCCGCCATTAAACAACCCAAGATCTTGCCAACAATGGACATCTCAAAAAAACATGCAACATCAGTCACACTAACATGGCACAATCCTCAAATAACCATTGAACTGTTTATTTTTTAAAAATGACCTTCGACGATGTCATAGAAGGCAGCCTTTTTAAAGGCCATCTTGCCATGATGGCCATCACCATGCATATTGAAATGCGACATTACGTCATTAGTGAAGAGTCTGCAACAGGAAAAAGAAAAATACACCGCCAAGTTGTTACCGTCCACTGTTGTTTGTTCTAATATATGGTATATAGCTTAAGCTTGTATGTGTATTCAAACCTTACCATGATCTTGTTTGTGTAAGTTCTCAAGTCCTTGCCACCAATCTGACACAGCTTTCCAATCAGTATATTACAAATTATGAACAAAAATTATGATATGAATTAAGAGTGGATTACATCCCAGTTGAAAACAAATATCCACCCCCCTAGAATTTTTTGTAACATTTCATGAGTAAAAGAGACCATAACATCCAAAAGTGTTCACAAACTGATTCAAAGCGTTATTATTTACCAATGACCGTCGTATTTGGACTTATTTGGCCGTGCCTCCCCTGCCATCATTAAAAGGGGAAAAAACAAATTCAATTGATTTTATTATAAAGTCATTTTCCTTTAAATTTCAGTCGTTTTCTATCATTTTGAACCAAAATCGCTAAATATTTATAGTTATGTTAAAACCGAAGACAAGTTGCTCGGAGCAGGCACCTTCCTGCCTTGCCTCCTCTGAGGATTGCGTTATCACACGGCTGCCTATGCTGACAGGGAATGCAGTTAGACTGAACTGCTGTCTGTCTCTATGTCGCTGTTGAAGTGTTCAAACATTGTGGCTATATTAACTAATTTCAGTAGACAAGCTGATGTATATAATATCCAATGTTTGTTGTCATCTGTCTGTAACGTCGTGTTTCTTTACATCACAGGTGTCAAACTCCGGTCCTCGGGGGCCACATTCCCACGTTTTCCAAGTTTCCCTCGTTAAACACACCTGATTTAATTATCAGGCTGCTGTAGAACGTGAGGATGAATTGATCATTTGAATCAGGTGTGTTTAACAAGGGAAACTTGGAAAACACGTAGGAATGCGGCCCCCGAAGACTGGAGTTTGACAACCCTGCCTTAGATGAACAAAACGGCTTTGAAATGAGACCCAGTGGAGGCAATGAAAAAATGTTCTCCAGCCTTACGACAGGGGGTGCTAGTGATCCCTAGATGCTTAATGCCCCCACCTGTAGAATAAGTGATCGCCAGTTCTAATTTACAGTGAACAACTGAGGAGCAGTCATCCATTTATTTCGTTTTACATTCGTTTCTTTTTTTCGTTTTTACATTTCGTTTTACATTGCAGGATTACCTATCCAAACTCAAACGATTTTCAACTATGGACTTTCAGTCGAAACAGGAGGTCATCAGTAAAGGAAGACCAACTCCGGAGTTAAAAGGTTTGATTCAGACAACGGGACTTCGGAGCATGTCTTCAAACGGAGTGGTACGCACCATCCAAAACAAGTTTTTGATTCCATGTGCTTTATTGAGTGTTTTTATGTGTGAAGACTACTGATATGGGAATTTTATTAAAATAGTTCAAATTAAATAATAAATAAGCTACTCTAGAGCAGCATTCCCCAACCTTTTTTGTGACACGGACAAATTTTACCGGGGGTGTGACGTCAGTGCCTCCCCAGTCATGAACCTCACTGCACATCACTGATGGCTTTCATTGATGAAATGAGTAACTGCCCGGAAGGGCCCGGTGATTCCACATCATCTTTCGAGGTAATTTTTTTTAGTTCTTCCATCATATATAGCATACTTTCGGCCATTATCTTCTGAAACTCTGGGATGCACAGAAACAGAAGGTACGTTTTTACGTTTACAAGCATGTAGGTTTAGAAAGTAAGTTAATGTTAGGCTATTGTCATGATATCGTTAAAGAATAAATCTTCAATTATATATACAAGAGCATCACAACCCAGCACTTCAACTCCATTTTCACAGCGTAAGCAGACTGAATGTGCATTCTTCTTTGATGGTGCCGCTTGAGTGGGAGCCTGTTACAGCAGCTCTGACCCTTCTTCCCTTCTTTTAGTGTTTTTCTATGTTGATCATCATGGGGAACGTAAAATCTCTTCAAAGCAAGATGGAAGACCTAACGGCACTAACCCGGATGCAGAGGGAATATCGCGAATGCAGTCTCATGTGCTTCACGGAGACATGGCTGAACGATCTCTCACCCGACACACTTCTCCCCGGACGGATTTCAAGTGGTGCGGGCTGACAGGAGAGCTACGGAGAGCGGTAAGAGGAAGGGAGGGGGACTCGCTGTGTTTGTGAACGATAGATCAAAGTCAAAGTCAGCTTTATTGTCAATTTCTCCACATGCCAAAGACACACAAAGAAACCGAAATTTCGTTTTCCGCTATCCCACGGTGAAAAGACATGGCCCACAATAGACAATCAAGTAAACAACAGCATGCTGAATAAATAATGAATAAATAACACAACAAATAAATAAATAAGAGGAGCAAAAAGGAGCAAGTGAGCGTACAGCAGACATTCCAGAAAATAGCGCAACAGTGCCACACGCTACGCAGAAGGGGGTAGCAAGTTCAGGGTCCTAACAGCCTGGAGAAAGAAGCTGTTGGCGAGTCTGGTGGTGCGGGAGCGCAGGCTCCTTTACCTCTTCCCAGAGGGCAGAAGGTCAAACAAAGAGTGAGCTGAGTGACTCACATCACTCGCAATCGTGGTTGCCTTGCGGGGGAGATGGGAGGTGTAAATGTCCTTCAGGGAGGGGAGCGAAGCACTAATAATCTTACCAGCCGTCCCGGACACGTCAGTGTTAAGGAGCAGCTCTGCTCCAGAGACTTGGAGGTGTTGGTGGTTAGCATGCGACCATACTACCTCCCGAGGGAGTTTTCACGTTATTGGTATAACTGTGTACATCCCTCCCTCGGCTGTCGCTGCTACCGCCACGAACCGTATCCACCCTATCATTTCTAAACTTCAAACTCAGCATCCCCAATCCCTCCTCCTCATCTCCGGGGACTACAATCATGCTTCCCTGGCCTCTTCCCTCCCCACCTATACGCAATATGTAAATTGCCACACCAGAAACAATAGAACTTTCGACCTGTTGTATGCTAATGTCAAGGATGCATACACCTCATCCCCCCCCTCCCCCCACTTGGTTGCTCGGATCCCAACCTCGTCCATCTGGTCGCAGACTACACCCCGGTGGTGAAACAGCGTCCACCTGAGAGGAGATCTGTGATGTTGTGGTCTGAGGAATCTACTGCCAGGCTCAGAGACTGCTTTGAGAATACCGACTGGGAAGCTCTCTGTAGACCCCATGGCAGTGACATTGGCAGCATGACCCACTGCATTACGGACTACATTAATTTCTTTGTGGACAACACTGTGCCCTCCAAGTTGGTCCGGTGTTTTCCCAACAACAAACCCTGGGTGTCCTCCGAGATAAAGGCTCTGCTTAACGAGAAGAAGAGAGCCTTTAGTTCGGGGGACGTGATAGAGCTGCGTAGAATCCAGAAGGAACTCCGGCTGAAGATCAGGAAGGGGAAGGAGAACTACGGGAGAAGGCTGGAGAAACAAATGGAGCTTAACAACGCCAGGAACATCTGGAGGGGTCTGCAATCCATCTCAGGCCATGGTAAAGGGGTCAATTGGAAACCAACTGGTGGGGACAAGGACTGGGTGGATGAACTCAATCTGTTCTTCAACCGATTCGATTTTGCCCCCCGCCCCTTCACCCCTCACCTTTCCCGGCCTGCTACCCCCCCCCCTCTCCGCACCTCAGCCTGCCCCCTCCAACTCTCCAGCCCCGCTGCCAGCTCACCAACCCCCTCTCACCCCACCGAAGACACTCTTCAGTCTTCACTCCCCCAGCCCAGTCTTCCAATACCCCCCTCTCCATACCGGATCTTTAAGTGAGGAGTCAACTCAGAAAGTCAAGGCAGGGAAGGCCCCGGGCCCAGATGACATCTGTCCGAGACTGCTCAGGGACTGTGCGAACGAGCTGAGTGGCATGGTCATGTTCAACCTGAGCCTGAGCCTGAACAAAGTTCCAGCCCTGTGGAAAACCTCCTGCGTGGTCCCTGTACCGAAGGTGCCGCGCCCCAAGGAGCCTAACCACTTCAGGCCTTGACTTCCCACCTGATGAAGACTATGGAGAGGATCATCCTGGATTACCTGCATTCACTGGTGGGAACGCAGCTGGACCCCCTGCAGTTTGCTTACCGGCCTGGTGTTGGGGTGGACGATGCAGTGATTTATTTACTGCACAGATCACTGCTTCACATGGAGGACATATGGGAAAACTGGGAGAATCATTCGATTTCTCCAGTGCTTTTGACACCATCCAGCAGTCACTGCTCAGGGTGAAGATGGAGAAGGCAGGAATGGACCAATTCCTGGCTGCATGGACTACAGACTTCCTCACCAACAGGCCGCAGTACGTGAGGTTACATCGCTGTGAGTCTGACTTGGTGCACTCCAGCACAGGTGTCCCCCAGGGTACGGTGCTCTCTCCTTTCCTTTTCACCCTGTACACTTCGGACTTCACTCACGACACCACACACTGCCACATCCAGAAGTTCTCAGACGACACGGTCATTGTTGGATATGTTTTTGAGGGGAACGATCTGGAATAGAGGACGGTCATTAAGGACTTTGTCAGGTGTGAGCTCAACCAGCTTCAGCTGAACACCAGCAAGATGAAGGAGATGATTGTGAGCTTCGGGAGGACAGCACCCCACTTCACTCCGGTGAACATCCAGGGATCGGATTTGAGGTAGTGGAGAACTACAAATTCCTGGGTGTTTGCCTTAACAACAAACTGGACTGGACTGATCACACCCACGGCCTGTACAAGAAGGGCCAGAGTCACCTCCACCTGCTGAGGAGTCTGAGATCATTCACTGTGTGCAGGGCCCTCCTCAGGACATTCTATGACTCTGTGGTGGCCTCAGCCATCCTCTACACTGTGGTCTGCTGGGGTGGGGGCAGTATGGACCGGGATAGGGGGAGACGAAGTAAGATGGTCAGGAGAGCGAGCTCTGTCCTGGGCTGTCCCCTGGACTCCATAGAGGTTGTGGGTGAGAGGAGGATGTTAATTAAGCTGAAATCCATCATGGACAAAACCTCTCACTCCCTTCATGACATTGTGCGGTCCCTTCAGCAGCAGACTATTACACCAACGGTGTAGGAATGAGAGAATCCGCAGGTCCTTCATTCCCACTGCTGTCAGACTCTACAACAGGGGTCACCAACACGGTGCCCGCGGGCACCAGGTCGCCCGTGAAGACCGCGTGAGTCGCCCGCAGGACTGTTCTAAAATTAGCTCAAATAGCGGCACTTGTCAGTGAGCTGCATCTATTTATTATACAGTCAAACCTCGGTTTTCGAACGTCCCGGTTCTCGAACAAATCGGTATTCTAACAAAAAATTCGAGATTTTTTTGCTTCGGATGTTGGACGAAATTCCGTTGTCGAACCTCGCAAGATGAGCCAAGAGGACCCACATGCCAACTGACTCTGTTCGTTATTACATTCTCGGTACTCTGAGGATTGCATCAACTGTCTCGAAAGGAGGCAAGTGGGAGCAGTAAAGCCATCCTAAATCACAAAGACGCTTCTAAAGCAATGCGACAGTAAGCGCCCGGTACGCTGCGGTTGCGCGATCGGACCAAATTAAGCTCCCTGCGCACTGAGGTACACTTAAATTTTGGAAAGTCCATTAGGACTTTAAAAATATTTTCTAAATTTTAGCGACCGCTCTGTCACAATAATGCGACCAGCGCGGTGCAATTGCGTGGTCGGCGGCGCGCTACGGTTGCGCGTTTGGTGGTGCGCTGCAGTTGCGCAATCGGACAAAATTAAGCTCCCTCCGCACTGAGGTCCACTTAAATTTTGGAAAGTACATCAGGACTTTAAAAATATTTTCTAAATTTTTGTTGTAATCTCGAGGTGTGCCTTGCGGCGATCAAGCAATGGATGTCTCTCAACTTTCTTCTTCTTAACCCAGATAAAACTGAGATGTTGATAATTGGTCCTACTCGTTATCAACACTTATTTAAGGAAACCAGTATAACTATAGATAACCGTACTATCACTCAGAGTGATACTGTAACTAATCTCGGGGTAATATTTGACCAAACGCTCTCCTTTCAAAAACACATTAAGAATATAACCAGGATTGCGTTTTTTTCACCTTCGTAATATTGCTAAGATTCGTCCTATCCTCTCGACCGGGGATGCGGAAACTATTATACATGCGTTCATCACGTTGCGCCTGGACTACTGTAATGTATTATTCTCTGGTCTTCCTAAGTCCAGTATCAAAAGTCTACAGTGAGTGCAAAATGCCGCTGCGAGGCTGTTCTCACGGTCAAGAAAATTTGATCACATTACCCCAATATTAGCCAAATTACATTGGCTCCCGGTCCATTTAAGATGTGACTTCAAGGTTCTTCTACTAACCTATAAATCACTGCATGGCTTAGCGCCTTCATATCTCGTCGACCTAGTCGTTCCTTATGTTCCGTCTCGTAACCTTCGTTCGCAAAACGCTAGTCTTTTAGTTACACCGAGGGCCAAGAAAATGTCTGCAGGTTCTAGAGCATTCTCTATTCGGGCTCCAGAGCTTTGGAAAGCCCTACCAATGGATATTAGAACTACTACCTCAGTAGAAACATTTAAGACACGTTTAAAGACACATTTCTATGAGATGGCGTTTAACTAACTTTTAGTGGCCGATTTGGCCGGAGTTTGTTTTGTTCTCTCTGCCCACCCCCTCCCTGGCTGGGGAGGGGGTTAGGTGGCTCGAAAGCTGATAGCGGCTAGCTGGATTCTCGGGGACCAATTCAAAATGAAGAAACTGCAGCTCAACCTCCTTGAAGACACTGCCAGGACAATCGAGGGCACCTCCGACATCCATTTTTTCATTGATTTTCATATTATGTATTACTTGTGCCCTCTCTGCATCCATTACAACCTGGTGATCCTGAAAGGGGGATCCTTCCATCTGTGGTCCCATCTCAAGGTTTCTCATTTTCCCCTGGCAGGGTTTTTTTGAGTTTTTCCTTGCCCTTTTGGGAGCTTAAGATCAGGGGATGCTTTGAGAATAATTGTCAATTTTTGGCTATGTAACCCTTTGAGACTGTTTGTGATTTAGGGCTATACAAATAAACTTCACTTGGCTTGACTTGACTTGACTAAATTTCAGCGACGGCTCTGTCACAATAATGCGACCAGCGCGGTGCAGTTGCGCAGTGCAGTTGCGCGGTGGGCGACGTGCTACGGTTGCGCGTTCGACAGTGCGCTGCAGTTGCGCGATCGGACAAAAATGCGCAAATGAACAAATGCTTAAAAAAGGCGTTTTTTTTTTTCTTTTGCTTGGAACGGATTAATTTTTATTCCATTATTTGTAATGGGAACCCATGATGAGGAATTCGAACGCTTCACTTCTCGAACAGCCTTCTGGAATGGATTGTGGTCGAAAACCAAAGCTCCACTGTATTTGTAATGGGAAAAATAATTCGGAATTTGACCGATTTGCTTCTCGAACTGCCTTCCGGAACGGATTGTGGTCAAAAACCAAGGTTTGACTGTATTTTTGCTATTCTTGTTAAAATCACACTTACATGTGAACTGGAAATGACAATAATAACACATAGTGAAAGTCAAATTGAGCAAATTGGCTATTTCAGAAGTGTGTGTCAAACTGGTAGCTCTTTGCCTTAATCAGTACCCAGGAAGTAGCTCTCGGTTTAAGAAAGGTTGGTGACCCCGCTCTACAACATGCGTGGCACCTGATCAGTGTGTTTCGTCTCAACTGCTACTAGTGGTACATGTCTTTGTCCTTGTCTATTATTTATCCATTTTGACATTTGGCACTTGTCTTTTATATTCTTACACTCTTGTACGCTGCTGTGACAAGTGAATTTCCCCGCTGTGGGATAAATAAAGTTCTATCATCATCATCATCGGAAATGTTGGTGAAGAAAAGAAAGAAAAATTACTGCACAGCAGCATGTACTGTCAAATCTGCTCTTATTCCGGTGCCCTCAACATCCTGTTACTACTCGCAGCCTTTGACACTGTGAACCATTCCATCCTTCTTCAAAAGCTGCGCCAACTAGATGTTGAGGGCACTGCACTCGACTGGCTCACCTCCTATCTCACCAACAGGAACCAGTTTGTCTCTCTCTCCGGCCACACATCCATCCTCTCACCGGTCACACAGAGGGTCCCCCAATGCGCAGTTCTTGACCCCCTCCTATTCACCAGCTACCCCTTCCACTTTTACGCTGATGACACCCAGATCTACATACACCACCTTGAAACTTGCATCTCTACGATAAAAACATGGCTGACCCACAACTTCCTCAAACTCATCAGTGACAAAACAGAGCTCCTCCTCATAGGCACTAAGTCCTCCCTCAATAAAACTGGACCCATCTCACTCACCATTGACTCCTCAAACATCACTCCCTCCCCTCTGGCACGCAACTTCGGCGGTATCTTCAACCCTACACTGTCCTTCCACCCCTCATGTTAGCTACTTCCACCTCTGCCGCATCACCATCGACACTGCTTCTCTTTCCCTGCCGCTGAATCCCTCATCCATGCCTTCATCTCATCCCAGCTTGACGCCTGCAACTCCCTTCTCACTGGCCTCACTGCGCACTCACTCCATAGACTCCAACTAGTCCACAACTCTGCTGCCTGCCTCCTTACCTACACCCGATCCTGCGAATACATCACTCCCATTCTCCATTCTCTTAACTGGCTCCCCATCAACCAGCGTATAATCTTCAAGATACTCCTTCTCACCCTTCACCACCTGACTCCCCCTGACCTATCCGACTTCCTTATCCCCTACTGCCCCACCCATCTCCTCCGATCCTCCACTACTTCACGTCTGACAGTCCCAAAATCCAAACTCAAATCCTTCGGCGACAGAGCCCTCTCCTGCACATCACCCCGACTTTGGAACGCTCTCCCTCAATCTGTCTGCAACTCACCCTCACTCGCCATATTTAAGTTCCGTCTAAAAACGTACCTCTTTTCTCAAGCCTACGAACTTCCCTACCCATAACTGGTGTCCTTTTCCTAACTTTGTCCTATTGTCTCCTCCCCGCACCCCTCCTGTACGTCCTCGCCTTTTTACCCTGTAAGCATCTTTGGGTCTTTGAAAAGCGCTATACGAACTTAATGAATTATTATTATTATTATTATTATATTTAAGTGACCGGCTTCCCATTTAAAGAGTAAATAAGTCGGGGGTGAAGAGACTCGTCCGATTTGCTAACCACCTTTATTAAATCAATTCTGAAGGAATCAATCTCATCTTTTTATGACGCTAATCCCTTTAAAGTCAATCGACGCTCGTGTAGGGCAGTGGTTCTCAAACTTTTTTCAGTGATGTACCCCTTTAGAAATATTTTTCAGCCAAGTACCCCCTGACCAGCGCAACACATTTCTGGTCGAAAAGAAAGAGGTACAGGATTGTCCCATCAGTGTTTGATTTATTAAAGTTAAACAACTTGTAGCAATGTACCTGACAGACACATTTATGTTTCAAAGATTGCATATAGAAACAAAAACGATAAACACTAAACAGTGACCACCAAGAAGGCGTAAACCCTTTCAAAACTCACATACTGTATGCAGAACACTGCTAATTTATATTAATCTTTCTTGTAATAATCTCTTGCGGGGAAATAAAAATATACATAACTAAAAATGTGTTCACAAAAATAAATTAATTATAAATAAATATCTTGTTTTCAAAATAAATTCATAACTTAATAATAAATAAATATTTGCTCATAAAAAATAATCAACTTTACCTCTTTTGGGATAAAAAAAAGAATTTTTTTTTTCTCTTAAAAGTGAATTGTTGCATTGAACATTTGATTTTGATTTGACAAACATTGAAGAAGCATTGAACAGTCTTGAAGCTTGAATGAGTCTTTTGCACTCACTACATTTTAGTGAGAAACATGGGCTTGTACTTCACTTTGTCATCCTTGGTGGCAGGGAGGCAACTGCTGTGATCAAGTTCTTCTCCAGGCTCAGTCTGTTTCTTTGCTTTGTTTTGATTACAGTCATTGCAGAGAAGGAGGTCTCACATAAATATGTGGAGGCAAAGGGCAGCAGCTGCTCCAAAGCTTTCTGTCCCAGCTCAGGGGGCTCCACACACCCAAAACTGTGTGAGAGTGGATGCGCCAAACTTCATCTGCAGGCCACGGTCAGATGCCACTTCCATCATTTTTTCCTGGTGAGTGACAGGAAGAAATGGGTTTCTCACCCAATCCAGCTGTGCAGATTTCTCCTCCATATCAGCAAAGTAACAATGAAAGCCCTTTATCAAGTTAGCCAAATGTCCCACTATGACTAACTTCACTGGAGCTGTCTCCACATTGGAGAGAAAAGCATCCACCTGAGGAAAGCAGGTGAAATCTTCCTGACCACATGCCCTTTTCCACAGCTCTGTTTTCTTCAGGAAACCACCCACCTTGTCATACAGGTAAAGGGATGCTGGTGTCCTTACCCTGCAGAGACACATTCAGTTCGTTCAGTTTGCTGAATATATCTGCCAGATAGCAAAGCTTTGCAAGCCAGTCCGTGTTCTCGAACAAGGTGGCATGGGGAGATCTGTGCTCTGTCAGAAAGGTGTGCACTTCAGCTCGTAACTCCAACAGCCTGTTGAGTATCTTCCCTCGAGAGAGCCAGTGCACTTCTGTATGCAGGAGGAGTTGCGTGTGTTCAGCTCCCATGTTTTCACAGAGGCGGCGGAACAAACATTAGCATTAAGTGGCCTTGACTTGATGAAGTTGCTCACTTTGATGGTGTCGTTCAAAACATCATGCAACACGGGGCTCATTTTATTGGACGCTAACGCTTCCCTGTGAATCACACAGTGAGTCCACTTAATGTCAGGACTTTCCTTTTTAATCCACGCAATGTGCCCTTTCGCACTGCCCGTCATTGATGCAGCCACATCTGTACAGATGCTGCTGCAGGATTTCCAGCTGATACCATTTTCAGAGAAAAATGCGTTGACATTATAAATATCCTCTCCGGTTGTTCTCCCCTCCAGACTTTTGCAGAAAAGTATGTGTTCATAAATGTCGTCAGTCTCAATGTATCTCACAAAAGCAACAAGCTGTGCATTTCCACTGACATCTGTGGATTCATCCAGCTGGAGTGAAAAAGAGTCGCCAAGTTTTCCCACAACTTGTTCGACAATGTCTGCACCCATTCTGTCTATTCTGCGGCAAACGGTGTCATTAGACAAAGGCACAGTTTTTAATGTATCCGCAGATTTTTTGTCTAGCATAGTTTCGGCCAATACAACAGCGGTGTGGAGCAGCAGCTCTTCAGCTATGGTGAACGTTTTTTTGGCTTTAGCTACGAGCAAAGAAACCGCATAAGAAGCCTTCAGGGCTTTGGCTGATGTAGTAGAGGCTTTTCGCATTGTGTCTTGGGATGACTTGAAGTCAGAGAGTTTCCTCCTGAAGAACTCCGGTGGCTTACCAACATGGCATCTGTGTTTTGTGGTGAGATGCCTCTGGAGATGTGCCGGCTTTATGCTAGCGTTGTCTAATTTCTCCCCACAAAAAAAGCACAGTGCTTTGGGTGGGTTACAACTTGTGGACGTAAATCCCATCAAACAATAGTCTTCCACGTACTGTCGGTACTTCGTCGGCTCTGGTTTTGCCTTCATTTTTACTTGTTTCTCCGTGTTTTCAACAGCAGCATCGCTGCTACGCTTTATCCACATTTCCATGTTACAGTGCGTCATCAAGGCAACTGCAGGTGACGGCTATTGGTTTGTGGAGAGTTCGTTTATTAAGGATTAAAATTGAATACTGAATATAAAATATACATTTGTATTTCATCAATCTTTTTATAACTAATTCTCAAGACAATCAGGCTTACTCTTTTTTTTTTTTTTAATACCGGTATACGTATATTTTTGTAAAATCTCACGTACCCCCTGGAGTACCTCCACGTACCCCCAGTGGTACGCATACCCCAATTTGAGAACCACTGGTGTAGGGTAACTAAGGTCGTGACACGGCGTCAGAATGACCGCGCCCTATTGGTGGCTCTCTTCTGTCTGATTTGGGGCTTTTGTTAAATCTCGTATACATTTATATGTCTTTTGTTAAGACCTCAGGGATTCGTTATTTACACTAGCGCGCATTCGCCCTAGCTGAGCTTCATGTAACTTTTTCGAACCAGATCTGACAATACCTGATGTTAAGGATTAAAGACTATGATAGGGAAATAAAGGAAATTTAAAGTTCTAATTACTGCATACAAAACCATGCTCAACATAGTCAATACGAAATAATCTATAACCGAATTAAGGATCAAGAAGAAATTTAATGTCCCACCGGTAGGAGACCCCGGGGACGACCCAGGACGCGCTGGAGAGACTATGTCTCTCAGCTGGCCTGGGAACGCCCCGGGATGAGCTGAACGAAGTGGCTGGGGAGAGGGAAGTCTGGGAGTCCCTCCTAAAGCTGCTGCCCCCGCGACCCGACCCCGGATAAGCGGAAGAAGATGGATGGATGGATGGATGGAAGAAATTTAATGAATAAGCAAGAAAAAGAATTACAAGTCATACAAAACAACAATAATTCCACTCAATCTCAGAGCAAAAGAGGAGACAAAAGGTATAAAATGCTATTTTGTTGAACACGTCGAGTGATCAGTTCTCCTTTGTTCCAAAATCCAAATTCTGTTTAAAAAGTGGAAAGGTCTGCCGACGAGGAGATTAGCCAACGCCGTTACGTTGGCGTCTTCCCCTTGCTGCCAGAAGGGGCTGTCTGTCTGAGAGGGCAATGCGCCGAGAGGGCGCGTGCGCTGGGCTGAGAGGGCAATGCACCGACAGGCGCAGCGCTCTCTCGGCACATTGCCCTCTTGGTGCAGCGCATGCGCCCGCTTGGCGCGTTCCCCTCTCCGTGCAGTGCTTCTCCGGTCCGCGCCCTGTTCGCTCAGCGCGTGCTCCCTCTCCGCGCAGTGCGCGCGGCCTCTCCGCGCAGCGTGCGCGTCATCTCTGCGCAGCGCAGCTCTCGTTCACCAGCGCTGCTGACTCTGAGTCGTGGTGGCTGCATGATGGCAGAGAGGATGAGAAGCGCTGTTTGGCGCTTTTTTACATGTGTAAACAAAACTACAGCAACATGTGATATTTGTGGAAAATAAATCAAGTACTGTGGCAACACCACAAATGTGCGCAAGCACATAAAAACATTCTTCTTTATTTGAATAATTAAGAAAGTCAATAACAGTAAATATATTGTTACAATATCCGCATAAGACTTTTATGAACCTTTATTGTAGTTTTATACACTTTGTTTTTTAAACACTATTTTGCAATGTCATTTACGGACTATAAGCCGTGACTTTTTTCCCAAATTTTTAACCCTGCGATTTATAGTCCGGTGCGTCTTATCTATGGATTTTTTGAGTGATTTTTGTGAGGAGTTGATCACTTTTATACACTTGTAAAATGTCTGTGGACCGCTGTTGTGCGGCACCGCTTTCCTGAGCGGAGGGATATCTGACACGGTCACTGTGGAGAAAAGTGGTGTTTTGATTGCATGTCCATCTGCCAGACAAATAGTGCCGTATAATTCACACAAAAAAGAGGCAGAACAAGATCAAGAAGGACATTACTGAAGAAAGGAAGCTGTTATACACAAACCGTCATTATGGGGGACAGAAGAAATCTATATGATGCCGCATTTAAGTTAAAGGCAGTCGATTTGGGCCATTGTTAATGACATCTTGTTGCGTCACCCTTTTCTTTCTTTATTTCCCAATCACGTCTTCTCTGGAGCTATACGTGTAGCTGGCTAGTTTAATGTAACTTAGCGCTTCGTGCATGAACAGACCCTCATCATGGAAAATGGTAGAAGAAATGCATAAAAGCAATGATGAAAGAGAGACTGAGAAAGTGTATGGCGAAGGATATCTAACGCTATTCCAATCGGTTTGATGGTTTCAGTGCACAGGAGTAAGATGAAGCTCTTTTACTGGCTTTTTTTTTTTTTTACTTTTACTTGTATGTTTTTTTAACCAGACCTGTTAGTGCTGTGCTACCGTGTTGCTGCTGTGTTACGGCCGCGTCTCAGTGACTTTTACCGGTATGTTTTTTGTAATCCAGTCCTATTAGTGGTGTGTTACTTCCGTGTTGCTGCGGTAATATTGCTGTGTCACAGGCAGTGTTTGGAAAGAAATGTTAAGGTATGTTATTAAAACTTTAAAAATGTTTTCTGTGTACCATCTTTCTTCGTAAATAACTCGCGTGCACATGCAGCTTACAGTACGGTGCGGTTTATTTATGATAAAACAAAATTTTCCGTGATTTTTTTGCTGGTGCGGCTCAATCAGGTGCGGCTAACAGTCCGTAAATTACGGTATATTTAAACACTTTTGTAATTATTTTAAAGTTCAACTGATTTTCAGAAACATTCTTATTTCTTTAACTAAATCAGAAGTTAAAATTAAATAGTATATTGTAACAATATCCACACAAGATTTTTATTAACCTTTTCTGAAGTGTAAACGTGGCTGGTTCCTCTCTGCTATCACATGCTGGCCAGCTGATGTGCCCCCGCATGAGGTGTCACCGCTCTCCTCTGCTCTTGCCGCACTCCCCTGCAGCCCAGCGTGAAGGTGTACTCACAAGACATTTATGATTTTATTTTTTAACATTTTATAGTATTTTGAAACATTTTAAAGTGTAAACGTGTCAAGGCTCCGCTCTGCTCTTGACGTGCTAACCGGCTGACGCGCCCTCGCAGAGCAGGGTGGGGACATCCCCACATTGCTCCCCACTGAGCCATAGACGTCTATTAGAACTCTCGTCTGTGTGTAAACCTAATTTAGACACCTATATTAGGAGATTAGATTCGATTTGAACCCTTTGAGTGTGGATTAGACTCTGTAACTAGTACTTTTAGACACTAGTGCTTTTTTAACACTTAGTGTAAAGCTAGAACTCCCAGAGACTAAGAGATATACTTGTAAGTAAGTCGTTTGGAGCACTCTGGAAAGCTGATTATGTACGTGACACTCAGAGTGAGAATGCACTTTGTGGCTGGTGTATACCCAACACTTTTGAGGTTAAATATTAATACTTCAGGAACGTGTAGTCCACTCAAGAGTATCTTGAAAATATAATATATATTTATTATTATTGTTATTATTATTGTCCGCCTCACAGTTAGGAGGGTGTGGGTTCGATTCCACCTCCGGCCCTCCCTGTGTGGAGTTTGCATGTTCTTCCCGGGCCCGCGTGGGTTTTCTCTGGGCACTCCGGTTTCCTCCCACATCCCAAAGGCATGCTTGGTGGGCCGATTGGAGTCTCCAAATTGTCCCTGGGTGCGAGTGCGAATGGTTGTTGGCTGGCATCCGGTTCAGGGTGTCCCCCGCCTACTGCCCGATGATGGCTGGGATAGGCTCCAGCACACCCGCGACCCCCATGGGGACTAAGCGGTACAGAAAAGGGATGAATGGATGGACTTTCCCACGGTGATAAGACATATCACACCCAATTGGTCCACAGACAAACAAAACATTCAAGCAAACAATACAAAAAGTAAAAATAAGAAGGCACATACAATGAATAAATAAGAGCAATGAATAAATAAGAGCAACTTGGTTGAAATGATGCAATCGTGCATACAGCAAGACAGTCAGATAATAGCACAAAAGTACAGGAGGAGTAGTGCAAGTGGAGTAGTGCAAGGCAGCCATCATGGCCCAAAAGGCCAGGACGTTATGTAACCGAGGGTGGAGGAGGGAGAGTGTTCAGGATCCTAACAGCCTGGAGTATGAAGCTGTTGGTGAGTCTGGTGGTGTGGGATCTCAGGCTTCTGTACCTCTTCCCAGAGGGCAGTAGATCAAACAAAGTGTGAGCAGGGTGACTCACATCACTCACAATCGTGGTTGCCTTGCGGGTGAGATGGGAGATGTAAATGTCCTTCAGGGAGGGGAGTGAAGCACCAATAATCCTTCCAGCTGTGTTTACTATGCGCTGCAGGGCCTTCCTATTGTATTCAGTGCAGCTTCCACCCCACACAGCGATACTGCTAGAGGGGATGCTCTTAATGGTGCCTCGGTAGAATGTGGTCATGATGGCCGGTGGAGCACTTGCTCGCCTGAGTTTCCGCAGGAAGTACAGGCGGCGCTGGGCTTTCTTCGCCAGTGATGCAGTGTTGGTGATCCAGGAGAGGTGTTCACTGATGTGCACCCCCAGGAATCTGGTGCTACTCACTCTCTCCACCATAGCACCGGCGATGGTCAGTGGCAGGTTTTGGATGTGACCCTTCTGGAAGTCAACAACAATCTCCTTGGTCTTGCTGACGTTCAGCAGGAGGTTGTTGTCCCTGCACCACGTGGTCAGAAGGTCGACCTCCAACCTGTATTGAGTCTCGTCGCCCTTGGTGATGACACCCACCAGTCGTGTCGTCAGCAAATGTCACTATGCGGTTGTTGCTGTAGGTTGCAGTGCAGTCATGCGTCAGCAGGGTGAAGAGCAGCGGACTGATCCTGCAGCCCCCATTCTCAGCGTGATGCTGCTTGAGATATTGTCGCCAACACGTACTACTTGAGGCCTCTGACAGAGGAAGTCCAGTAGCCAGTTGCAGAGGTAGGTACTGAGTCCCAGTTTGTCGAATTTACAGATGAGTCGTTGTGGTACAATGGTGTTGAATGCAGAACGGACGTCCACAAACAGCAATCTCACATACGAGTCCCTTTTTCCAGTTGGGTGAGGGCTGAATGGAGGGCAGAGCAGATCACATCCTCAGAGAACCGTTTGGCTCGGTATGCAAACTGGAAGGGGTCAATGGTGAGGGGGAGAATGGATCTGATGTGTGTCATGACAAGCCGCTCAAAGCACTTCATGATGATGGGTGTCAGTGCCACGGGGCGGTAGTCATTGAAGCAGGATTCATGAGCTCTTTTAAATTGACCAGACCTCACACAGTGGCGTTGACCTCACACAGAAGTCACGAGCGCTTTCAAAAAACATAAACTTCGATCATTCTGGCATTTACCACAACTCACACTATTTTATGTTACTACAGTATATTTAGTAGTTCTTAGCTGATTTTTTACCACAATCACAATCCTCGTTCTCAGAAATTTCAACAATCTACCACCGTAGGGGTAGGCAGAAAATGTTCTTATCAAAAAGAAGGTATTCTGCTCACCTTTTGGACCCAGTCAAATTGTTGAAATTTCCGCGGGGATGGCGTGATGTTGAAAAACAGGATCAGCAAGCACAAGACCACGGGTCACGGCACCCTGTTAGGTTTGTTCCCAATTCTTTATCTTTAATACTCGATATGCTAACAGTAATTACCAAGAGGCAGCCTTCACAGTTTAACTATTTAGTGTATGCCAAAATTAGCGAGACACAGCTGTGGAGCCTTCTCTGCGAGATGCGGAAGGTCTAACTCCCACCACCAGGGTTCCTGCTCTTATACTACTCTGGGCCGCCCTCCTGCAAGGAGGCGACGCTGCCTAGCCTGTGTGATACTGTGTGACCTTTTAGTCTTAAGTGAGAGCAACCTCTACGTATGTGCAAAGAGTGTCAGAAGAGAAAGCTAATGAAGCAAGAGAAGGGTTACAGTGATATAACGACATAGCTCAAGCTACCTAGCTAATCACATGTGCCAAAGAGGTCTATTCTAACAGTTTAAAGAGTGATACGTGAGGCACTGATCCTCCTCCGTACATGTTTTTTATATTTGTAGGTAAGATTACTGTGGCACCTGCAAATGATCTGTGATCAGAATATATATACTCAATGGACACTGGAACGGAGGGCCTGTTTAGGAACTCCTCACTATATTCAACATCTGAATATGGTGAAACTTTGATTGTGACATGTAACTTGGTGTACTGCATTTCATCTTGTAAATCAGAAATGGTGGATTTTGCAAGTTTGATCAGATCTGCAGTTTCTCGGTCACAGAGGGAGTGTGGGGAATCAAGTGAATAGTAAACGGCTTCATCTCCCTCTGTGAGTAAGAGGTGTGGCACTCTATCTGCTATCATTCCATCTTTTCGTAGGGACACAGCTATGCCTAGGGCTAACATTAAGTCTCTTCCTAGGAGATTTATAGAACAGTAAGGTGAATAGACGACGGGTGCTGAAATCACGCTGCCCGTTTCTGGATCTTTAACCTTTAGTGGTAGTGTCATGTGTTCCCGGTATGTCTGACCATTAGCTGTTTTGACCCAAATTGACTGCTGTCCAGTGGTCAGGCCTGTTAGAGTTGCGCTCACTCCAACTTATTTTGCAAGAACCACACGGGAGACAAACAAGTCCTTTTAGGCACCTGCAGGTGGAGAGTCTGCCTCTCCCTCCAGCAAGGGCATATTTATTAAGAAAAACAGAGTGGGGGTAAGAGTAGGCTAAGTAGGAAGCCCTTGACTTCTAGTCAAAACATATCAGGGGGTGTTTTACGATGTTGTGTGGGATGGGACAAGCTAGGTTATTTATTACCGGTTACATTCCACTATAAGCATAAAACTAATCTACCCAGGTTATTTATTACATGTTGCATTCCAACATAATCATATAAGGATAATCTGAAAAACCCTGACAAGGCCTATAACTTTGTGTCTTAAAACTGATGTACAGGCACCAGAATCACACAAAAAAGTTACTTTTTGTTCATTCACAATCAAATCTATTAATGATTTTTCTTTTAAGTGACTCAATGATTCGATTGCTGTAAAAACATCTAAGAGATCATGCCTGTCCTCATCATTTAGTCATGCGCTCTGTTCTGGACGTGGACTGTTTTAGGACATTCTTTGGCCCAGTGGCCTTTTTCTCCACAATACCAGCAGGCATTAGGGTCGCCAGACCAGCGGGGAGGATTTTTGAGTGCTGATCCTCTACCTCTCCCCCTGAAATTTCCCCTGTGTCTACCTCGGCCTCGATAGGGTAGATGGCTCTGATAGAAGAACTCTGATTCTTCCATACAGTCCGAGTCTGCCCATAAAACTCCTGCTGTCCCAGTGGGAATTTTAGGTTTCTTTGCAATTTTAGCGGCATGTCTATCCCATTGCATTACTGTAGAAACACTGGCTGTGTCTACCTCTACATTGTGTTTTCGAATCCATTCACTGATTTTGGGTTCCATTCCATTTAAAAGTGCATTTTTTAATTGTTGTTGGTAGGGGCCTGTGTCTTGGTCGTCTACAGGGATTCTACTGTGAACCCTGAATTCTTTTTCAAATCTCACCCTAAAGTCATCAACATCCTCACCCATTTTTGTTTTATCCCTGCCAGACGTCCGTAATCAGCTCTTCTCCTAAATGCTGTTCTACATCGGTCCCATAAAGTGTTTAATTGGGCCAAATATGGGCCTCTTAGTTGTCCATCATCTGGGTATCGGAGAATTTCCCCTTGATTAGTTCTCCCTGTGTAATCTTCCCCATAAACGAGGGATGGAGCACGGGAAGGCTTCTCCTGCCTCCCTACCATTTAATCTATATGAGTGTATTACCCCTTCCATGTCTCTGATCCAGGACTCTACATCCTCTTGTGGATCAGATATTCCCTCAACAGCTTCTCTGCACTCACTGTTTGACCAAGGTCGAAACACATACATGTGTTGATTATTTTGTCCGTCAGCATTTGGATTCGGGACCTAAATCATGGGATCGTTGCCCATTATCAGGTCGTCACCTTCTTCATCTGAGTATTCGTTGTGTGTTTAGTCATTTTTGTCTTTTGTCTAGTGTGCTGAGAAACTGGAGAATAAGGTGGTGGTACACTAGCTTCAGATCTAGCTGCTGCCTGTAATTCCCTAGTGGGATACAGACTGGAATGCTCAGGTTGTGCTTGAACTGCTCCTTCATTCATTCCGTCCAGTCTATGTGGTGCCGCGTCATTTTGTCTCTAAGTCGTCCTTGTCCTTCATTGTCCTCTGGTTTGACAAAACAAATTGTACCAGTCATTTTATTTTGCTGTGCTTTTCGGTCCTCTCTAACTTTTAGTTCAGCTATGCGTCGGCTTTCAGCCTCTTTAAACTATAAGTTTGCACATTGCAATTCTTTTTCCTTCTTTTCTTTTGTCTTTCCTTTTTTCATAATCACACTAGCCTCAAGCTTGACAACTAAATTTTTCCACTTGTCTACTTTAAGGTGACCAGTCACGCCATAATTTTTATTCCACTTTGTCAACCATTCAATGCTGTCTGGAAACTTATTTAACATATACTTCTCATCTCCTGATACATTGTCAGGAACACTTTAACCGCCCCCCATTTTAATCATTTTAGTCCAACTGTCAAATCCTAGGGATTTCTGAAGTAGGAATGTTTCTTTAGTAGGATAACGACTTCCTGTGGTAATTCCTGCTTCGACCAGTTTCCTGGTGAGGAATTCTTGCCTGTGCTTCCACAGAAATTTGTTATTTATTCCCACACATGCAACACAATATCACGCGATACGTGTTACCATTCACACACACATTCACACGTTTTTCTGCAGAATATAATTAACACAACGAGGTGTATTTACGTCTACAAGTTACATCTGCAGACCGAATTCCTATTACTTGGAAGTCACAACAAGGACTCCGCCGTCTTTACCCAGGTACCCTCTTTTCCGGGGACTAATAACCCCAAAACGTAGCCAATGAAGAGACTCACCGAATCTGTGAAAGACTTCTCCGAAGATCCCGTCAATCGTCACCGCCGAACTGGTGCTGAACTGGACTTCACCGGCCTGGTGGATGAACGTCAATCCCCAGGGCTTTCCATCAGGCGTCTGTGACTCCGGCCGTGCACGGATTCGGTGTCTTCAACACTACCCGGATCAGCGAACAGATTTCTTGGGATCCCGGACAAGCCCCCAAAAAATGTTGGGTTCACAACATTATATGACAAAGAATCTCACAGAGGCAGGAGCTGTCTTCAATGGTAAACGACTTCTGCAGAAGGGCGTAAACCAGACACACAGCAAGTGTGGCTGAGATTTGCGCTCTTCCTCAAGTTTGGTCGTGCCTTTTATTGAGGAAAAAAAATGGGTGGAGTATACACAAATGCATAGCTTCTCAAACAGTAAGGACATCACATGATTACATCTCATGACTTCAGAAAAACAGGGACGTTATTGTTGAAAAGAGCAGTATGGTCGTCTCATGACTTTAGTTTAACAAAGACGTAGTCTTGGTGCGCATGGGATGCATACATCTCGTGGCGCACTCAGGACTTTACCTAAATAAGACGTTTGTCTGCTTCAGCCATCTCATGATCTACTCATGATCTGCTCATGACTCGCTAACCAAGGACTTTATTGTATGGCACGACTCATGACTCCAGTCATGTGCTCCTTAGCCAGCCACACGCTCCCAAGTAATGAGCACGAGGTCGAACTGTCACATACTGTGGAAGGTCTTGCACACATACGTAGATATATAGAATCTAATGATAATATATATAAAGTATATTTTCCCAACAGTATGCATAATTGGACTGATATTCTTGAGAGTCATCTCACAAAACAGTATCGCTGATGCTTCTGTGCAGAAATTGCTTTCAATAATGTCAAAAGTTTGATCGTTGTCAGAATCAGTATTTCAAACTCTATGGGATATTTTAGTTGTGCGCTCAGTCATGTCAGATCTAGGGGGCCTCTCTAAAAAAATGAACATTATACTCAATGTGTGGGCTCAAATTGGTGTCGGGTATTTGGTGACTGTTATAACATT
Organism: Syngnathus floridae; assembly: GCF_059516105.1. Lineage (NCBI taxonomy): Eukaryota > Metazoa > Chordata > Actinopteri > Syngnathiformes > Syngnathidae > Syngnathus > Syngnathus floridae. Next base: position 14,413,230 of record NC_142422.1, read on the forward strand.
GTTTATAGACTGTATTACCGTATTTGCCGGTGTATTGGTCGACCTTTTTCGATCCAAAATCGACCGAAAAAAATCGACCTCGACTTATACACCGAGTCATAAAATTTAACTTCGTATTCATCGCTTCAAATGTGATGGTAACCAAGGCCGTTTCTCATGCATCTCATTGTGCGTTGCACTTAGAAAATTTGAACCGGGCGGCGTGCGCGAGTGCGCGGCCCGCTGGAAGTCGAATGAGGCGCCGCCACCACCTCCGCGGTGCTTATAAACAGCCGATCCGCTCGGCGGGGGCTATTTTCGGCCACTTGGCTCGTGCGCACGGCCTCCCGGATGTGCCGGGCGGGTGCGCGAGCTCGCCGGCCGCTGGAAGTCGAATGAGACGCCGCGACCACCTCCGCGGTGCTTATAAACAGCCGATCCGCTCGGCGGGGGCTATTTTCGGCCACTTGGCTCGTGCGCACGGCCTCCCGGATGTGCCGGGCGGGTGCGCGAGCTCGCCGGCCGCTGGAAGTCGAATGAGGCGCCGCCACCACCTCCGCGGTGCTTATAAACAGCCGATCCGCTCGGCGGGGGCTATTTTTGGCCACTTGGCTCGTGCGCACGGCCTCCCGGATGTGCCGGGCGGGTGCGCGAGCTCGCCGGCCGCTGGAAGTCCAATGAGGCGCCGCGATCTCCTCCGCGGTGCTTATAAAGTGCCGATCCGCTCGGCTTGGAGCTATAACAGGTGTTGTGCTCGATTTGGTTCCCCCGTGAGATTTTGTTCCCCCTGCCACGGGAGCGCGCACGCCTTGTTTGGAAAGCGAAAAACCGATCCCGTACGGCGTCGTACGGCGTCAGCACTATGTTGTTTTCAATAAAAACATGAAGAATTCACGTTTGCGTCAGTCAATTTTAATTTTTATAAAGGATTATTCTCATTTGATGTCTTTAAATTCATCCGCGTTCTGCCATTGAAGCGGGGTGCATTCAAAGACCAGTCGTAAAGACGGAACACTCACTCACTTCACCAAAAAGCAACGATATAATTACGTGAGCTCTTTGCATAAACCTCGATGCAAAGAAACTCCTCCTTTTGGGTACCGTTACATGCTACAAGGAGTATATATTAATATTGTTGCATTTATTAATTTGCTTTAAAATGACAGCGCAATATAATTAAAAGCTGACACTCTAGCAATGTCAAACGTTTTCATTGAAGAAAAAGCCACACACGTTTTGTGATCAAATCTTTCATAACGACAATGATTTGAGTGAATTGATTTGAATGAATAATTGAGAAGAAATTTCAGTTCTGAAGGCTCCTTTTGTCCCAAGCAAAGTGAAAGGTGGTGGGATAAAAATTGTAACAGAAACGCTATAAAAAATGTCAAGGCGTGAATATTTGTGCCCCCCTCCCATTTTGAGAACGGTGAGTCCTGGACATCGACTGGCTTTTTTTCTGTCTTCCTGGGGGTCTGCTCAGGTAGTGTGGCAAATTTGAACAGGTTCCCTCATTCCTGGCCCAAGTTACAGGGGGGGAACATATCCTCACGGGTGGCCCGTGAGGATATGTCCCCCCCCCCCTTATTTTGAGAACGGTGAGTCCTAGACTCCAGCTGTTTTTTTTCTGTCTTCCTGGGGGTCTGCTCAGGTAGTGTGGCAAATTTGAACAGGTACTCCTTGTAGCATGTAACGGTACCCAAAAGGAGGAGTTTCTTTGCATCGAGGTTTATGCAAAGAGCTCACGTAATTATATCGTTGCTTTTTGGTGAAGTGAGTGAGTGTTCCGTCTTTACGACTGGTCTTTGAATGCACCCCGCTTCAATGGCAGAACGCGGATGAATTTAAAGACATCAAATGAGAATAATCCTTTATAAAAATTAAAATTGACTGACGCAAACGTGAATTCTTCATGTTTTTATTGAAAACAACATAGTGCTGACGCCGTACGACGCCGTACGGGATCGGTTTTTCGCTTTCCAAACAAGGCGTGCGCGCTCCCGCGGCAGGGGGAACAAAATCTCACGGGGGAACCAAATCGAGCACAACACCTGTCTCCCGTTGGTGCCGGGTGGCGTGCGCGAGCTCGCCGGCCGCGATCTCCTCCGCGGTGCTTATAAACAGCCGCATGCGCACGGCCTCCCGGAATTTGAACACATTTCGTCAATAAATTTCGCATATTGAATTTTGAAGTTTAATATAATGCAACAATTGAGCTCGACTTATACAAAGGATATATCATAAAATCGTAAATTTCCGTCGAATTTTAGGGGGTCGACTTATACACCGAGTCGACCTGTACACCGGCAAATACGGTAAGTACCGTTTGCATAATTTTCCAATTTATATAACTGAGGAACTAAAGAGATTTAAATCTGTAATTGAGTCTAAAGTGTCGCTGTCTGTGTTGTATTCAGTGATCCGATTTGTTAAGTCTTAAGAGCTGTAGAAAACCATTATTTTTTTCTACTCTTGTTTTTTTCTACTCATTTTTCTTCTAGTCAATATTAATGTTTTGTTTCTTTTTGAAAGAACTAGCTGAATTTCTTTTTCATTGATATGTGCTAATTTTTTTAATATACTGTTGTTATCAAAGACCTGATTGTTCTTCTATGTTCATCCAATTAAAAACAAACAAACAAACAAACAAACAAACCAATATCCCATGTCTGTGCTTCATTAACCCCGTCACACTCTATTATGCATCACATTACATCTGACAATGGCTGGAAAGAGGTGTCTCGAGAAACTCTATTATAATGCTAAAAATCCAGCAAGTTTTAGGGGTCAGGAGCGCTTACACAGAGCAGCGGCTGTTAGCTGTAAAAATATTAATATTAAAAGATTGAAGGTGTTTCTGTCAGAACAAGATGCCTATAGTTTACACAAACCAGCAAGAATAATCTTTCCTAGAAATCTTTTGTTCGAGGTCCTATGAGACAATTTCAAGCCGATTTATGTGATATGCAATCACTAGCGCACAACGACGGTTATATATATCTTTTAACCGTGATAGATATTTTCACAAAGCGTGCATACGCACGAGGTTTTGAAAGCTAAAACAGGCGGGCAGGTCGCCAAGGCATTTGAATCTGTCATATCAGATAGCGGTACCCCATTATGGCTCCAGATAGATAAGGTGAAAGAATTTTTTAACAAACATTTCTGGAAATTAATGACTCAGCACAATATCATGCATTTTTCAACTTCTTCAGATATGAAAGCGCAGACTGGAGAGATTTAACAAAACATTAAAGTCACGCGTGTGGAGATATTTTACAGCTAAGAACTCACATCGATACGTCGACGTAATTCAGGATTTCCTTGCTAGCTATAACGACAGTTTCCATACTAGTATGAAAGTTGCCCCAAATGCTGTAACTGAGGAAAATAAAGATATTGTTTTCCGTAACCTGTATACACGCGCTCCTTTCCGCCACGGAAAAAAATTGTTTCGCCCCAGATGAAACTGAGAGTTTCTAAATTAAGAGGAGTTTTTGAGAAAGGATATTTGCAGAGCTATACCGATGTAGTTTTCAAAATAACAAAATGTCTACACCGTGTTCCACCTGTCTACAAAATAGCGGACTTGGACGGTGTGCAGCTAGAAGGGACCTTTTATGAAACGGAATTACAAAAAGTAAAAATAAAAAAAAATAAAAATTTTCCGCATACAGAAAATTCTTAAATCACGCACCATGTCAGGCAGACGGGAGTTACTCGTCCACTGGGCCGGCTGGCCGGCAAAATTTGACAGTTGGGTACCAGCAAACAGTGTTAAAAACATTTGAAGTAGCACAAAATGACCATTCTGTAAAAAATACAAGATGGGTGAAGTCCAGAGAGAATTCTACGTAACATTAGCGTCTAACGCTAGTATGCAACTTTTACCCGACAATAGCCTTTCAGAATTTAAGGTGGAATAAGCCTAACAAATTGATTTACAGGGTTCATGGGAGGTTGGATTATGCGAAATTTCATACTCAATCCTTGACGTTCCTGAGAAAAACGGACTTTCTACCTCAAACAGCCGAAAGCAACCGATCAAAGAGGAGACACGTTCCAAGATAATGATTCAGAGGTTCGTCATTTGCGAAAAGTTCGAGGAGGCGTTTACAACAACCATGAGTCCTTGGGTTCGGCGATTCAAACTCTATTAACTAAAGCGAGTAAAAAAAAGATTGATGTACATTTTGACCATCACAGGCAGATGTTCCTGTTTTCGGGTGAAGAAGGCTTGAGCGTTATGTTCAAAGGCCCTCTAGCGTACATTGTTGGAATGAACCATGAACATTGGCTTTCTCTGAGACCAGAGGGAGTAAGCGCTCATTGCCCTACTGACAGGCGAGGTGGGCGGTACCATATTTTTGTTTACACTGATTTAATTCACCATCAAACAGTAGGGGATGCCTACGCACCGATGCTCAGAACTCTAGCTATCGAAGGGAAATATGGAGACTTGCAAGACTTTTAACCCAGTGTACTATTTAAAGGTGAACAGAAGACATATTGAGACATTACGATCAGTCTACGGACAGATCAAAACAACGCTGTTGATTTTTAATAGGGGAAAGTTATTCTTATTCTGCATTTTAGATCGAAATAAATAATAATAATAAATGGCGTTGTTAACCACGCATCCCGACCTTTATCGTTTTGTCAATTATTACGAGACGCAAGTAGGAGGGTCATTTCAGGGGTTCCACGAAAGCCCCGTCCAATATGGATGCGGCCTAGGCTCTATTTTCGCAAAACTCTTCCGCTTCGTGGCGCCAATGTTCAAAAGCGGCTTTAACCTGGCCACACCTCCAAGCTGCCGCTAAGAACATAGCAACGAATATAGCAGGACGCGTCATAGAAAGGATACACCGGAAATCGGAAGCTGTCCAAGAAGGTTCGGAACTTGTAGTTTTATCACGCAGGAGGCTGAAGCCTGGGGGGCAGACAAAAGGGCCGTTAAAAGGAAACGACGCTCTACCACCCGCAAGTCAGTCGTCAAACGAAAGCGTGCAAGACGGAAGACAGATACATTCTCTTGAAATGGCCCTTCTACATTTTAAGTCTCAGGAGTGCACTTGAAGCTAATTAGACCTTATTTCACTACCTTTAACTCAACTCTCCATCAAAGAAAATCAATATGTAGAAATTCTAGATCAGGGGTCACCAACCTTTCTTAAACGGAGAGCTACTTCCTGGGTACTGATTAAAGCCAAGGGCTACCAGTTTGACACATACTTCTGAAATAGTCAATTTGCTCAATTTGGCTTTCACTATGTGTTATTATTGTCATTTCCAGTTCACATGTAAGTGTGATTTTAACAAGAATAGCAAAAATACAGTCAAACCTTGGTTTTTGACCACAATCCGTTCCAGAAGGCGGTTCGAGAAGCAAATCGGTCGAATTCCGAATCTATTTTTACAAATAATGGGAAAAAATATAATCCGTTTCAAGACAAAAAACCCCGCCTTTCTTAAGCATTTTTTCATTTGCGCATATTTGTCCGATCGCGCAACATCAGCGCACCGCCGAACGCGTAAACCGTAGCGCGTCGCCCACCGCGCAACTGCACCGCGCCGGTCGCATTATTGTCACAGAGCCGTCGCTGAAATTTAGAAAATATTTCTAAAGTCCTGAGGTACTTTCCAAAATTTAAGTGGACCTAAGTGCGCAGGGAGCTTAATTTTGTCCGATCGCGCAACAGCAGCGCACCGCCGAACACGCAACCGTAGCGCGTCGCCGACCGCGCAACTGCACCGTGCTGGTCGCATTATTGTGACAGAGCGGTCGCTAAAATTTAGAAAATATTTTTAAAGTCCTGATGTACTTTAAAAAATCTAAGTGGACCTCAGTGCGCAGGGAGCTTAATTTGGTCCGATCGCTTAACCGCAGCGCACCGCCGAACGCGCAACGTCGCCCACCCCGCAACTACACCGCGCTGGGCGCGTTACTGTGACAGAGCCGTCGCTAAAATTTGGAAAATATTTTAAAAGTTTTGATGTACTTTCCAAAATTTAAGTGGACCTCAGTGCGCAGGAATCTTAATTTTGTCCGATCACGCATCCGCAGCGCGCCGGGCGCTCACTGTCACATTGCTTTAAGAGCGTCTTTGTGTTTCAGAATTTCTTTACTGCTCCCACTTGCTGTCTTTGGAGGCATGATTAGGGGTTAATACAATCCTCAAAGTAACGAAAATACAATAACAACGGAGTCAGTCGGCATCCGGGCCGCGCGGTCGGGTTTTCTCGGGTCCTCCCGGCTCATCTCGCGAGGTTCGACCTCCGAATTTTGTTCTACAACCGAAGCAAAAAAATCTCGAATTTTTTGTTCGAATTCCGATTATTTCGAGAACAGGGACGTTCAAAAACCGAGGTTTGACTGCAAAATAAATAGATGCAGCTCAGTGACAAGTGCCGCTATTTGAGCTAATTTTAGAACAGTCCTGCGGGCGACTCGTGCGGTCCTCACGGGCGACCTGGTGCCCGCGGGCAACGTGTTGGTGACCCCTGTTCTAGATATTAGACCAGGGTCGAATTGAATTTGTTATCCCGGGGACGGCTCAAAATACTTAGATTCATCAGATACATTACTACATCTGCGTTTAAAAGTAACACGTAAAGACAGAAGTAATTTGCCCCCAAACGGTCCTGTAAGCATCATAAACTTCCCATTAAATACAATCTTCAGTCAGTTAGACATTACACTTGGAAATACACTCATTTCACAATCCAGCGCTACTCACGCCTATCGAGGTATTATAAAAATGTTATTAAACTTCTAAAAAAGCTAACTGGAATCACAATTCACAGCCGGGATGTTCGCCAAAGACACTAGTGGGCGCATGGACTCCATTGCATTCGAAGGCCCGGCGATCAACGAAGGCTTACTCGGACGCGCTCGGCGCATAGCGGGGTCACGTGAATTCCATCTATTAGGTGCTCTTCACGGTGACATATTTTTTTTCTGAGCGTCACTGTCAGGTTTATTTTACTGACATATTAACTGTAAAGAGAAAAGAATCAGCAAACAGAAAACATGACGAGACAAGAATATTAATTCAAATGCTCGCGAGGAGTGCAGTACAGATCGCTTACAACAATCTCGCTACACTAAGTATCTGTATGCACTCCCGCTACTTTTATGCGGGTTTGTCCTACCCACAATGTGAGACACAAGCCCTAAGGGAGGGGGGACGCGTGTAAGCTTTGTCTCGTAAGCAAGAATCAATCATTTACTTATATGGTAATATGAGCAAAAGAATGTGAGCGCGGTCAGCTTATTTCTGCTCTTCTCTTTATCTTTGTGATGCATGCAGGAATTGTGATGCATGCAGGCAATTCCAGCGATGCGAGACAGCCCAGCGACGCGAGACAGCGGTTAGAACATCTTGTTTTTAGGAAGTGCCTCAGGTTTCAGCAGATAGCTTTCTGCTAAGTTGAGTGCCTCAGGACTCAGCAGGTGACCTTTTGCTGAGTTGTCAACCGCATCCTGCCCGATCCAGTCGTAACCACTTTCTTCTGTTGAACAACATAAAAACAACAGGGCCAAAACAACAAGCATGTATTGCAATAAAAGCATTGGTTCGAGAACGCATGATAATGTATTTACATTTTTCCAACAGTCACCTACTGAATAATGTGGATCTACGCCTGAAGTTAACTAGAGCTCCTGATGATTTTTGTCTCAGGTGCGCTCCAGACAGCGATTCATGTCTCAAGATACTAGGAGCGTCATTGTTTGTGAAAAAAGTGACAGTATCACCAGCTGTGGCAATAGGTCATGCATCCGCTTTACAGAAATGCAACGCATTATACCCATTAACGAGAGTCAATATTAATACATTCTCCATACCTCAAAACTCTCGGATTTGTCATCAAGACAATATTTTTTCAGGACAGATGCCAAAACAAATCGTATTATGATTGGTAAATCACAACAGCTTCATAGGACGAAAAGATTTAAACCCTTTCAACTTCCACCATCACGACATTGAGTACTGAGCCACGAAGGTCGACAAATATCCGCCAAAGCCTTTCAGCCGCATTTCGACACAGGGATATCTACACGTGAATTTCATAATTTATACACCGCCACAGGCCGTTTTTTAAAAGACTCATCTTTATGTATAGATCAAGATGATTTTAATCACGGCTACTCACTTTTTGTTTTCAATCTAAGTCAGACAGATGACTCGGGGAATTTATCACCCATAAATAGTGGTGTTTTAAGACGAGCTCTACGGTTTCATAACCCCCTCCCGCACACAGCTACGCTTATTGTATACGCTGTTTATGATTCCCTTGTTGAGATTAATGCCTAGAGGGAAGTATAGATGGACTATTATTAACGATATGAACGGACGTGAATTGGATATGATCATGACTCGTATACAGAGGCCGCTGTTTGGAGGTGTTTTTGCATCAGATGAGCTCGCTGACGTCATAGACACATACCCTAGGCCAGGGGTCACCAACACGTTGCCCGCGGGCACCAGGTCGCCCGTGAGGACCGCACGAGTCGCCCGCAGGACTGTTCTAAAATTAGCTCAAATAGCGGCACTTGTCACTGAGCTGCATCTATTTATTTTGCAGTCAAACCTCGGTTTTTGAACGTCCCTGTTCTCGAAATAATCGGAATTCGAACAAAAAATTCGAGATTTTTTTGCTTCGGTTGTAGAACAAAATTCGGAGGTCGAACCTCGCGAGATGAGCCGGGAGGACCCGAGAAAACCCGACCGCGCGGCCCGGATGCCGACTGACTCCGTTGTTATTGTATTTTCGTTACTTTGAGGATTGTATTAACCCCTAATCATGACTCCAAAGACAGCAAGTGGGAGCAGTAAAGGAATTCTGAAACACAAAGACGCTCTTAAAGCAATGTGACAGTGAGCGCCCGGCGCGCTGCGGTTGCGTGATCGGACAAAATTAAGATTCCTGCGCACTGAGGTCCACTTAAATTTTGGAAAGTACATCAAAACTTTTAAAATATTTTCCAAATTTTCGCGACGGCTCTGTCACAGTAACGCGCCCAGCGCGGTGTAGTTGCGGGGTGGCCGACGTTGCGCGTTCGGCGGTGCGCTGCGGTTAAGCGATCGGACCAAATTAAGCTCCCTACGCACTGAGGTCCACTTAGATTTTTTAAAGTACATCAGGACTTTAAAAATATTTTCTAAATTTTAGCGACCGCTCTGTCACAATAATGCGACCAGCACGGTGCAGTTGCGCGGTCGGCGACGCGCTACGGTTGCGTGTTCGGCGGTGCGCTGCTGTTGCGCGATCGGACAAAATTAAGCTCCCTGTGCACTTAGGTCCACTTAAATTTTGGAAAGTACCTCAGGACTTTAGAAATATTTTCTAAATTTCAGCGACGGCTCTGTCACAATAATGCGACCGGCGCGGTGCAGTTGCGCGGTGGGCGACGCGCTACGGTTTACGCGTTCGGCGGTGCGCTGATGTTGCGCGATCGGACAAATATGCGCAAATGAAAAAATGCTTAAGAAAGGCGGGTTTTTTTGTCTTGAAACGGATTATATTTTTTCCCATTATTTGTAAAAATAGATTCGGAATTCGACCGATTTGCTTCTCGAACCGCCTTCTGGAACGGATTGTGGTCAAAAACCAAGGTTTGACTGTATTTTTGCTATTCTTGTTAAAATCACACTTACATGTGAACTGGAAATGACAATAATAACACATAGTGAAAGCCAAATTGAGCAAATTGACTATTTCAGAAGTATGTGTCAAACTGGTAGCCCTTTGCTTTAATCAGTACCCAGGAAGTAGCTCTCCGTTTAAGAAAGGTTGGTGACCCCTGCCCTAGGCACTCTGTTGTAAACACGCATCCGAGACATCTCCCGGGGGAGTACTGGCTCGCTTTAACTCTAGAAAAGGATGGATCGGCCACATTCTTTGACCCTTTTGGTTTACCACCGGACAATCTACATTACCCTCCAAGTATATAGGGATTTCTGAAAAAGCGTTCGAATCAACTGCAGCATGAGCTGACAGACACCTGCGGGCATCACTGCGTGCATTATTTGTGCCAACGAGGATGTGGTCTTACCGGGAAGTGTTGTCTCATTACATTCTTGATCCTCTGAATAGCGACGCAATGGTTAGCGAATTGTCAAAAAATGTCGGGGGCCAGACCGGATGTGTGGCGGACAAACAGCATGTTCATTGCATGAATTTAAAAAATGTCATTGTCTGAAACCGTGTTAATGTTTTGCAAATCTCTTTATTCAATAAACATTGTTAAAGAGAGTTACAAAGTCATGTGTTTTTATCAGTAACAGTTCATAATACAACAATAGTATTTCATATCTAATAACTAAGCCACTTTACCGCTGGTGAGGTCTTCTTTCTTTTTCTTTTATTTATAACGCTTACATCTTTTGCGTAAGAAACATCCTCATCTTCATCCCTAGCGTATTTTAAACGTTTAAAATCAGCACGAGCCAAGGGATTCAAGACGCTTGATTCAGGCAGATTAAGCCGTGCTAATGTACGCAGAAATTCGGTCCATCCTACCGGGTGACCGGCTAGTTTTTTTCTACTCATGACTAGATGTTTTACCAAGTCGCACATGTGTGAGCCTTTGACAGTTTTTCCTTTAAAAATAAATTCACTTCGCGGTGTCCAGCTTACGTTCTCTGCAGATAATCTTTTCAGCACATAGATGGCGTTGTGGCGATAACGTGGCCCGATAGCATCCCAAATATCCACCCATTCTTCATAGGTCACCTTCTCTGTTGTCTTTCTTTGAGCCACCTCTTTGTCCTCATTTCGAATCGTGATAGGAAGTCGTTTGGAGTCCTTTTTTTTGATCAGTCCCATGTAACGTTGCATCAGATTGTGATACATTTTGATCTTTTCATGTTGATTAAAATTTTTATTTTCCAAAACCTGCTTCATCTCCTCATCCAAATCACGCTCGGCTGTATCACGAATGGTCGGCGCAGGCTGGCTCAGCCTCTCTAGCTAAGAAGGGGAGACTAGGTACATTTTCTGCACAGTTTTCAAACTCATTTATTATTTGTTCATAAGACCACCAATGACGCTTCCCAAAACAGGTGCAAATACAGCCAGTAAAGGTAATATGATATTTTTCTTTTGGTTTTTAAGTTTCTTGTAGAGTTTTTGATTTTAGGGGTACATGTCCTTTAAGAAGATTTAGAGCAATCTCACACAATGCTTTCACTAAACTAGCAGTACCTCTGAGGAGTAAATGCTTACGTTTGGCAGGTTTGGAGGTAAACAAAGACTTGAATAACGGTGCATTTGTTTTTAAAAGCTTCGTCATCGTTTTATTGTTTAGGGATATAAACAGCAGGCCACTGGTTATGTAGTACACCTGTACGTAGTCTGTATTGTTCTGGGCATGAAGGTGTCTATCATTAAATAGCCGTGCGGCTCCCTTGTAGCATCCTCAAAACACTCCAGGAAGAACTTCCAGTTGCTGGGATGAATTTGATTTGCCAGAACATTCACTTGCAATTTATCGCGGGGGGTTTTGAACAAAATCAAATAATTACTGTTTAAACTAATAGTACGGCTGAATTTGCCCTGATGGAAGACATTCTGTGTTAGCATTATAACGCTTAAATTCTTATGATGTATATATTGGGTGAATATTCGAACCACTTCCGGATTATCCGAAGCCTGGAAGACGATATCATCCAGAATCAACAGATGGTGCTGTTGCGGCGGGAACACCTTCTCATTGTCAAAAGATTCAGGCAGCTCCTTGATAAAATGTTGTCTTTATTAAGGCTTTTGAGCTCATCGTACATTGGCTGATATGAAGTATAAACCCAAACAATATTATCAGGCTTTTTTATCATGACATGTTCGGGATGTTCCAAAACATTTTTCAGAAAAGAATTTTGCCGCAACCACTCGGCCCTGCCAATAAACATGAATCGGGAAGTTCTAATCTAGGGTCAAATTCAACTTGGTGAAAAGGCAATTCCACACACACACACAGCCGTCTTTTATCGGAAACAACTTGAAGGTGCGTGGCAAATGACATGTTTCTGAGATGAAACCCTCTTTTATCGTGTACAATGTTGTGTTGGGGGGTGTAGAGAACATCTGAGTGTGCACCTGCTGCGTCGATGTACCCTTGAACCAAACCAAGCATGCTATCAAGATTGATGCTCTGACCACTCTCGTGAGTTTGCGTGATCCCCTTAACCTTCATTACGGTGCGGCCTGTCTCTCTCTCCTGTTAGCGTATGTTTTTGGCCCTGCAGAGACAAATTCTAAAATGGTGTCATTCGAAAGCTTATCTGTCAAATCGCCCAGATAATCTTCTAGAGGGAGAACACTTTCACCCGGTTTCACCGTGTACACGAGGCTGTCAGTGTTGGTGTACAGAGCTCTCCTCTGTAAAATTTCCAAATAGTCGTACATTTTCAGGCATGCATAGGCTGTTGGGAACCACGCTGCAGCCACATTTGATGTTTTTGACGCAGGTGTCTCGCTGTTTGTGTGGAAACAATACTGCACAATCGAACGCTTTTCGCTAAGAAAGTGGAAGAATTACACATTGTATAGGCCTGAAAACAGAAGTTCAAAAAATTCCTCAGATTTTGTCACATTTTTTGTGTTTGTCATGCTCTCACGCTGCACGAGCTTGCCCCATAGATTGTTAAGACAGAGTTTTGTCTTTTTCCGGGGTTTACAGCAATTTTGGAGAGGTCCAATTGAATACCTTGATGAATTCTGTAATGTTCTATGTATCTTTCTCTATCAGCCTGGTTGACCACGTGCGCCGGGTAGCCGGAAGATTCCTGTTTACCTTTTAGAAATGTTCACATGTAATCACTGAAAATTGTGTCCCTAGCTCTTGTGTAATGCCATACTTCTGTAATATTTGCAATCGTGTAGCTGAGGTCTTAACAAATTCAGGGGTTGTCCAAACACCTTTTAACTATCTTTGATCATCACTATGTGAACATGCTGTCTGTTGATTGTTGAGCTCAGCGCAAGTACGACATAGTGTGAACACGAGTTTGCCTTAAGCTGTTTTGAAGGGTAAGACAGGAAAATACAACCCACGGGGTGGGTTGACTGTGGCGCTGATGAAACCGAAATACAACCTGGGGTTTTCAAAATCATCATGGATAATCGTTGGATGCCGGATGGGGTAGATGCCTGTGCTATTAATGAAAGGGTATAATGACGTCACATCAATATACAACACACGCTCGTCAGGTTCTGCGGTGTATCTTAAAACAAATGCCTTTGTCCGACCCCCAAAGAGGGCCTGCCTCGGCTTAAAAGCTGTAGGAAATTTGGCTTTTTTCAGGAATTCCTTCACCTCTATGTTTACCTTTTTCATTTGCAACCATCCGTGCTCCCACATAATTACAAGGTGCACATCCTGTTTAAGCTGTAGTTCCTGAATTTTCTTTTGGGTCCTATCAAACCTCTCCTGAAAGGGGCATTTTGTTGTCAGGCATATTTTAGTGAGATCGTAGCATTCTGAGCAGCCGTGGAAATAACAGCCAAAATGCTCAAACACTTTTTACACCCCCAATTTCAGTATACCCGTCTACAGTGTAGTTCTTCTTCTTCCTATTGTGGCTACAAGGCAGTTAGTTACAGGCTTGGCTAGATGTGGTTCAGCCACAGCTGAGCACATTTCTGTCCCTTCTCATTAAACTCTGCGAAGTCCAGTGCTGTGCAGGGATGTTCCAGCAGGGGCCATATGAGGAGGTGTTGCATGGTCTGTGGTTCAGTGCCACAGTCACACTCAGCGTTCCGATCATCCAGATGTCCCCATTTGGCGAGAGTGACTTTTGCACGTCCAAAACCAGATCTTAGTCTATTTAGGCATTTCCACGTTGCATAGTTGGTGTCTGCTCCTGGGGGCAGTGCTTCGCTTGCCTTAAGCTCCATTGTAGTTTCTGGTGGAAGATTGTCAAGTCTTTCTTCCCACCGAGTGACTCTTTCACTGCCTATGCTCGGTGTTCCGAGGGGTGGGAAACTTTTCAGAAAACTTTTCCAGGACTTAAGGCGGCTTTTGACTGGTACATGGCCGAAGCGAGGATGTCTTTGGTCAGTGGACTGTTGCCGCTCTTCCTTGCTTACGCCTTGTCTACGTATCTCTGGTGGGGCTATTCCTGCCAGGATGTACAGGCGCTCTGTAAGCGTTGGTTTTAGACAGCCAGTAGGAAGGACGGCAGGTAGCATTTAGGGCGGGGTCCAGCTTCTTGGCATGGGCAGCTCGCTCCCATACTGGGCAAGCATACTCCGCAACTGAGTAGCAGAGAGCAAGTGCAGTTGTCTTGAGAGTCTGTGGATTAGCACCCCATGTTGTGCCAGTGAGCTTGCGGACAATGTTGTTCCTCGCAGCTACTTTGCACTTAGTCTTCTCAATGTGGGTCTTAAAGGAGAGGCTTCTATCCAGAGTTACCCCTAGGTAGACTGGGTGCTCAGAGTGTTCAACGGGGGTTCTTGACCAGCTGACCTTCAGTTGGCGCTTAGCTTCACGATTTCGCAGGTGGAAGGCACACACCTGTGTCTTAGATGGGTATGCACGTAGGTGGTTTTCTTCATCGTAGGGTGTTCGCTCTGTCAGAGCATTGGAGTGTCTGTCTTCCACGATTTTGAAATCAGTGGCTTGTGCACCTATGCCAAGATCGTCTGCATAGATGAAGCGACGTGTGTCTGCACTTTTTGGTTGGTCGTTGGTGTAGATGTTGAAGAGAAGTGGTGCAAGCACACTTCCCTGTGGGAGGCCATTCTTGAGTCTTCGCCACCTGCTTTTCTTTCCTCCAAGTTCAACAAAAAAGTTCCTGTTTTCAAGCATGCTTTCAATCAGCTCTGTCAGACGGATGTCTCTTGTGGTCTCCAGGATCTTGCTGAGGAGACGTCTGTGGTTGACTGTATCATAGGCAGCTGAGAGGTGGAAAAACACCACACCAGTTACCATCCCTTCCTCATAACCATCTCCGATGTACTGGGTGAGGTTGAGTACTTGGCTAGTTGTCGACTTGCCAGGGCGGAAACCTGCTTGTTCAGGGATGAGGTGTTCCTCAACAAAGGAGCCGATTCTGTTGAAGATTAGACGTTCGAAGAGCTTGTAGGTGTGACTCAAAAGTGAGATTGGTCTAAACTTCTTGGGAGCGGATGGGTCTTTCCCAGGTTTCTGGGAAGGCTCTGACAGATCGTCGCTCCTCGGACACAAAGTATGGCAGCGGACCAAGAGGTATGTACGGCTTCGTGCACCAACTGCACCCTTCTCTTAGAGAGGTTGTCTCTGCTAGAGGGACGTGTCCGCCAGTTAGAGCAGAATAGTGCGATAACAGTAGTTGCGGCGGACACAGACGCGGGCTGTAGTCAGCCCGCTAGCCCGGTTAGCATTAGCCCCAAGCGGCTTGCTAATCGCGATGAGCCAGGTAAGACGCATAGCCGTCCAAAGTCATCTCGGTCTACTGGCCCTCGCACTTTGGTCATAGGCGACTCCATTACCCGAAACATTACGCTTAAAAATCCAGCCACGGTAATGTGTATTCCTGGGGGCAGAGCACCCGACATAGAAGCTAATCTTAGGGAGCTGACTCGCAATAGGCCTAGTCAACAGCGTAGTTCCAACAACACTAGCTACTCGGACATAGTGATACATGTCGGCTCCAATGATGTTAGGATGAGACAATCAGAGATCACAAAGAAAAACATAGCGAGGACTTGTGATCTTGCCAGAAAGATGAGTCGGCATCGAGTATTTGTCTCTGGCCCCCTGCCTGGGAGAGGCACTGATGAGAGGTTTAGTAGATTAGTCTCCCTTAATCGATGGATGGCTGGGTTCTGTAAAAAGCAGGGACTGTATTTTATAGATAACTGGTCATCCTTCTGGGGCCGCCCTGACCTGCTGAGGAAGGACGGCCTTCACCCTAACCGTGAAGGCGCCTTCACTCTTTCTAGGAATATAGATTACTGTTTGAGCCTCTCATGACAGGTCACTCTAGAGCAGGCCAGGGCACAGGTGATTAGACCACCTGTGAGGATGGGTTTGGAGTCTGATAAGTTAAAGTTAACTAGCGCTAGGCTAGACTTTCAGCATACACATAGCTCCTTGTGTAGACTACAGCGCGACAGTTTAAATAGTGCTGCAATGCACATAAACACACTTTCTACTGGGGTAGTAGACAAATCCAATCACTCCGTTCCGACCGGTCTTGCTGATGAAACGGTGCCTGTTTTAGATAACTTCACATGTGTAACAAATATTCATCATCAAATTCCCACGGTTGTTTCATCCCACCGCCCTAATAAACTTTTGAGAGGTGATATTAGGCCTAGAGAACACAATTTTACTCGCATCCCGTTTAAAAATCTTTCGATAGATACGCACCCTGATCAACCGATTACACTTAAATTCGGTTTTATGAATATTAGATCACTTCATACGAAAGCAGTTCTCGTTAATGACCTTATCACGGAACATAATCTAAACGTTTTTGGTCTTTGCGAGACCTGGTTAAAACCTAATGAATTGCTGCCACTTAACGAGGCCTCGCCTCCAAATTTTGTGAGCTCGCATGTGGCACGTCCTCGAAAAAAGGGTGGGGGTGTCGCCCTCATCTCAAATTCTGAGCTTAGATTTAGGCCTCGCTCAATTCACGTATTTAAAACATTTGAAGTTCTCATTGTGCGATCCACTGCGTTACCGTCATTCTATCTTGTTGTTATTTACCGCCCACCCGGGGCTTACTCTGGCTTCCTGGATGAATTTTCAGAATTTGTGGCTGATCTAGTGACAAATGCAGATAATATAGTTATCATGGGTGATTTCAACATCCACATGAATTCACCGTCAGAACCACTGACTTCGGCATTTCAAACTTTAATCGATACGTGTGGTTTTACGCAAGCTGTACAAGCAGCAACGCATAAGAATGGAAATACCTTAGATCTGGTATTATCCCGGGGACTAGCAACCTCAAATATAGCAGTACTGCCCTACACTACTGTTCTGTCTGATCATTTCTTAATAAAATTTGAAATTTTAGTTCCTTGTCAAAGACAAGAGAGCAATCGGAATTATAGCAGCCGTAATCTTAACTCCATGACTGCAACTGCGCTGTCTGAGTTACTGTCGCCGGCAACCGCCATGTTTCCCGCATACAGCGGCTCTATCGATAATCTTACAAATGAATTCAATGCGACATTATTAAAAGCCATCGACTCTGTGGCACCGCTACGTCTGAAAACTCGCCGTAGATGGCCAACTCCGTGGTTCACAGATGAAACACGTACGTTTAAACAATTATGTAGAAAGCATGAGCGCAGATGGCGTTTAACCAAACTTGAGGTTTTCCATCAGGCATGGAAGGACAGCCTCCTGAAATATAAAGATGCGCTAATTTTAGCAAAAACTCGTTATTTTTCGCAAGTCATTAATCTTAATAAAAACAATCCTAAATACCTATTTGATACAGTGGCAAAGCTAACTCTGCGCCAGCCGACCCCCGATAGCTCCTTCCACTCAGCTGACGAGTTTATGAAATTTTTTGCTCAAAAGATTGAGTCCATTCGGGACGAGATCAAGAATACCATGCCAATCGCTCCGCTGGTTACTAGCGCTGGGGATCATGCAATAACCCTCTCAAATTTTGATAGCGTGTCCCTTGAAATGCTTACAAAATTGGTTAGTACGGCTAAACAAACAACATGTTTACTCGACCCGCTTCCAGCCAAACTACTTAAAGAATTATTTCCAATTTTAGGACCGTCCGTCTTAAATATAATCAATCTGTCTGTTTCCTCTGGGATAGTGCCAATAGCCTTTAAAACCGCTATTATCAAACCACTACTTAAGCGAGCAAATCTTGACCCGGACTGTCTCAGTAATTATAGGCCAGTTTCAAACCTCCCATTCATAGCAAAACTTCTCGAAAAAGTAGTAGCGCAGCAGCTTATTGATTACATGGTCGCTAATAATCGATATGACTCCTTTCAGTCTGGTTTTAGAGCTAATCATTCTACAGAGACAGCACTTGCTAAAGTGACTAATGATCTCCTCATAGCTATGGATTCAAATACGTCGTCTGTATTGTTACTACTCGATCTTAGTGCTGCCTTTGACACTGTAGACTTTGATATTTTATTAGGGCGTCTTAAAAGTTGTGTTGGTATCTCAGGGTCAGCACTCAGCTGGTTCAATTCCTATCTATCAGGCAGGACGCACCGAGTGGTCCATGGTAATACGTCCTCTGAGCTTTATAATGTTACGTGTGGTGTTCCACAGGGATCGGTACTCGGACCGATTTTATTTAATATTTATATGATTCCGCTTGGGGACATAATACGTAAATATAATATTAGCTTTCAATGCTACGCGGATGACACCCAATTATATATGCCGTTATCGATGACAGATCCACGGGACTGTTGTAATCTCGAGGCGTGCCTTGCGGAGATCAAGCAATGGATGTCTCTCAACTTCCTTCGTCTTAACCCAGATAAAACTGAGATGTTGATAATTGGTCCTACTCGTTATCAACACTTATTTAAGGAAACCACTATAACTATAGATAACCGGACTATCACTCAGAGTGATACGGTAACTAATCTCGGGGTAATATTTGACCAAACGCTCTCCTTTCAAAAACACATTAAGAATATAACCAGGATTGCGTTTTTTCACCTTCGTAATATTGCTAAGATTCGTCCTATCCTCTCGACCGGGGATGCGGAAACCATTATACATGCGTTCGTTACGTCGCGCCTGGACTACTGTAATGTATTATTCTCTGGTCTTCCTAAGTCCAGTATCAAAAGTCTACAGTTAGTGCAAAATGCCGCTGCGAGGATGCTCTCACGGTCAAGAAAATTTGATCACATTACCCCAATATTAGCCAAATTACATTGGCTCCCGGTCCATTTAAGATGTGACTTCAAGGTTCTTCTACTAACCTATAAATCACTGCATGGCTTAGCGCCTTCATATCTCGGCGACCTAGTCGTTCCTTATGTTCCGTCTCGTAACCTTCGTTCGCAAAACGCTAGTCTTTTAGTTATACCGAGGGCCAAGAAAATGTCTGCAGGGTCTAGAGCATTCTCTATTCGGGCTCCAGAGCTTTGGAATGCCCTACCAATGGATATTAGAACTACTACCTCAGTAGAAACATTTAAGACACGTTTAAAGACACATTTCTATGAGATGGCCTTTAACTAACTTGTGATGGCCGATTTGGCCGGAGTTTGTTTTGTTCTCTCTGCCCACCCCCTCCCCGGCTGGGGAGGGGGTTAGGTGGCTCAAAAGCTGATCGCGGCTAGCTGGATTCTCTGGGACCAATTCAAGATGAAGGAACTGCAGCTCAACCCCCTTGAAGACACGGCCAGGACAACCGAGGGCACCTCCGACATCCATTTTTTCATTGATTTTCATATTATGTATTACTTGTGCACTCTCTGCATCCATTATAACCTGGTGATCCTGAAAGGGGGATCCTTCCATCTGTGGTCCCTTCTCAAGGTTTCTCATTTTCCCCTGCCAGGGGTTTTTTGAGTTTTTCCTTGCCCTTTTGGGAGCTTATGATCAGGGGATGCTTTGAGAATAATTGTCAATTTTTGGCTATGTGAAGCCCTTTGAGACTGTTTGTGATTTAGGGCTATACAAATAAACTTGACTTGACTTGACTTGACTTGACTTGTTTCAGCAGTCCTATAATGTGGGCCTTCTTCCAGATGTTGGGGAGCTTGTGTGTTGTCAGGCACTCATTGTAGAGCAGTAGGAGCCATGTCTTGGCCTTGTAACCGAAGTGCTTGATCTGTTCAGTTGCAAAGTTATCCAGTCCAATGGCTTTTCCTGGTTTGAGGGTAGCGATTCCCCCTTTCAGCTCTTCCATGGTGAGCTGTCTTGCAAATGCAGGGTCCTCGATGTATTTCTTGCGGTTCAGTTTGATTTTTTCGCGCTCTTTCCACTCCATTTTCAAGCAATTGGTTGGCAACTTGGTTGGCAGTGACTTTTGGGCGCTGAGGAGCTGCTTTAGGGTCACCCCGTAGCTTCTGAATAAGTGTCCATGCTTTCTTGCTGTTTTTTAATAAGAGAATTCCAGGTCTTGCTTCGCTCTTGGGCAATGCTTTTCATCACCTTCTCACCTTGGGCAGTTGTCCCCTCTGAGAGGGGATCTGATTCAAACATGCTGATATAATTGTCATAGAGTCCTGCACAGTCCTTTGAGAGACCAGGTATATATTCTGTTAGAGATTTGCTCACTCCAACTTATTTTGCAAGAACCACACGAGAGACAAGCAAGTCCTTTTAGACACCTGCAGGTGGAGAGCTCACACGTTGAAGGAGTGAAGTCTAACTTTCCCTCCTGCAAGGGCATATTTATTAAGAGAAACAGAGTGGGGGTAAGAGTAGACTGAATAGGAAGCCCTTGTGCTCTAGTCAAAACATATCAGGGGGTGTTTTATGACCTTGTGTAGAATGGGACGAGTTATCTTATTCATTACCGGTTGCATTCCAACATAATCATACGATAAGGATAATCTGAAAAACCCTAACATATTCAACTCTACAGCCACGGGGGATATGTTTCCGAGCAGTTTTCAGCACCAGGTTAGCAAAATGGTCATAGTTTGTGCTAACTGGTATTATATTCTTGATCTTCTCTTCCAGCTCGTTGGTGAATCCTTCCCAGTCTGCTTTCTTGTCATTGAAGCGCCTTTTGAAGGGCACGATGGTTGGGACTACAGCCGTGTTGATTTGGATCCCGATGGGACGGTGTTGGCTTGATGGAGTAGGGTCCAGCACAGTCTTTTTACACAGTCCAGCGATGTTATTTGTGACCATGGTGAGATCTGGATTATAGCCCCATTTCCAGCTAGCACTAAGGAACGAGTGTGGTAGCTTGCGGTCATGGATAAGACTTAGTTGGTTGCCCTCTATCCATTCCTCAACTGCTTCTCCATCCTTGTTCATTTCAGGGTAGCCACACTGGATACTGTGGCTGTTGAAGTCACCAATAATGATCTGTGGTTTGTTGTGTACTTTGGGGATTGGCTGGGGGAATATGAAGTCTACAGGTGGTGATTTATAGACAGATGTTACTACAGCACTGCTTAGCTCGACAGATAGGACTTCGATATCATGGTCATCTGACATGTCTGTGTCTTCTATAGCTAAACCTGTTTTTAAAAATATGGCACTGCCGTACTGCCTGTGAGGTCGTTCAATGGCCAGGACCATTCCTGGTATAGTGGGGCGATTATTTTCACTCCCTCTGTGCGTCTCTTGCAAGCAGAGCACGTCACAGGGTTGTCTACTGCATAGATCGGCTAAGATTGTTCCTTTTGCAGAGGAGAACACTTCGATGTTCACAGATTGGACCGTCAATGCTAGTCGTGAGGAGGTTCCTCGTTTCCAAGATCGACCTTTGTGTCTATCTCCAGGCATGATGTTGTTTTCTGTTCTGTAGCTTTGTGGCTTGTAGCTTGCAGCTTTCGGCGTAGCTTGTAGCTGTGTTGTAGCTTGTAACTTTTGCTTGTAGTGGTGAAAGGATTAGCAGTATCTAGTCAATCTTGTTGATCTCGTCAATACTCCCGGGGCCGCGACGTGGACGCTCCTTTCATAACCCCATAGCAGAGATCGTAGCATTCTGAGCAGCCGTGGAAATAACAACCAAAATACTCAAACACTATTTTTACACCCCCAATTTCAGTATACCGGTCTACAGTGTAGTTATTTATCTTGACCTTACCTACGTTCATTGCATGTCTAATGTAAATATTTTGGCTATGCATGATCCATAGCAGGTATTGAATAGCGTCATGCGAAAAAGCTTTGTACTGACGGATATAGTTTTCTGAAGGTGTAATGACTAGTGTTTGAGGGGTCAGGAAATTAGTGCGAAAAACTTTCATGCACGCGGAAGCAATTGTCACAGCGTTGAATGGGTCTGTTCCGCTGGCCTAAAAAAACTCACCCCTAAATTTCTCACTCCCCTGCATTAACAGGTCAGTGTCATTCTTACAGTAGGCTATCGGCTGTTTAGCAAAATCGAACACACCGTTAGCTTCTTTGTCGTACCATTCATCGAACTTAGCACGCTGAGAGGGTGGCATTCAGTCGATAACGTAGTACGCAGGGTCAGGGTAACACCCTACGTAGTTTAGGTGTTCTAAAGAGCTGAATTTATGTGGAAAATAACCCTTTGATTTATCTTCAAACCCGAGGTCCTTAGGCATCGCACTTAGAGGCATGGTCAGAAATGAGAGAGTCTATGAATCGAGATTTCGTGTCTAAATTGACAAATGACAGAAGTTTACTCCCTTGCATCAGAATGTCAAGTTTGATATCTAGTTCAAGCATTCTCCTTATCAAGATGTACGAATCAACACCTCTCGCATTGTGTGCGACAAATGTTGTTTGTTTAAACCGGGGGGTTCGAAGAAAACTGAGAAAACCATCAACACAGTCGATGCCAAACCACTGTTTCTCCAATTTATTCGATTTACAGCAAATAAGAAAAGGTTTGTGTAAACCAGGGCTGTGGACTCGGACTCGGGGACTCGGACTTGGTCGGACTCTGTCATTTTTGCCGGACTCGGACTCGGTGCTGATTTTGACCGAGTCCACCGAGTCCGACAATAAAAAAAACACGTTCAATTTTGTTTTCATCGTGCTGCTGAGAATGCGCGTAAGAATACTGTCCACAGCCCTGCTTACGATCAATGCGGCCACGTTGAGTTGCACTTAGGCTAATGTTTACATTATGTACCAATGTCAAGGACGATTATGTCACCCAGCTTATATCATTGATGTGTTTCGATAGTTGTGGGGTCGTCACTAATTATTTGTGTTTAGATAAATGTCTGAGCTATAATGGTGTAATTAATGATTAAAAAATATTATCTTACATGTCCTGTGTTTCAGAATGGTTATTTAATTGGGCGAGAGTGTGTGTTTTCAAGCGTTTTGCCTCATGCCAATGGCACTCAGGGCTAAGGATGGGGTTCAATGACTATTTTTGTAAAGCCACGCATTTAATACCATGTCAAATAATATATTAGAGTGTAGGTTATGTTCCAATGTATCCACTTCTATCGGTTAAATTGTCAATCGTGCATTTATGACTACGCCATGAGTGATCTACGTTATGAACTAGCACAACTCCGGTAGGGCAGGGAAAATGTTATCGATCCGACATCCGATTGGAACGTCGCCTCACTTTTACGTCCGCGCTCTCAGCAAGGGCTCCTATATAAGCCGAACCAGCCAGTGTGAAAGCAGTTGCGTTCGTTCTGGTAGATTTTGATCTAAATTAGCCTTGAATAAAGACTAAGCAGTCACATGAATTAACAGAAAAAATGGACAGCCGGACTCGGACTCGGTGGTCAAGAGGCCGGACTCGGACTCGGAGCAAAAATCCGACCGAGTCCACAACCCTGGTGTAAACCATCTGTATCTACATAGGTTTCAAAATCGTAGTAGACTACATTTTTGCAAGGTGGTCGAGGCTTCGTGGGTTGAATGTAGCACACGTGGGGGTTTAATAACGCCTCATCTTGACTCAAGACTTCATCACACACCGTGCATTTTTTAACAGGACAATGGTGCTTAGCACCGGTGCCATTAGATTTCACATAATATTGCAGACCACATAGTAAGCATTTTTTGTATGAGGTGCAGTTGCTCACACGGTTCATCACGCAAACCTCTTTATGTCTGGCAAAGCATTCCTCACTACATGTTTTGTTACAATCGGGACAGATAACATGTTTAAACCGCCGTTGTTTACAACGTGGATCGAGACAAACATTACAGTGTCCTACACAATGGTGTTGTTGCCAGTTCTCATGCCCCTTGTAGCATTGTCTGCAAAAGAAGCATGACCAACGAATGTCTCTATCGCTTTCACGCCAAAGTAATGACCCTCGAGGAGTAAGACAAATAAAGTGTCTTCGTCTGTTTTGGGGTATTGCGTGTCGAAAAAAGTCAATGGGCGGCAGTCCTCTTTTTGGTACATTATAGTTATTTTCCGTTAGAGGAGTTTTTCAAATTTGTGCACATCCCCCAGACTCACAGCTGTTTGACAATTCAGACCTCATGTAAAAATTGTGCCTGTCGTGTGGCCTGTTTTTCTGTTAGTGTCGTTTAACAGATAAGTTAGTGAGAGAGCAAAGCATAGATTGTTGTCTTTGTTACGAGGTATGTGTAAGTGGCGTTTTTTCCATCTCAATATTTCTTTATTGGTACTGTTTGCTAACTTACGACGCATTCCACCATGCAATGGAGTGACTATTTGCACAATAAGCTCTAAACTCTGATCAGCCAGAAGCTGTGTATTTGATTGAGCTAAATGCTCAAGCATGTCTGTTACACTATCTTTGATAGAGTTTATGTCATCCATTTGCTGATAGATATGTGCCGTCTCATTACCACCCATTAACTCAGCCTGAATCACATCACCTGGTTGTGCTAGCCTATCCACCTCTTGCATAACATCATCTATTTTATCTTTAATCTGGATGTATAAGGATGCAAAATCATTGATGTTCGTTTGCGGGGGTATATTTATTCTCCTTACCTCGAAATTATTGAAATGTGGTCTGTTGACTACAACAGAACCACCATCCTGAACACTTCTCAGAGGTTGTGAATTAACAACATTGTTTACCCGCATACCTGACGATGTGTGCTGAGATGCTGGTGTGTTGTCATCAATAACATCTATTTCGTGATCGATTATTACAGAGCAGTTGTTAGGCGGCAGGGGCTTGTGTTGATATGTTGGTGTGTTGTCGTCGGTAACAGATGGCAGGGGTTCAACAGGTTTAACGGTCAACCGGTCAACCAAAGGCTGCGTATTTAGATCTTTGATCATGACTAGCAGTTGGACAGGAATATCAGGACTGATACGGCCTCTATTTTCATGAGCTTCGTTGTTTAATTCCTCTATCACAGGGGTGGGCAAGTCCGGTCCTCGAGGGGCGGTGTCCTGCATGTTTTATAGGTCTCCCTGCTGCAACACACCTGATTCAAATTGTCAGATAATAGGACTCTGTCTACTTTCATTCAGGCTTTGATTGTTCAGATCATCTATGACAGCTTGTAAATGGGTAAACATATTGGGGCTGAGGGAGTTCTCTCGCCCCGACAGCAGTATTCACATTGTTAAGAACCATAAGTAGTTCTAATGTTAATTCAGATATTTGACCCCTAGACGCATCGGTTAATAGCAAATCAATATTGTTGTTAATGCTTAACAAATGTGGCTCTAGCTCAGGTGTATCACTTTCCTGGTTTGTAGCCGTTTCACAACATGGTTGCAAATCTATTTCATCGATGCTTGCTAGGAAACCTAACTCCGTTGACGAGAGGTTACAACGCTCCATTATATTTACATTATATTACACAACAGAAACAACACGGAATAGTAAAAACAGCAACCTAGGTTGATTCAGCCAAATTTGTCAGGATGCGTATAACCCTAAAACATTCTTGTAGCCGACCTTTGTAGATACAGTTCCCACTACACTTTACTGGACGTCTCCTATTATGGCGATGACTGTCACCTGCCGGCTCAGAGCCTCTTGGTCGGATGGCTCGTGACAGCTGCCCACCTCCTCCTCCTTCCTCTCCGAAGGCCACGATGCGTGTAACGATGCTTAACTGGAAGCACTGTATTTTTCGGACTAAAAGTCGCTCCGGAATATAGGTCACATTAGTTGCCTTGTTTAAGGATTTCAACCTAAAGAGACACCATCAGACTAAACATGCTAACACATACGACAAGCTAACAGGGAGTGACCGCGCTGATAAAGTGAAGCAGCTCCAAGCTGAACTGGCATCACAACAGCGATTTATCACGTGGGGCTGTGAGTCAAAAGTAAATCAAAAGTAAAAATTACTTAATATTAAATATTACGAAGTGGCCATGTTAGTACTGTTGAAGTTAAGAACCTGTAGACGTGACACAAACTCTTACTTTCTGAAAAATATTGTAAATGACAAGAGCAAAATTCACTTGTTTTAAGTTTTAATAACAACAAACAACTTTGCATTACTTATAACTCCTGTTTAAAATGTTCATGAGGCAAAAATAATTTTAAACTCTTGTAAATTAAATTATTTCATTCAGTTTGTTCAATGTTATCTGACTCTTCAGATATGAATGAAAGGCAGAATTTGTGTTTTCAAAGTTGTTCACATCTGCCGGAGTGGCTTATATTTGGTTATTTTGTCATTTAAAAAATAAAGACAATTGGGACAATGAAATTTGTTTCATAACAGTATGTATTTGCATGACATTTCTGTAGTTAAAAAATATCTTCACTTTATCAAATCTGGCCCTCCTTGCAAAAAGTTTGGACACCCCTGCCCTAGTGTATAAGTTATATTATTATTATTATTATTATTATTATTATTATTATTATTACTATTATTATACTGGTAAAATAGTAACATTACTTACCTTTATCAATCTTGAAATGATCTTCAACACACTACGACCCAGCTGATCAGAGCTCTTGCGCTGGCTTGTCCTCTCAAATGATCGATGATCATCCGTCTCAAACTAATTTCAAACTTGGCGGGGGGAAAGGGTCATGCCTATGGGGTCATATGACACCAAAATGCTCTCCTGCCTGATTGGTGGAGAAAGGTTGTCTTCATCCAAGAGATTGTAAATTCGTGTGGAGACATACCGATTTCAGCAACACATTTACACATAGACCTATCCCCATATCAACACAGTTCATGGAGACAACTAGGAGCCACAAATACACACACATACACACACACGCATGCACGCATGCACGCACGCACGCACGCACACGCACGCACGCTCGCACACGCGCACACGCACGCACACACACACACACATCAGAAGCTAGAATACATGTCCCAAATTTACACATAGACCTACCCCCTTTAACAACTCATTTAATGGAGACGACTAGGAGCCAGGAGTAGGGTCTATTGAATGTCAAATTAGCAAAGGTAAAAAGCTATAATACATGTCCCTACATGTCTCCACCCAAGATGGCGCCAAAGCTAAAATACATGTCCCTACATGTCTCCACCCAAGATGGCGCCAGCCAAGATGGCGCCAAAGCTAAAATACATGTCCCTACATGTCGCCGCCCAAGATGGTGCCAGCCAAGATGGCGCCAAAGCTAAAATACATGTCCCTACATGTTTCCACCCAAGATGGCGCCAAAGCTAAAATACATGTCCCCACATGTCTCCACCCAAGATGGCGCCAGCCAAGATGGCGCCAGCCAAGATGGCGCCGTCTTGGCTGGCGCCATATACATTAGCATACAGACATGTGTAATTAAACACCTCATTAGAATAGCAATAGACATCAAAGCAACATACATTCTATTGGCGCGCATGCCTTCTTTCATATACGGTAGTATATAGAATGTGGGTTGCGCCTGCGCGCATAGCAGGGATTTTACGGGAGCCTGGGGGAGGTTCATATTGGCTGCACGGCCTGTGGAAAGGGAGTCAGGAAGTGAACGTTCGATGCCAATAAAAGGGAGTGTGTTGCTCAAAGGTAGTGTGCCTCTATAAATGTTTTATTTACATGGTGTCACAAGTAAAAGTGGACCATGGCAACGTTCAACCCGCCAAGCAGCTTTTCCTTTGACAAACCGGGAGAATGGCCGGATTGGAAGCAGCGTTTTGTGAGATTCAGAACTTCGACCAAATTGGACAAGGAAGATGGCGCTGTGTAGGTTAGCAGCCTGATCTATGCAATGGGAAGCAAAGCGGAGAATATCTACCGTTCATTTGTGTTTGCAGAAGATGAAGATGAGGATTTTTCAATTGTTCTAGCAAAGTTCGACGACTACTTTGTCCCGTAATACATGAACGGGCATACTTCCATCAGCGTGTACAAAGAGTGGGTGAGAAAGCTGAGACTTTTATTCGGGCTTTATGTGACCTTGCTGTTCATTGTGATTTCAGCATAACAAAGGATGAGAATATCCGTGACCAGATCGTAGTAGGAATCCTCGATAAGGAAGTCTCCCGTAAATTGCAGTTGACCAAGGATTTGACACTAGCGCTGACCATAGAGATGGTCAGGCAGGCAGAAGAAGTCGCTTCACATGTCAGGATGCAGGGGGAGGCAGCGGGGACAATACGCGAGGTCACCCACAAGCGCAATCAGGACAAAGGCCGCCATTTTAGGAAAAAGGGAGGAAATAGAGGACAATGTGGACAGTGCGGGAAAGCGTGGCATAGCAAAGAAGAGAACTGCCCAGCTAAAAAGTCGACATGTAACTCCTGCAACAAGGTTGGACACTGGGCCAAGGTTTGTAGATACAAGAAAACAGTGAGTGAGGTCAGAGAACAAACGGAGGAGCCACAGCAGAAGCCGGGGTCGGATCCGTATTTCATGGGGGTTGTGAGTAAGTCGGGTGGGTCACCAGATCAGTGGGCCGTTAAGGTAATGATGGGTTCCACACCAGTCAACTTCAAAATTGACACTGGCGCAGATGTGAGTGTCATTTGCGAGGAGACCTACCACTCACTCATCCCTTTTCGACCACTGGAGTCTGCGGATATGCCATTGGACAGTCTAGGTGGTGAGCTACAGTGCCTAGGCAAAATCCAGAGCACTATAACCTACAAGGGTAAGACACACCCACTCACGGTGTACGTTGTCCGCGGCCTTACTGTAAACAACCTACTCAGTAGGCCGATGTCAGTGACTATGAATCTAGTGAGAAGAGTGGAGGAAACTGTGGGCAACAAGGGCCAGAGTGGACATGTGGAAGCATACGGGGAGCATGGGACATTAAAGCCTGAACCAGTGAAAATAACGCTGAGAGAGGATGCTCAGCCATGTTTACACAGCACGACGTGTACCCCTCCCTATGATACCAAAGGCTTCGGCGGATGGAAGAAAACGGCATCATAGAGAGGGTGACACAGCCGACCGACTGGTGTCGGTCCTGAAAAGCTCAGGCAAAGCCTGCATCTATGTGGATCTCAAGAGGCTCAACGAGGCTGTTAAAAGAGAACAGTATATCCTGCCCACCACCAACTAGATCACAGCAAAGATAAGCGGGGCAACAGTGTTCTCTTCCCTGGACGCTGCGAGTGGATTTTTCCAAATTCCTTTGCACCCAGATAGTTGTAAGCTCACCACCTTCATCACGCCCTTTGGCAGGTTTAATTTTAAGCGACTGCCATTTGGTATTACAAGCGCACCAGAAATCTTCCAGAGGAAGCTGATGGAGTCTTTGGATGGACTAGAAGGCATCAAGATTTTTTTCATGGATGACATTTTAGTCTATGGGGCCACAGAAAAGGAGCATGACAGTCGCCTGGAGAAGGTGATACGGTGCATAGAGACAGCGGGCCTGAAGCTGAATCGGGAGAAGTGCTCCATTCGGCAGAGTCAGCTGCGGTTTCTCAGACACATTATCGACCGATCTGGGATCCGCCCTGATCCAGAGAAAGTGGAGGCTATCCGGCAGCTCACCCCGCCCACAGATGTGCAAGAGTTGAGAAGAGTGCTGGGAATGGTAAATTACCTCGGTAGGTATGTCCCATACCTCTCAACAGTAGGAGCGCCCCTGTATGATCTCCTAAAACACGAGAATGCATGGACAAACGGCTTTTGAACGGATCAAACAGCTTTTGACAACAGCACCGTTACTTGCTTTCTACGACGTGAGCAAGCCCACAGCCGTGTCTGCTGACGCAAGCAGTTACGGATTAGGAGGCGTGCTACTTCAACTTCATGGCGAGCAGTGGAAACCTGTGGCGTACTGTTCAAGGCGCCTCACCGAAGCAGAAATGTGCTACGCCCGGATAGAAAAAGACGGACTGGCTGGCGTGTGGGCGTGCGAGAAGTTTGACCGGTACCTCAGCGGACTGGATCAGTTTAAGCTAATAACTGACCACAAGCCCCTCGTGCCCCTTATAAACACTCGCAGCCTCGACAATGTTCCCCTCCGGTCCCAACGTTTCCTCATGAGGCTCAACACAGTGGGGGAATATGCCCTGGGTAAGACAATGTTTGTAGCAGACACCCTTTTACGTAGCCTACTGCCGAGCTCACAAAGAGACATTGAGAAACAAGGTGAGGTGGCTTTGCTATGTGGCTAGCATAGTGGGGGGAATCCCAGCATCCCCCAGCAAGATGGACGAGCTGCCGTGCCGATTGAGGCGAGGGAGTACGCTCCCCTGAAAGGAGAACTGTCAGAGCATAATGGACTCGTCCTCAGAGGGAGCAGGATTGTCATGCCAAAACAGCTGAGGAAGGAGATCCTTAGCAAAATACATCAAGGACACCAGGGTATAATAAAGTGTAGGGAGAGACCGAAGTCATCAGTGTGGTGGTGTGGTCTTACTACTGAGCTAAAAGAGCTGATGGCGTCGTGCGAGGGGTGCTGTGAGCATAGAAGAACCCAGCAAAGAGAACCTCTCCTGTCCACACCGCTACCAGACCGACCCTGGATGAAGATCGCAATGGACCTCTGTGAGTACCAGCACCACAACTACCTGGTAGTATCAGACTACTTTTCTCGGTTCATTGAGATTCTCCACCTGACCGCAACTACCACAGCACAAGTTATCCAAAAGCTGCAGCCCGTCCTGGCGAGATTAGGGATCCCCAACGAGGCCGTAACTGATAACGGACCGCAATTCTCTAGCGCAGAGTTCAAGGAGTGGGCGAGGCATCTGGACATGAAACATTACACATCCAGCCCGCATCACCCACAAGGTAATGGACATGCAGAGAGAGCCATACAGACGGTAAAGAAAATGCTAAAACAGGACGAGCCTTGGCTGGCTCTACTGAACTACAGATCTACTCCACGCTCGTCTATCGGCTACAGTCCAGCTGACCTTATAATGGGGCGGAGACTCCGAACCACCCTTCCCACTCTCGAGAAGAACCTCAACTCAAGGTGGCCCAGCAAAACAGCTGTTCAACAAAAGGACAAAGAGGAAAAAGGAAAACAGGCTTTCTATTTCAACCGCCGTCATGGGGCTAGAATTCTACCAGCCCTGCGACCAGGGGACGCCGTTCTCTCAAAGTTAGACCACGAAAAGACGTGGTCACCAGCGAGAGCACTACCCCGAGGTCCTTCGTCATCAGGACACCGCAGGGAGTGGAGCTGAGGCAGAACCGCCACCACCTCCAGCCAGGGCTGGCTACCCAGTTCACCTCAGCAGCACCTGGTGAATGCTCTGACAGACCCACACTCTGACCCATCCTCCAGGTTAGAGACTGTTCCTGTCAGTCAGAGTGTGGCTACACCGGCAACACCACCATCTGGTCAAACAGTGACACGATCAGGACGACTGAGTAAGCCAGCCAACAGACTTGATCTGTAGGTCGTCCGGATAAGATTTACTGTATGGTTACGTGAAAAAAGAGAAATGTTTGTGACTGCTGAAATGGTTGATGGTATCATGGATCCCCATGTTTATGTTGTTTATTGTTTACAGATTTGGTTCTAAAATAATTGAAATGTGATTTATCATAGGACTGTAATAGTTGAAGAAGTGCAGTGCCTTAGAGACCAGAATGTTTCATATTTGAGTTTATTTTGTAGGGACATCCTATTGCACTTTCATTTTAAGTATTCTTAAGATGTTATGGCAATAACATGCTAAAAGGGGGAGATGCCATATACGGTAGTATATAGAATGTGGGTTGCGCCTGCGCGCATAGCAGGGTTATTACGGGAGCCTGGGGGAGGCTCATGTTGGCTGCACGGCCTGTGGAAAGGGAGTCGGGAAGTGAACGTTTCATGCCAATAAAAGTGAGCGTGTTGCTCAAAGGTAGTGTGCCTCAATAAACGTTTTATTTACACCGTCTTGGTGCCGCACGCACCCTCTTGGTGCGGTGCCCTTTCGGCGCGGCGTCCTCTCAGTTCGGCGGCCACTCAGCACAGCACCCTCTCAACGCAGCGCGGCGCCCTCTGGACGCGACGTGGTGCCTTTTCGTGCCGGGAAGGCACCGCACCGAGAGGGCGCAGCACCTTCCCGGCGGAGCGCGCGCACGCGCTCTCTGCACGCAGCGCGCGTGCCCTGTCGGCGCTGCGCCCTCTCCGCGCAGCGCATCCTCGGCCCGCCATTACGGCGCAGCACGCGCAGTGCGCGCAGCACGTGCAGTGCGCGCGCGCTCCCTCTTGGCGCAGCGCAGCGGACCACGGCGCAGCACGGCGCAGCGCGACGCCCTTTCGGCGCGGGCCCGTTGCCGCGGCGCCTTCTCGCCCTCTATATACAACGCCCTCGCGGTGCGGCGCGGCACCATCTCGGCGCAGCGCCCTCTAGGCGCAGCGACCTCTCGGTGCAGCGACCTCTCGCGTCCTCGCGGCATTCTCTTGGCGCGACGCAAGCGCAGCGTCCACTCAGCGCGACACAGCGTTCTCTCAGCGCGGCACACCCTCGACCCATCCGATCGGCGCAGCGTGAGTGCCGTCTCGGCGCAGCACGCACCCTCTCGGCGCTGTGCCCTCTCAGCGTGGTGCCCTCTCGCCACGGTGCCCTCCCGGCGCGGCGCCGTCTCAGCTTGGCGCCCACTCGGCGCAGCACCCTCTCAACGCAGCGCGGCGCCCTCTCGGCGCGGCGCAACACGTTACCCTCTCAGCGCGGCGTGGCGCCTTCTCGGTGCGGCGCCATCTAGGCGAGGTGCCCTCCCGGCGCGGTGCATCGCCCTTTCTGTTACTGTCCATACTGTTTTTCCTGAGCGTTCTCAGGAAGAACAGTATGGACCGGAAGCTTCTGCTGGCCTTCTACCGCTCCTCCATTAAGAGCCGGCTAACGTACTGCCTGACCACCTAGTACAGGAGCTGCACTGCTGCAGATAGAGGGAGGCTACAGAGGACAGACCAAGCAGCGCAGAGGATCGTCGGCTGCCCTCTCCCATTCCTGATGGACATATACAACATCCGGTGCGCCAGCAGAGCTCGCAATATCATCAAGGAGAACACACATCCCGCCTCCCAGCTGTTTGAGCTGCTTCCTTCTGGGAGGTGCTCCAGATGCATCACCACGAGGACTACCAGACTGAAAAACAGTTTCTTTCCGAGAGCCATCACCACACTGAACTCAGAGAGGAAACAACACCAGCTATAATACGTTACCAATGCACCTTTATACTAACACTGTCACTGCTGCTGTCAACACGATGTGCAATAACTATTTATTATTTACTTCCTGTACTTACCTCATTCATGTTTATATAAATAGCCATATTGTATATACTGTAAATAAGATTATTTCACTTTTCATTACAGTCCCTTTATACTTCTTAATTTTTGCAATGTTTATTTTGGGGGATTTCTTTTTTCTCCCTTCTCACTGCACTGGAAAGGGCGAAGCTCTCCAATTTCGTTGTACAATTGCATTGTAAAATGACAATGAAGGGCATTCTGTCACGCCCGTGCCACAGCGCGCTCGGCCTGCACTTCGCTCGGCCACACCCCTTTCGTTACCGTAATGTCTGTCACCTGCTTCCTCTTGTTACCCTGTGTATTTAAGCCCTGCCCGTGTGTTTCTCCCTGTCGGTGTCTACTGTTGTGTCCATTCCTGTTCGTGCCCAGTGTTCCTGTTCGTGTCATCTGGTTTTCCCCCGGTCTGTCTGAAGGCTCACGGTCAGAATTTTAACCTTGTCCAAGGGGACTTCATGTCGGTCAGTTTGTCTGTTTTGCTGGCCGTGAGTCTTCCTCCCGTCTGTGTCGTCGGTTCCCCACCTGCCTCCCTTCCAACTCCTTTTCCCTGCAATAAATCCTGGTTCAAGCTGCATTTGGTCGCCCTGGCTCAACTCCTTCCTGACACATTCTCTTCTCTTCTCTTCTCTTCTCTTCTCTTCTCTTCTCTTCTCTTCTCTTCTCTTCTCTTCTCTTCTCTTCTCTTCTCTTCTCTTCTCTTCTCTTCTCTTCTCTTCTCTTCTCTTCTCTTCTCTTCTCTTCTCTTCTCTTCTCTTCTCTTCTCTTCTCTTCTCTTCTCTTCTAAACATCGGACAATCTTCTCCCTGTATTTTCTCTGCAGTTTTCTTTGATCCAGACTGACGGAGATTTTAGCCGGAGCGGCGATACTATACAAGCGAGCATGCCGAAGACGGGGGCGTGGCAAACGCGCCAGAGCCCTCGTAAATCTGAGGCAGAGAGGGTTCCGTTCTCCCCTACCATCAATTCATCTGGCGAATGTCCGCTCCCTGGCGAACGAGATGGATGAAATGCTGCTTCTCACTTCAAGAAACACGGACTTCAGCAGATCCGCCGCGCTGTGCTTTGTTGAAACGTGGCTTGACGGACGCACCCACCACCACGCTGTGGAGCTAGCTGGGTTTCGGCTAATGCGGGCAGACCGCAGCGCGGAGCACACCGGAAAATCAAAGGGAGCTGGTTTATGTTTTTATATTAATGAACGTTGGTGTACTGATGTCACGGTGTTGAAAGAGCCTTGCAGCCCTCTCCTAGAAACACTTTTCATAAACTGCCGGCCGTTTTATTCACCACGGGAGTTCTACCACACGTGCGAGTGAAACCACGCAGCTGCTGGCTGACCAGGTAACAGACATGGAGAAACTTCTACCAAACTCACTATTCATTGTTCTGGGTGATTTTAACAGGGCGAACCTCGCACACGAACTTCCCAAATACAGACATAACGTGTCCCACCAGAGGGGCACAGACACTGGACCACTGCTACATCGTAATAAATGATGCATACCACTCTGTGGTTCTTGCAGCTTTAGGACTCCCGGACCACTGTCTAGTTCAGGGGTCACCCTTTCTTAAACCGAGAGTTACTTCCTGGGTGCTGATTAAGGCAAAGGGCTACCAGTTTGACATACACTTCTGACATAGCCAATTTGCTCAATTTGGCTTTCACTATGTGTTATTATTGTCATTTGCAGTGCACATGTAAGTGTGATTTTAACAAGAATAGCAAAAATACAGTCAAACCTTGGTTTTTGACCACAATCCGTTTCAAAAGGCAGTTCGAGAACTGAATTGGTTGAATTCCGAATCTATTTTTCCCATTACAAATAATGGGAAAAAAATTAATCCGTTTCAAGACAAAAAAAACCCGCCTTTTTTAAGCATTTTTTCATTTGCACATATTTGTCTGATCCCGCAACTGCAGCGCACCGCCAAACGCGCAACCGTAACGCGTCGCCGACCGCGCAACTGCACCGCGCTGGTCGCATTATTGTGACAGAGCCGTCGCTGAAATTTAGAAAATACTTTTAAAGTCCTGATGTACTTTCCAAAATTTAAGTGGACCTAAGTGCGCAGGGAGCTTAATTTTGTTCGATCGCGCAACTGCAGCGGACCGCCGAACGTGCAACAGTAGTGCGTCGCCGACCGCGCAACTGCACCGCGCTGGTCGCATTATTGTGACAGAGCCGTCGCTAGAATTTCCAAAATTTAAGTGGACCTCAGTGCGCAGGGAGCTTAATTTGGTCCGATCGCGCAACCGTAGCGCCCCGGGCGCTCACTGTCGCATTGCTTTAAGAGCGTCTTTGTGTTTTAGGATGGCTTTACTGCTCCCACTTGCTTTGTTTGGAGGCATGATTAGGGGTTAATACAATCCTCAAAGTAACGAAAATACAATAACGGAGTTAGTCGGCATCTGGGCCGTGCGGTCGGGTTTTCTTGATTCCTCCCGGCTCATTTCGCAAGGTTCGACCTCCAAATTTTGTTGGACATCCGAAGCAAAAAAAATCTCGAATCTTTTTCTTCGAATTCCGATTTGTTCTAGCACCCGGATGTTCGAAAACCGAGGTTTGACTGTAAAATAAATAGATGCAGCTCATTGACAAGTGCCGCTATTTGAGCTAATTTTAGAACAGTCCTGTGGGCGACTCATGCGGCGACCTGGTACCCGCGGGCACCGTGTTGGTGACCCCTGGTCTAGTTAATCTGATCCCGGCCTACAGGCAGAAATTAAAAACTTCTAAGCCTATGGTGAGGACTCTGAGGAAGTGGACAGTGGAGTCAAAGCAGGACCTCCAAGCCTGCTTTGACTGCACCGATTCGGGAGTTTTTGAAGCTGCAAATTCAGACATGCATGAAGTCACTGACACTGTCACATCATACATCAGTTTTTGTGAGGATTTGTGTGTGCACGTACAACAACGACAAACGTTGGTTTACACTGAACCTCAGGATGCTGCGCAAAGCCAAGGAGGAGGCCTACAGGAGTGGCGACCAGGACCTGTTCAAGCAGACCAGGAACACACTGAACCGAGAGGTCAGGAAAGCCAAGAGGTGTTACGGGGAGAGCCTGGAGAGACACCTCTCTGCCAATCCTGATCCCTCAACAGTGTGGAAAGGTCTGAAGAGCATCACGGCTTCAAGAAACCAACCCCTCGTCCTGTGGAGAACCCAAGGCTTGCAAACCAGCTAAACAGGTTTTACTGCAGGTTTAAACGGTCCACCCACACAACAGGACCTCCTGCAGCACAATCAACATACTCACCTCTCCCCACAACCGCTCTGTTCACACCTCCATCATCGTTGTCACCTACTCTCTTACAAAACCCGCACCCGCACTCCAGATCCGTGGTGTGTTAGATGTTCCGGAGACAAAAGCTCAGGAAGGCCCAGACGGCGTGTCCCCTTCCTGCTTGAAAGTCTTTGTTGAACAGCTGGCACCCACCTTTGCACGGGTCTTCAACCATTCCCTGGAGCTGTGTGAGGTGCCCTCGTGCTTCAAGAGCTCCACGATCGTACCGGTGGCCAAGAAGCCCGCCATCACAGGTGTGAATGACTATAGACCTGTCGCCCTGACATCTGTGGTCATGAAATCTTTCGAGAGGTTAGTGTTGAACCACCTGAAGGACGTCACGGGCCCCCTGCTTGAACCCCTGCAGTTTGCCTACCGGGCAAACAGTTCGGTGGACGATGCGGTCAACATGGGACTGCACTACATCCTGCACCACCTGGACACCCCAGTAACGTACACCAGGATCCTGTTTGTGGACTTCAGCTCGGCGTTCAACACCATCGCTCCTGACATCCTCCAACAGAAGCTCATCCAGCTCGCGGTGCCTGCCTCCACCTGTCAGTGGATCACCAGCTTCCTGACCAACAGGAGACAGCGTGTGAGGCTGGGGACCA
This sequence comes from Syngnathus floridae, assembly GCF_059516105.1. Classification (NCBI taxonomy): domain Eukaryota; kingdom Metazoa; phylum Chordata; class Actinopteri; order Syngnathiformes; family Syngnathidae; genus Syngnathus; species Syngnathus floridae. The sequence goes on from NC_142422.1 coordinate 14,450,280, forward strand.
TCACATCCGACACCCGGACCACCAATACTGGCACCCCCAGGGGTGCGTCCTCTCCCCACTGTTCTTCTCTCTCTACACTAACGATTGCTCCTCAAGCGACTCTTCTGTGAAGCTCCTGAAGTATGCAGACGACATCACTCTCATCGCACTGATTCGTGACGGTGATGAGACTGCGTACAAACAGGAGGTGGAGCGACTGGTCCACTGGTGCAGCCAAAATCACCTGGAGCTGAGCCCGCTCAAGACCGTGGAGATGATAGTGGACCAGGCGAGACCCTTTCACCCCTCACTATCCGCAGTAATATTATTCTCTCTATAGACACCTTCAGGTTCCTGGGATCCACAATCTCTCGGGACCTGAAATAGACCAGCCACATAGACTCTGTCCGGAAGAAGGCCCAGCAGAAGCTGTACTTTCTGAGACAGCTCAGGAAGTTCAGCCTGCCACGGGAGCTGCTGAAGACCTTCTATACTGCCATCATCCAGTCTATCCTCTGCACCTCCATCACTGTCTGGTTTGGATCGGCCTCCAAACAAGACAAGCACAGACTGCAACGGACAATCAGGACTGCAGAAAAGATAATTGGAATCAACCTACCATCTATCCAGGACTTGTACCTGTTCAGGACCAGGAAACGTGCAAGTAACATCTCTACAGACCCTTCTCACCCAGGTTGAAGTCTGTTGGAACTACTCCCCTCCAGACGGCGTTATAGAGCTCTGTACGCCAAAACCAGCAGACAGAGACAGCTTCTTCCCCCAGGCTGTTGCTCTGATGAACTCACACCACTCTTAGAGTCTCAGAGTCATTGCTGTGCAATAACATCCTGCTCTCGATGCTTTATTTTGAATTGTCTGTATTATGTGTACTATGTGTCCACTCTGCATCCACTGCAGCCTGGTCATCCTAGCAGAGGGATCCTCCCATTTGTGGTTTCTTCTCAAGGTTTCTCATTTCCCCGTGTAGGAGTTTTGAGTTTTTCTTTGCCCTCCTGGGAGTATAAGATCAGGGAATATTTGTTAATTTTCGCACATGTCCTGAGTGTTGTTAGTCACCTAAATGACTTGTACCGAAGTCAAATTCCTTGTTTGGCATGCTCAAACATGGCCAATAAAAATTCTTGAATCTTGAAAATTCTTGAATCTTGAATAGTTTAAGTAGGACTCCAGAAATGTTCTTTTAAATGCAGCTTTCCTTTTCTTAGAAGTCGTAGCCTCTTCTTCTTCCGTCTCCTCATTCGGCTTTTTTCTGAAGAAGCTTTCCAAACATCTCTGTTCCTTTTCTTTTAAATGCAGCTTTTCTTCTTCAGTCTCCTCATTTGGCTTTTTTCCCTTTCCGAAGAAGCTTTCTCTGTTTCTTGCTCATTTTTGCTTGCCTCGCGGGCTCGACTGGGGTGACATGTCACGTGACCGAGACGAGCGTCTTGTGTCAAGAGACACAGCGCTGGATATAATTGGGAGAGAATTGCCGATTTTTTTATATTTTTCAAAATAAATTCTTACTCATTTTTGCTAGCTTTGCGGGCTCGACTGGGAAAACATGTCACGTGACCGGGACGAGCGTCTTGACCAGAATGAATTGATCGTCGATAAAAAAATGATATATATATATTTTTTTCCTTTGCGGCTTGGCGGCCGGGTACCAAGTGACCCACGGACCGGTACTGTTCCGCGGACCGGGGGTTGGGTACCCCTGCACTAAAAGACTAGTGTTTTGAGAGCGGAGGTTACGAGGTTACAAGTCTGTGTTTCTGAACCTTCTCAGTGTCTGAGTAAACCAAGTACGCAGGGCTGTTTTTGTCATAGCCTACAAAAAGACCTATGTTGAGTCGAGTTTGCCCTTGTTTTGTTTGTATGTGTAACACTCAAACCCAAATTTTTGCATTTTGTACAAGCCTGGTATTTTACCAAGCCAACTGATAAGGGTGGTTCGGTCCCTGTATCACTGATGCCAGAGTTTGGTCCGCATTTCCGGTAAGTAAGTCGGAGTCGTTCCCAGTGAGGGTTGGACTCCGCCAAGGCTGCCCTTTGTCATAGATTCTGTTCATAATTTTTATGGACAGAATTTCTAGGCGCAGCCGAGGCGTTGAGGGGGTCCGGTTTGGGGACCTCAGCATCGCGTCTCTGCTTTTTGCAGACGACGTGGTGCTGTTGGCTTCTTCAGGCCGTGATCTCCAGCTCTCACTGGAGCGGTTCGCAGCCGAGTGTGAAGCAGTCGGAATGAGGGTCAGCACCTCCAAATCCGACTCCATGGTCCTCGATCGGAAAAGGGTGGAATGCCCTCCCCGGATCGGGGATGAGATCCTGCTCCAAGTGGAGGAGTTTAAGTATCTTGGGGTCTTGTTCACGAATGAGGGGAGGATGGAGCGCGAGATCGACAGGCAGATCGGTGCAGCGTCGGCAGTAATGCGGACTCTGTACTGGTCCGTCGTGGTAAAGAGAGAGCTGAGCCAAAAGGCAAAGCTCTCAATTTACCGGTCGATTTACGCTTCTACCCTCACCTATGGTCACGAGCTATGGGTCGTGACCGAAAGAACGAGATCCCAGATACAAGCGGCCGAAATTAGTTTTCTCCACATGGTGTCCAGGCTCTCCCTTAGAGATAAGGTGAGAAGCTTGGTCATCCGGGAGAGACTCGGAGTGGAGTCGCTACTCCTCCACGTTGAGAGGAGCTAAATGAGGTGGCTCGGGCATCTCATCAGGATGCCTCCTGGACGCCTCCCTGGGGAGGTGTTCCGGGCATGTCCCACCAGTAGGAGACCCCGGGGACGACCCAGGACGCGCTGGAGAGAATACGTCTCTCAGCTGGCCTGGGAACGCCTTGGGATTCCCTGAGATGAGCTGGATGAAGTGGCTGGGGAGAGGGAAGTCTGGGAGTCCCTCCTGAAGCTGCTGCCCCCGCGACCCGACCCCGGATAAGCGGAAGAAGATGGATGGATGGAAGGATGGATGGTATTTTACCTGTTAACATCTGGTAAGAGGTTTTCCCTGTACGCTTGTTAAAACACCTGTTTCTCACTATGGCTGCTGTTTGAACTGCATAGTTCCATAGACATTTAGGTAGATTACGTTCAACTAGAATGCATCTGCCCATCTCATAAAGTGTACGCCAACCCCTTTCAGCGGTCCCGTTTTGGTGGGGTGAGTATGGCGTTGACTCTCTGTACATGGATTCTGTAACATTGTCTGACCTTATACACTTTACTTTTCCATAAAGGTGCTGTATCCACTAAGAACTTTTCAGTTGCCTGCACAGTATGATTTTTTGCTTTAAGAAAGTATACAAACACTGCGTTTGAATAGTCATCTGTGAATTACTGCACGTATTTGTAACCATCAATAGAATCATTAGCAATTGGACCTGCTAGGTCTGTAGGCATCATTTGTAAATGACCCTCTGCTCCTGTATCAGGGTTTCTATTTCAGGTTTGTGCAAACTTTCCCTAGATACATACTTTACACTCTCGATTTGGCTTTACAGTATCTGTTAGAGATTTGCTCACTCCAACTTATTTCGCAAGAACCACACGAGAGACAAGCAAGTTCTTTTAGACACCTGCAGGTGGAGAGCTCACACGTTGAAGGAGTGAAGTCTGAAGCTCTCCCAACTGCAAGGACATATTTATTAAGAGAAAGAGTGGGGGCAAGAGTAGACTGAATAGGAAGCCCTTGTGCTCTAGTCAAAACATATCAGGGGGTGTTTTACGACCTTGTATAGAATGGGATTCATTACCGGTTGCATTCCAACATAATCATACGATAAGGATACTCTGTAAAACACTAACAGTATCTCCCTTAATTTTCATACCATTCACCACATTCTGTAATTTGAGCACATCCTCGTAGTTGCAGTGGCTTAATATTTCGTGCCATGTCTGCATGTCATGACAAGTATTACATTGGTCAACATCATCGCTCTCAGTGTGTAGATCATACAACTTCCCTTATACATAGATGTTGAATTTTGTACCGTCTTTATATATCAGCACGCTTTGTTCTTGCGTGAAAATGACTGTTGCTCCACAGGCAGTGGCTGACTTGACCGAAAATATGTCTTGTGGGTAGGAGGGTATGAACAATGCATCCCTCAGCGTTGCCCTGCACGGTCGTCCTGTGTTGTCCACCAGGATCACCTCTGCAATCCCCTTGCGCTGAGCAACATCTCTGCACAAGGTGCCATCTGCCAGCTCAACACAGTGCGTATACGGCTTGAATGAATCATCAAAACTTTTAAACTTGGATATATCCGTGACAATATGGGAAGTAGCTCCAGTGTCGACTATCATTCCTTTCTTCGTGATAATCCGCGCTGGGTGCTGGTCCCTCCCGATGTCCGCGTCCTTGATCCTAAAGGCGTAGTCCACTGCTTCCAATCCTGATCCGTTGTCGCTCACATCTGCGACTTTCCTTGTGCAGTCTTGCTTCTCCTTACATCTACATGTGGCGTCGTTGTGGGTGTCATCTTGCAAAGGCCGCATCATATCTTTCGTCGACATGCTTTTGCTTGGTGACCCTTCATGCCACACTTGAAACATGTTATGTCGATATCTTCATTTCTCCTGTTCCATGTACTTGGTTTTGCGGGTCCCTGCCCGGCTCGTGAAACAGTGTGCATCACATTGTCACTGGTCTCTGCTGTAGTTAGGTTCTCTGTAGCTTTATAACTACGCAGCTTTGTTTTGAAATCGACAAACGTTATCGTCTCTTCATGGTGGGCTATGTTTATTGCAAATGGTTTGAATTGTTTAGGCAGTCCCCACAAAACCATAGCAATTAACAAGCCTTCTGCAAACCTCTCACCTGCGTTCCGCAGCATCGTAATGGTGGCCTCCGCCCTGATGATGTAGTCCGTTACCATCTCACTGCTCAATTTCTGGAGCTAAGTCAGCATGATGTACAGGTTGATAATGCGGGCCTTCCCCTTCCCAGCATAATACTCTCGCAAGATCTTCCAAGCTTTTCTTCCATTGTCCGGTGCATCTCTCATAATTAATGAAAGGCTTTTGTCATCCAAAAACTCTATTAACTCAGCATAAGCATCGGCGTTCTTCTTGCCGTCGGCTGCTCTCTCTTCCTTGCTGTTTGGCTCTTCCAGAATACTTTTCTTCAATCCTAATAAGTTCCAATGTCCAAGCATTTTGGTTTCCCACAGCTCGTACTTTGTTTCATCTCATGAGTCGAGGCAGCCTGCTTGCTCCTTGAGCCTCCATGATGCTCTGTTAGCCGTTAGCACGCAGTCTGTCGCAACTTTTTCTTGGCTTAAAACGCTCTTCCTTAGTTGCTCCTGGGTCCATAACCAGGAGAGCTTCGCACCACTGTACTGCGTGTGAAAGAGTGCGTTGGAGACAAATGAACTCCGACATTGAAGCTGACTTGACCAGCTTTTTTTTCTTTTTTTCTTTTGTGCATTTCAAACGTTTTAACACCCATCACGAATGGCATTCGGAAACTGCAAGCCTAGTTTGAACACCGACATTGAAACTATAACACGAGTTTGAAACCTATGTATATTGTGTGGAAATGTGGTGAATTGTCTTCGTTGCTCGGCTGGTCTCCAAAAACACTTGGTGGAAGGTGGCTGGCTCAGAGAAAGAAAACTTCAGTGACACACGGCTGATAGGGAAAATATTTTATTCAACCGTTGTCAGACTGGAGTGCCTCACGCCCAAATAGAAAATGGTTGAGTCGCCCCCGCAGTCTTCCAGTCCTCATACCTTATACCTGGCGAGACTCATGATCTCATCGCTTTAAATAACAGCTGCGGTTTGAGCCTCCGCAAGTCAATATCACGGTGCAGAAACAAAACATTACACATAATGATATCCTGAGCGCCCCCAACACCTGCGCCAGTATTGTCCCCAGAGGTCCCAGTCTATCCTGCAGCCAGCTCGTCGCTGACCAACCAGCACCTTCGGACGGCCCGAAAGAATCCCGAATGACTAAGCGCGTCGATGATACTGGTTATGTTGTCGGTGTTATCTGGGATCAAAGTGTAGCAAGCGTCGTCCGTCAAATTTAGGGCCACACACAACCCCCCTTGCCTTGCCAAGATATAATCTAAAGCCATGTCATGTTTAAGCAGAGTCAGCCGATGGCTCTTCTGGGTAAGCGACAACTGTCTGAAACCCTTGATCATCTCATTTACAAACCCCTGGAGGGTATATGTAATGTTATCAATGTGATCCGCCAAAAACGTAACCCCATACCAGGGAAAAATCCCAAGGCCCCATTTTTACCCCAAGCTAATTCTCCAATGGTATGCGTCTGTAGTGTGAAACGCTGCCATCTCCCTCTTAGCCCTACTCGGGACCGACTTAAAGGCCTCTCCCTCAGGCTTGTGGCCCTTCCTTATCGTCATTACCTCAAATGTGAGCTTCAGGGTAGCAGAATAACAGCAACCCACCCAGTCATAAGGTAAGAACAAATTAGCTTTAGTCCCACCAGATATCCCTAAGATTTCCTATGCTCGTGTTTCCAGGGCCCGTATGATTTTCCACCATCACAGTAATTGCGTGCTGGGTGTCTGGTAAAGCAAAGGTCACCGGATGAATGGCACCCCTCTCTCACCATGATTCTTCTGGTAACTGCATGGAGTAAAACTTGTGATCTGCCACCCCCATAGACACCCCAGGTCCTCCGTGTATCACATTAGAGCAAAAACAGGCAGGCACCTTTACCGATGGAACATCTATGGTCTCCGGCACTGCGACTTGGATGTCCTCATGCACGCCGAGCATATCCAAGTAGGGGAGTTCACTTATCCACGCGCATACCCCTGTGGGTTTGAAAATCTTCCTGACCTGGGCGTCGGTTTCGGGCGCTTTCCACGACTGTTCATACACTAACCAAAGCAGTAACCTAAGTTGACAGTCATCGGATACCGGCACCGGGACGGTTTGAAAAACGGCCCACAGCGTACTAGGGGATTTTACCCTTACTAAACACGGCCCACTCACCGCCTTGGATGATTTAATTGAATGCACCATCAGTTGATACCACATATTTATTCCTGCCCATTCATCAACCCCTGGTAATGCCGAGGGCTCGAACCCATAAGCCTTCCATGCAGCCGCTCGTCTCGCCATAGCATGCAAGTTACTTCGCACCTCCGTCGGGGACCAGTCCGATTCCGAAAACGCTTCGTTGACATTTTCTGGAACGTCGCTTCACAGCCTCTACCCTCATCCTGAGCGTGCCTGAAGCGACAGACTGGGTTTCAAAGCTGCCGTTAATTGTTGTCAGGGGTGAGGTGTCGTTTTTGATTGTGACCTCCTCCTCCTTCTCAGCATGCCCCGCGAGCGGGCTGTCTGGGTGCTCTTCAGCAATTGCTTTTTTCTCCATTAATGTCACGAGATTAACGCTGTCTGCCATCTCTCGGCCCTCTGTCCGGTCTGATTTCCTCACACTCCGTTTGAAACAGGTACACCTATACTGTCCGAAATCAGTCTCGCCAATCTTTGTTAGACGTAAAGCGCAGTCTCCTAGCACCTCAAATCACTTATATACAGTTAAAGTCAAAGTCTGCTTTATTGTCAATTTCTTCACATACCAAGACACACAAAGAGATCGAAATTATGTTCCCACTATCCCACGGTGACAAGAACACAAAATACAAACAAGTAAACAACACAAAAAGGAAAAACAAGCACAAACAATGAATAAGAGTGATGAATAAATAACATAATAAATAAGAGGAGTAAAAATGGAGCAAGTGTGCATACAGCAGACAGTCAGAATATAGCGCAAAAGTACAGGACGCTACACAAAAGGGGGGAGAGAGTTCAGGATCCTAACAGCCTGGAGTATGAAGCTGTTCGAGAGTCTCGTGGTGCGGGAGTGCAGGCTCCTGTACCTCTTCCCAGAGGGCAGAAGATCAAACAAAGAGTGAGCGGGGTGACCCACATCACTCACAATCGTGGTCGCCTTGCGGGTGAGATGGGAGGTGTAAATGTCCTTCAGGGAGGGGAGTGAAGCACCAATAATCTGACCAGCCGTGTTCACTATGCGCTGCAGGGCCTTCATAATGTATTCAGTGCAGCTACCACCCCAAACAGCGATACAACTGGAGAGGACGCTCTCAATGGTGCCACGGAAGAATGTAGTCATGACTGCCAGAGGAGCACTTGTTCACCTGAGTTTCCGCAGGAAGTACAGGCGGCGCTGAGCTTTCTTCGCCAGTGATGCGGTGTTGGTGGACCAGGAGAGGTCCTCACTGATGTGCACCCCCAGGAATCTGGTGCTGCTCACTCTCTCTACCACAGTACTGTCGAAGGTTAGCAGCAGGTGTTGGGTGTGACCCGTCTGGAAGTCAACAACAATCTCCTTGGTCTTGCTGACGTTCAGCAGGAGGTTGTTGTCCCTGCACCACGTGGTCAGAAGGTCGACCTCCAACCTGTATTGAGTCTCGTCGCCCTTGGTGATGACACCCACCAGAGTCGTGTCGTCTCCATATTTCAGCACGCGGTTGCTACCATAAGTTGCAGTGCAGTCATGCGTTACCGAAGTCCACAATCTCACATACGAGTCCCTTCTCTCCAGGTGTGCTCCGTGACAAGCCGCTCAAAGCACTTCATGATGATGGGCGTCAGTGCCACAGGGCGGTAGTCATTGAAGCAGGACGGAGCAGGTTTCTTCGGCACAGGTACGATGGTGGCAGCCTTGAAACACGAAGGGACAATGGCCTGCTGCAGGGAAATGTTAAAGATGTCCGTGAAGACACCCATCAGCTCCCCAGCGCAGTCCTTCAGCGTTCAACCTGAGATGTTGTCAGGGCCCGCCGCCTTACGGGTGTTGACAGCGGCAAGCGCCCTTTTCACGCTATCGGCAGAGAGGCACAGGGGCTGCTCGTGTAGAGGGGGAGGGGTCTTCAGCGGGCAAGTGCTGATCTGAGCGTCGAAGCGAGCAAATATATGTATTTAATAACAGTACATTGTCCACATGTGTTCGCCCGGCCAGGTTAAGTATGTTACCGGTGTTGTCTTCCCATTTGGCAGTGCGTTTGCACAGGGACCCTGCTTCCTTTGTGCAATTGCATGGCATTATGACGGCACCTCCTAACACTCCCTCAACATTGCTCAATGTAACGCTCCGGTCGGACTCTGCGGCGGACTGGACGTCCGCTGCTGGGTCCTGCTGGATGACTTTGTCCACTGGGGATACTACGTCAGTAGTTGGCTCGATGTTGCTGTGCTGAGGGGTGTCCCCTGCACCTGGGGAGGGTGCATCGCCAAGATTGACATTGTTGAACTGTTGGCTTCCTCTGGCATCGGCTGTGTCGCCCCCGATGTCCTCAGGAACAGGTACAGCAGGCCCATCATCAACCACAGCTTGATCATGCACTTCTTTATCCCGATTCTGGTCCCTTGGCGACTCTTGTTCTGGCAGTTGTTCTGAGTTTTCGCAGTCGCAACTCCCTCTTTGGGGTTCTTCATCTCTGGGCACCTTGACGCAGTGTGTCAAATGGTACCAAGTCGGTGATCCTTTTACTTGCACCGCTGTTCCGGTACAGCAGACTTCGTTGAACCACTTGCGGCGCAACACTTTGACAAACACCTTGTGTTAGATAAATTGTATATATATGTTATCATGCGTTCCCTAATGAGTACTTATTCATAAAATTATTGCACAGAATGCTTGCTGTTTCGCCTTGCAGACATTCACCAGTCCACAACAAGTCAAACGATGCTGTCTGGAGCTTCCTGACCTTCTACATCTCTGGGAATCCAAGAAAGTTGTTGATAGCTCAATTTATTTTGTTGATGTCTTCCGCTGGGGTATCGTGGGGCCTCCTAACTTGAAGAGTTTGTTAAAGTCCACGGGAGGGCGGACTCCCCTGCTTGCCTGTGAAACGATAAGAGTCCGCATTGTGTGTGTGTGTGTATGGTTTGACTGAGAGTGATCTCATTTGAGCTCTCCTTTATATAAAACACACAGGATTGTAAACAGTGGCTTTGTGTGGAAGCAGAGGAAAGGAGACTTACCACTCATTGAATATTTTACCACTGTCCTGTGAATTAAATTGGCTTTAGGACACTGTAGGTGCCATTCAAATTGCCAACTCCGAAATTTAGAAAAATAAACCTTGGGAAAATCAAATAGCAAACAAAAGTCGCTACCCCAACATGAATTAAAATGTGAAGATTGGAAATTATTGGAAGGGGTCGACACCGAAAATATAAAATATCTTGACAAATGCATATTTTGGACAGGGGTGGGGGGTTGCATTATGCGACGTGGCGGTGGCGAGGCTCTCCGCACTTCAGTTGCTCCCCCCACCCTTGTTATCAGCTGGGAAGATTGTCATGTCTATGTTGTGGGCCCGTGTGTTTGTTTATGTGTATGTTTGTCTTTGTGTATCAGTTCGTTATAAAGGTTGGAATTGCGTTAAATTGGTGCACGAAAACGGTGTGCTAGACAATGGTTTATCAGATTTGCATTGTTAAATGTAAAAATTAGAAATTATAGAATAATATGAGGGTTGTGGGCAGAAACTCGTCCGACGAGGAGAGTGCCCAAACCTCATAAAAATGTGAGAGTAAGAGAAAACATACATTGTAGAACTGGATAAAATTAGGTTAATGATTAGAAATCAATGGTGTTATTATTATTCTCTTATCCCCTGCATTGCAAATGTCTTCTTGATGCAGATAGGTTAACAGGCTTTAGTGAGGAGATAATTGATCAATTGATGGGGGTTAGTAATTGTCCAAATTCTAGTCACATGTTTTGAGGGACCACAGCAACAACATTATATTTAATTTGCAGGCCATTATTTAGTATGATATGACAGTGTCTAGCTAAGTAGACTGTTCTATCAAAAAATGTGAGAGTGAAGGAGGAGGTTTGATTTGTAATCTGACATTTGGGTCCCATTTTGAAGAGCATAGATTGTTTTTGTTTGTTTATTAAAGCAAAATTACATTCTCATTTTCCCAGATGTGAGGGAAATTGAAAGATAAGGAAGACGAAGAAAAGATAAAAAAGAACTTGCTGTTGCACAGACAGGAAGATGATGACACAGTGTCAGCGCGAGCTCGCTTAAGAACCGCAGCTGAGAATGTGATGAATGAAGATGAGAAAAATGATCAAATTACAAAGACAGATGTTGTGGCACGGCAAAGCGAACCATCCTTTCCGTCTTTGTACCCCAAATTAAACAACTCATTGCTTCCTATAATTTGAGGGGTGATGAAGTACAACAGGTTTTCATGGCATCCTTAACCAAACATTGGGCAAGCGTTAAAGGCACCTGGAGTCCTTTTGATCTCCAGGGTCGTCCATTGGAATATAACGGGGTGCCATTACGAATACAAATTGACCAACTATTGGGCAGGATAAAAAATAAAATTCCAACGTAGAGCAAATTACACAGACATTGGCCGAACTAAACAAAAAGAAGATGAGTTGTTTGAAGACTTTAGACACAGACCAGAAAGAGTGTTCAACTGATGTCTATGATCAACAACTCAAAAATGCTCTACATGCAAATTTGCGATCAGTATTATGTGGAAAATGAATAAATTCAACACATTTTTTCCCTATAAAATGGTGCCGTTTGGGTTTGAAGTACGTAGTCGCTTCAAAGGAGGAAAAGCATGATTTCAGATACGCGATTGATCTATGGGAAGGCTATCCCTTGTGCCAGGGGTGTCAAACTCATTTATTCGCGGGCCGCAGTGTAGTCATGGCTTCTTTTGGAGGGCCGGTATGACTATCATACCCGAGTAGATGTGTGAGCGCCTCATATTGTGGGAGCTGCAGAACAAGCTGACGAGTACCTCGCTTTCAAATCAGACAAGTGAAAACTGGTCAAATATTTAAAATTTAACATATTACTAAAAGTGAAGATAATTTGCAATTCGAGTAATGGCACATGAATATGAAGCACAATTTGACACCTGTGCCTTATACAAAGGTAAAGTTGGATTGGAATTTGATGAAACGCATATGGACATCCACATATTCCATTAGAGTTTGAAATGCTTGCAATGTAATTGCGAATTAGTTAACACCTGTGTGGTTGATTGTTTGATTGATTGTTTGATTGATTGATTGATTGATTGATTGATTGATTGAGTGAGTGAGTGAGTGAGTGAGTGAGTGAGTGAGTGAGTGAGTGAGTGAGTGAGTGAGTGAGTGAGTGAGTGAGTGAGTGAGTGAGTGAGTGACTTTTCTGTCGCCTGCACGTCATCTTTCCAGCATGGCTACGTTGCTGTCTCAGCCGCACCTGACCGTTGAAAGATGCGAGACACTCAATCCTGCCACTCTCATTCCCTATCCTGACGACGGCGAATTCCATGATTGTGTCGATGCTGCTCAACAGATTGGAAAGGCTCGGCCTGATTTGGAAGATACGCCTCTGCCAGATGGTCATGTGGTTTTTGTTGATGGGTTTTCTAAGAAAAATGAATTTGGTGTGACCCTTACTGGGTATGCCGTTATTACTGCCGATGAGGTTTTGGAGGCTGCTAAACTGCCATCCAATATGTTGGCACAGGCCGCTGAGCTCATTGCTTTGGCTGGGGCCTGCAAATTGTTTGCAAACAAGTCCGTCACTATCTGGACTGATAGTATGTTTTTGCTACAGTGCACGTTTTTGCTCAGCAGTGGAGCAACCGTGGCATGATAACTTCTGCGGGGAAGCCCGTCACCCGTTCCACATTACTAACTCAACTTTTGGACGCTGTCCAGCTACCTTTAAAGGTGGCGGTTTGCAAATGTGCTGCTCACACTGCAAGCTCTGATCCTGTTTCTCTCGGTAATGCTTTTGCTGACAAATCCACTAAGGCAGCTGCAGAAGGCCTGCTCCATGTCCTCTCGTCTCTCACAGCTCATGATTTGATGTCACACATCTCCCCTGATGTGTTGCTTGACATGCAGTCTCGGAGCCCCTCCCAGGAACGACTCTCTTGGAAAAAGCGGGGTGCAACTAAAAACACTGATGGTCTTTTTGTGTGACCTTTGGGCAAACCTGTCTTGCCTCGTAACTTGTTTGAATGCGCTGCTATTTCGAGTCATGGGGTCACCCATGTCTTGACGGGGAGGGGTATGGTTAAACAAGTTGAAGCTATTTATACGACATACGGTTTTGCAGCTTTTTCACAAGCTTTTTCACAAGACAATACATATGGTTTACATCCAATTACATAACTGTGAAGGGAAAGACTATTGTTTTTTCTGCATTTATTTGTTTTCTGCATTTATCTCATTGTAAAAAGGTGATCTCCGCAGACCCAACCTAAGTACGGAAGGTGAGCAAAGTCTGGTAATAGTGCCTGATCCTGGTGCCAAGATCCAGGGTTGACATGAAAGCTAGCAGAAGCTAATTTCCAAGACACCAACCCGAAGCTCAGGGTGTTGACTCTGAGGAGATCCAAAACGTGAGCATTAGAAAGTCATTCGTAAAGTGCTTTAATCGGGCTGTAGCCTGCGCAAAGTCTACCATGTGCTTTTGGTTGCTTTTGCTGGGTTGTGGGATTTTTTTTTTTTTTCCGGGGGTTATTTTATTTGTATGGATAGAGTACCATGAGCCTCGGACATTCTTCTCTCAGGCAACTACGAACGCTGATTTTAATCAATATGGCTCATGGGGAAAAATTGCTAGACATAAGCGCAACACAAAATCCCCTTTTGATCATGTTGTTTGTATTCCAGAAACCATCCGCGTTCCACCTTGCGTGCCATGGCTTTTGTCTTGGACTTACAATGACTCATTAATGTTTACTGTGGCTCCAAATACATCTTCTTCTATTATTTTACCTATGGAAAGTTTGAAAGGTTTCGAAATGGTCACCCCACTACTGGGGATAAATAGCTTGGATATTGGTGGTATTCAATTTTTTAGAACGCTGTTCATTTTTTCACAAATGCCTTGGCTTTGTGGGTGATACACAGCTCCGAGACGCTGTTTAATTCCCAATTTTGAAAAATGATTTTGACCGTTTTATCCACAAACTCTCTCCCGTCATCTGAAGAAATTCTATCCGGCAGACCCCATCTGCTGATGACTTCACGGCACAGAAACTTGGCCACAGACTGAGCATCTTTTCGTTAAGTCGGACATGCCTCCGGCCATCTTGAGAACCGGTCCACGACCACCAACATGTATCTTTTCCCTTCGACAGGTTGTATCATGTCGACAAAATCCACCACTAGTTCTCTCATGGGGCCATTAGGAGTCGGGATGTAACCCGTGGGGGTGGCTCTCCCCTCTTCTCGCGTTTTTCAAACAGATCACACATCTCCCAATGACCTGGTCGATTTGTTTGAGCAAATATGGCGCCCAAAAACCGTATTCTGCGATTAGTTTTCACTTCACCTCTCCCCTTGACTCATGGGCTAACCCATGTGCCTCTTGTATTAACAGTCCCAACAAATCTGGCGGGGCCACTACCAAACCCTCATGATTTCTCCACACCCAGGTAGTCCTGACACGCCCCCTTTTGCACCCAAAGGTGTTTGTCCATCAGATTAACGGCTGCCTGCATCAAGGGTACATCCCTGAGCGTGACCCTGTCCTCAAGGTCAACCTCATGCGTAACCAACAAAACTTTCCCCTTCTGGCTCCCTTTCATTACAGTCCTGGCTGCCTCGTTTGCCATCTTATTCCCCTGCGTGACTCTAGATGCATCTGACTTGTGGGCCGCACATTTTGCAATGGCTATTTCACTGGGCTTCATCCTAGCCACTAGCAGTCTCATTATCTGTGCATGATGTTGGATGGGGGAACCGTCAGTTTTCTTAAACCCCCGATTTCTCCACACAGCTCCAAACAAGTGGCACACACTGTGAACGTATGCCAAATCTGTATATATTGTCACTCTTTTCCCTTTTGCGAGCAAGCACGCTTCCGTTAATCCCACCAGTTCAGCAAGTTGGGCTGATGCTGGTTGTGGTACCACTTCAGCCTTAATTGTCGCAAACTCAGTTCCTTGCGCTTGTACGACCGCGTAGCCAGCGCACAGATTTTCTCCGACTTGATAACAAGACCCGCCCGTCCAGAGTTCGAGATCTGCCTCTCCCAGGGGGATGGCTTGCAAATCAGACCGCAATCTAGAATATTTTTTTGACTCAAGCAAATAATCATGGGGGTCCCCGTCCTCTGAAGTTGGCAAAAACTCAGCTGGGTTTACAGTAGTACACCTTGCCAGAGTGACATCCTCTTGCTCCGGAAGCCTGTAATAATCCCTGAGCCGGGGCTCTGTCAAGGTGTATTTGACATGGTTTAAAAGAGTCCGAAGACTATGATGAGTGAGAATTGTCACAGGATAGCCCATGGTGATACCAGAGGCTTTGTCGTACATCAAATAGACTCCCACCATTGCCCTATAGCATGGTCGCAGTCCCATCTCCACCTCGGAGTAGGATGTCGAATAGTAGGCCACAGGTTGGGGTCCAGACCCGGTGCCTGTAGGCTGACAGAGCATCGCACATGCAAACCTACCCCCCGGTGAGGTAGATGTGAATAACACGAATTTTTTTGAATAGTCTGGTAAAGGCAATGCAGGAGCCTCTTGCAACCTTGCTTTGGTTGTTTCGAATGCCACTTGGCCATCCTGTGTCCAATTTAGAGCTGCGTGGAGATCATTATTGCCTGTGTCTTTGATCATGGCTCTTAGCGGCCCTACAAATTTGGCGTATTCTTTGACCCAGGAGGCTGAATAGCCCGCAATTCCCAGGAATGTTAACATTTGCCTGACAGTTCTGGGTTTCGGAGCCGTCCGTATCGCCTCCAAATGGCCATCTGAGATACGTCTCTGTCCATGTGATATTCTCTGGCCCGGAAAGTCAACCTGTATTGTAATTTCTTGTGAGACACTTTATGACCATTTTCTGCCAAAATTTGCAACAATTTGATTGAATCTTTGTGACAGGTCTCGACATCTGCTGCACAGACAATAATATTGTCCACATATTGAATAACGGTGCTCTGCACCTGCCCTTTAACACTTTGTTAAACACATGAGGGCTATGTTTATAGCCCATAGGAAGTCTCTGATACTGGTAAAACTGCCCCTTGAATGTAAACCCGAACAGTCCTTGCGATTCGCTGCTGAGTGGGACACTGAAAAAGGCGCCACAAAGGTCCACCACTGAGAAGCACTCTGCATCCGACGGAATGTGTGTCAGCAGGGTGTGTGGATCCGACACATCAGCTGCATTGTCAATTACCACTTCGTTCACTGCCCGAAGGTCATGTACCAGCCAATGGGTGTTGTCCGGCTTTTTCAAGGGTAATATTGGCGTGTTACTAAGAGGAGTCTGTGTTATCCTCAACACATTTGCCACGAGCAACCCCTCGATCTGTGTCTCAATCCCCCGCGCTGCTTCCTCCTTCAGTGGGTACTGTGTTTTTCACGGAGGCCTGCAGCCTGGCCGAAGATCCACCTTTACTGGTTGCGCTGATTTCATAAGTCCGATATCCGTACTATGGTGCAACCACAGGTAGTCGGGGACCTGCCGTAACATGTCCTCTGAGTTGATCCACTGCCATACTGAGAATGGATTCGTGCGACAGCTGCACCGTTTGGGGTCGTCCATGTCCATGCGATGAAACCATAATTTTCATGAACCGCTTATCAACACTCACCCACAGAGCATTGTTTTCTTTCAGCGGGGAAAACTTGAGCGTTTCCGCCTGCACCATCATTTCTCCTACATGTTGCTGCTCGCAGTCCTCTGCTACCAACAAGGTCACATGGGGGAAGCTATTCTTGACTTTGAATTCCTTGTTGATGTAACTGTCCCCGTGTATCTTCATGGCCACTCCCTGTGGCCCCGGGATGATGCAAGTGCCATTCAGTTGCACTTCATGGGGTTGTTGACGTAACCACTCTTCCGCCTGTGCCTGCATTGAGTCTTTGAGATATTGTAGCGTACAGTGGTATGGGTACTCGGGGGTCCTTGCTCCTGGTCTATTGGAGTGGATAAATGTTTCCCACTTCTTAAAGTCCCAAAAGTCCCAATGATCATCGTCGCACACACATCTGGGTGTGCTGAAATTTGTCCTCTGCATTTAACCCATCCTCATGTGATTTTGATCCATCCCCTGGAGGAGAGGGGAGCAGTGAGCAGCAGCGGTGCCGCGCTCGGGAATCATTTGGTGATCTAAACCCCCAATTCCAACCCTTAATGCTGAGTGCCAAGCAGGGAGGCAATGGGTCCCATTTATATAGTCTTTGGTATGACCCGGCCAGGGTTTTAACCCACAACCTTCCAGTCTCAGGGCGGACACTCTACCACTAGGCCACTGAGCTGGTTCAACAGATCGTTGCTGACATTACCCACCCAAAATACAGTGGGCATTGATTTCCCGCACCTTGACTGCATCAACACCTGGTGGCACGTTTTGTATGGGATCTCAACCTCACAACCATCGGGAGAGCACTTTATGGTGCAGTTCAATCCAGACAGGGCATCTCTGCCGAGGAGGGCAATAGGTGTATGTTCTGAAACCAGGACTGGTATTCTTATCGTGTGATCTTTCCAGCAGAGCTTTACTGGTCTTGTGGAAGCGATCAGCTGTTTAATACCCTCGAACCCTATTGTCCGCACAAAATGACCGGACATGGGGAGATGTGTAGCGTCTTCAGGCCGGATACAAGTGAAAGCAGCTCCGCTGTCAACCATAGCTGCTAATGGTTGATCGTTTACTTTCACTGTTATTGTTAGTTCCTGTTCCGGACCTGACACTACCAGCTGACATCCCCCCTTAGGGCCCTCTGGGCACCCCTAAAATCCAGGCTCCAGGCCCCCGAAGGGGTTTACCAGGCCCTGAGGTGTTTGGACTCGTTGTTTGACTCCCCCTCTGAAGCCACCTCCAGGAGTGTTGTTATTCGGCCTGTCACACTGGCGAGCCAGGTGGCTTGGTCGTCCGCAATTGTAGCACACATTAGGTCTCTGTTGTGGGCCCCCCAGAAGATTCGGCCTTCCTGCCCTTCCTCTGTCTCCACGGGCCTTGGCGCCCCAGAGATGGGTTTGGCTGTTTCCCCATTGAGGGGCTGGACTGAAAGGCACCGCCATAGCGGCCTGCGGCGGTTGGTTATGCGGGGGCGGGGGCTGTAATATGATTTGTTGTGGTGGAGCTTGCACCACGACCGTCTGCTTCTTTTCCTTCTTATTGTCCGCGAGTTGCACTTGGTTCAGCCTCCTCACCACTTCTTGGTCCTGCTCCTTTTGAGCCATCTCCTTCTTGCTGAACCAATCAACTTGATGAGCGATGTGATCAGTGTAGACCAGGGGTGTCCAAGTCCAGTCCTCGAGGGCCGCATTCCTCCATGTTTTTCAAGTTTCCCTCGTTAAACACACCTGTGCAGGAGCCTGATCATTGAATCAGGGGTGTTTAACGAGGGAAACTTGGAAAACATGGAGGAATGCGGAACCAAGTGCAACTCGCGGACAATAAGAAGGAAAAGAAGCAGACGGTCGTGGTGCAAGCTCCACCGCAACAAATCATATTACAGCTCCCCACATCTGGCCTCGGACTGCTGCAAACAGGTCGGTGTCGTTTGCTGATGTCGTCGCAAAGCAATGTAGCCCTGCCTTCCTCAAAATGTCTTTCATGGTATGAACTCCTACCACGTTAGCTAGAAGTCTCTTAATGTCGCCTACCGCAAACTGAGTTCCCACCATGCTCTCCTCCAACTTGGATATCCAAGGGTGTGCTCCATCTTGAATGGTGGGCAACTTCTCAAGGATGGCTGACATATCAGAATTCTGCCATGGCTTGTATTCCAGCTGTTGTCCTCTCACCAACACTGGTAGAATTATGTTCGCTCGCTTTGGTCTTTGCCCATGACTCAAAGGTGTCGCCGGTATTTTGGATGCTCCTTTCTTCAGCTCAAGTTCAGCAACCTCTAACCTTTGCAACAGTTCTTCCAACTCCTCTTGCTCCCTTGGTTCCACACTCCAGTCCAATTCCTCCAGGCACTGCTTTTTTCTGGTCTTAATGCTTCTTAAAACGGTCCTTCTCCAGTCCTCCATGGCGATGGGGGTGGAACATGAGGTAGGCGTGGGATCCTCGTCTCCCCGTCGTCATCACTATTGTCGCTTCCACTCTCGGTACTACTAAAACATGTTTCTGTTCTAATCTTTTGTCCCGGAGTGCGTTTTTTTTCCTCCGCTCTTTTCAAAATGCTTTTTATTGTGGGGTTGAAGGAATGGGGTCGAAATACAAAAAGTCCTGCCTAGCTACAAAATCAGATATGCTCAAACATTGAATAAAGTACATAAGCAGACAAGCATATTCACATATTAAATAAATAAAAGAAACATTTTAAGCATATAATTATACCTACACACCAAATCAATAAAGAAGACATAACTAGACATTTTTGATAAGTGGTAATGAGAGAGGTTTTTATAACTTTATGATCTGATATATATATTTCTGAGCACTTTGAAATAACAAATGTTTTTTGATATATTGCCTGAATAGCTTAATGACCCTTAAGGAACTGTTTAATGCATGCTTGATGATTTTCTAAATCACGGACACTGCCAAAGTCATCTAAAAATGTTCAGTACTTGATTGTATCTTATGTTTTGACTAATGCTAGACGCCAGTCTTCGATTACTACTGAATGTTCTGGACAGAGGGAAATATTTTGCCTAACAAAGAAAAGATATGGTTGAAAGCAGGATTAAACTAAGAATATGATGACGTAAGCAAGTACATGGAGATCAAAAGAACAAACTTTGCAGAGGGAGACAGCCCAGCCAAAGATGATCGTCAAGGCTGAAAGACGGAAAGGAAAACAACAGCCCCCACACATCAAATCGCCCATAATCAGCACCCAAGCCCACGGAACCAGCTCTCACCGAACCAGCACCCACTCCCATGGAATCAGACGTTCAATGTTGCCTTTTCTGAATGGAGACTTTCCGCTCTTGAAAGGCCCAGCGCTGTATTGTACTTTCCTGAAGACAGAGCTTTTTGAACAAGAATTGTGAACTCAACCAACCTGTGTAAGTCTAATTTCTGCTTCAGTGTCTTAGCATTTTCCTAAATCTGAAGAAATCAAACGAGCACGCAGTGAGTAAATTGGATAACAGGTGATTGGCAATGGCTTTTGCCGTGAGGCGCAGATAACGCGCTCCCTAAATTGTGGACAAAATCCAACAGGGTCATAGCCCTCCGCTGCTCCTTCAGCGTCACTCTGGCTATCATACTGCAGCTCCTTTCTGATGTATTCTTGGGTGCCTTGCTTCGCAAATCGTGTTCCATTTCTTTTGCAGGAAGGGCTAGGATGCATGATGATGGTGGTCTTCATTCTTCCTCTCTCGACAATGTCTTTATCCTCAGTCTCCAACTAGTAACTTCCTTCCTGGTTAATTATCGGGAGTTGTGGATAGACATTACCACGGTTTTCATTCACATCATACGGTGGGGGATTCTTAAGGGGACATATGTGAAAAAGGCGTGTTAACTTTTTCCATTAGTTTCCGAGCCTCTTCCACATTTTTCAGTACATCAGCTGTAATTTTCTCTTTTTTCAGTTTGAACTCTCGGTCCACTTTGAGTCCCTCTTTGTCAAATATCCTCAACAATCCTAATTCCCATTCTCTCTTTTCCTTGCTTTTTTTCCCCTCTTTTTCCTTTTTTATGTCCCGCCTTGTACACATATGTATACAAGTACACATATAGTCTCAATTACTTCCCTGTTAAAAGTCCCTTCCACCGGCCAAGGCCTCTCAATATCAGTCCATCTCTTATTCCATTTCTTTGATATTTCTTTAACCCCCTTAATAAGCGGGTTGTTTCTCAGAACCACTTCGATGGGGGTCGTCACTATTGGACCAGCAAAGCTTCTTTCCCCCATAAATTTCCGGCTCACTCTTTGTTTGACCTTCTGCCCTCTGGGAAGAGGTACAGGAGCCTGCGCTCCCGCACCACCAGATTCGCCAACAGCTTCTTTCTCCAGGCTGTTAGGGCCCTGAACTCGCTACCCCCTTCTGCGTAGCGTGCGGCACTGTTGTGCTATTTTCGGGAATGTCTGCTGTACGCGCACTTGCTCCTTTTTTTTTTCTGCTCCTCTTATTTATTTATTTATTTATTGTTGTGTTATTTATTCATTATTTATTCAGCACGCTTTTGTTGTACTTGTTTACTTGTTTGTCTGTTGTGAGCCATGTCTTGTCACCGTGGGATAGGGGGGAACGAAATTTCGGTTTCTTTGTGTGTCTTTGGCATGTGGAGAAATTGACAATAAAGCTGACTTTGACTTTGAAATATATGTGTTTAGTTATTTGCAGGTAACAATGTCAAATAAACAATTGACAAACAAGATTTTGTCAACCTCAGATGCACCCCTTAAGACTGCATTGTCACGTGCTTTCCCAATAGATATTTGATCCAGTATACCCACCACACGCTATTCCTGTACCAGTACTCAACTTATGTTTGAGATAATGCCTGTTTGAAAAACAACTATTCACAAGTTTATGATGATGTTGTCAGTCTGCTATGCAATCCCTTGTTCCAGGGTGAAAGTGAAATGCAAGAGTTTGTGGACAAAATCACACTGGCCTTAAGAATTTGGATGCGGCGCTCCACAAACGTTTTCTCCAGACGACCTAGAAGTTCAGTCTATGTCTCTTTGTCCTCCTGGAGAAAACAGATGTATCCGCCGTCTCAGGTTTTTTATGTAAACAGAAAATTAGAAGTATTGAGGAGAGCCCCAAAGAAACAGAGCAGTATCAACATTTTGTTTCAATTTTGTCATACTTTCATCAGTTTACCGTATTTATTCCAATTATCGCCTATATTCTAATAATCACCCAGTGTGTGTTAGCGATGACATAAGAAAACATTGATACCTCTAATTATCGCCCATGCCGCTAAAAATCCGCCCAAAACTTACGTTTTCCTCCACGACCGCATGCCAACGTCATTGCGCAAGTTTAAATATGACTGATTTGACAGCACGTCGAATGTCCCTTTTAAATTACTTTTCTCCATAAACTATGATACAGTTACACTCGTCACTCCACTACAATATCCTCACATAATTACGTTATCGGGGCGTGCACTCGAACAAGATGATCGCGATAACATGACGTACGCATCATGTGATGTGCGAAGGTAACGTGTCGCATTGATGGAGCGTCAATTGATGCACTCCGCTGTTAGAGGTAGATCAAAACAGCCGCTGTTCGAGTGTTAAGAACGCCAGTGAGATGCAGGTATATATATATGTATATATATATACATATTATCGCCCATTTCAGTGTCCCTTGGCGATCGGACAAAAAGTGTTCTCTAGTAATCGCCCACCCACGCTGTTGGACATAAACCTTAAATAAATACGATAAATTAACAATTTGGGCTCTTCTTCAGATCTAATTTCCCATTCCCCTCAGAGTGCCTGGGGGGCGCCAGCCGGCCCGAGTAGGGTCCCTCATTATTTACAAGTGGACCACCCTCTTCTTGTCACAGCTTATTGTTGTCCCAGCCAATCTTTCTTTAGACCCACAGATACACCTATATTAGTGTTGTAATGGTTAGTACAAGCACGCTCCTTTTCCACTTGTTAGACAACGGTTAAGTTACAGTTACATTAGTGTACACCCGCGGTTGTTCATGCATTCTTTGCCCCTTTCCATCATCCTGTCATCGTCTCCCTCGCTAACCCTAACCCTCACCAGCGTAGGCCCCCTAAAATGGGCACAACTCTGACCCCGCGCGCAGCCCCAACGTCACTCGAGCGAGGAGGGCCCAGCCTCGAAACACGGTGATTCACTACAGGTACCCCCCGAGGCTTCTTTTTCCACGTATTTCATTATACAAGCGCCGCGCACGCACCTTTAGTCCAATTGCGTGCTGCTGCAGGCGCAAATTTATCGAACTTTGACAGACGTGCATGCTATCACAGTGCGTCTCGACAATCGGGATCGAACCGCGTCGACATGGGTACGACCGCAACGCACCAGCACACCTCGGTAATTTAGCTCAAAGAGTTTACCTAAGAGGCTAACACGCCAGTTTTCCGCCGAGGAGACTTGCGACCTACAAACACTAATCCGATTAGTGCTCAAACAACGTGGCTTGGGCGCATACTTTTCTACGGCACTCTGTGGTCCCACACCTGGCCGGTTTTCTCTTCTTGACATCATCTTCACTTCGACATTCACTCACACATCTACAGTCCATGGATCATGCACGTACCTTTGTCAATATGGCCTGCAGCTGATTCCCACTGTAGTGTGGTTCTGCCTCATTCACACCCCTAAATTTACATTCTCATTCCGATCGGTATCCAAACAAAGTTCACTTTTGTGTGACTTTCTATTTTTTCTCTTTTGTGACAGTCGATTAGTCATGTCCATCTGACATCCTATCCTGTTTCACGAGCCCGCTCTCTCGGGACATTTTTTCCTCCCCAGTTCATCATTCACACCAGACATGTCACTCACTCACTGTGCACATTCCCCATTAAGTTTTATGCTACTGTTCCATCTTTATTTTATTTTTTTTTCAAATTTTTAATTTTTCTCTTTTTATTTTACTATTTTGCTGTTTCTATTTAGGGGCCACTCCCCCCCTTAATTATTCTTGTCTCCCGTGACACTGATTAGGGGAGGCCATTTCCTTCCTAGCCTGCCACGCCCAACAAAAATCAAAATCAGCTTTATCTGCCAAGCCTGTGCATGTCAAACCAGGCATTTGACTCCGGTTGATTTCGGTCTCCATTCTCAGGTTCATTAACTACCCTTCCGCCCCCTTCCTCACTGGGCAGCGCATGCAGCGCCAACTGTAAGTTTTGCACCTTAATCTCAGCCTGTCGGCTGGACGCTGAATTCTCGCACCCAAGCGGGCGAGGGCCTAATTTGAAGAATACGAATCCTGGTCATGACGCCAAAAATGTGGTGAATTGTCTTCGTTGATCAGCTGGTCTCCAAAAACACTTGGTTGAAGGTGGCTGGCTCAGAGAAAGAAAACTTCAGTGACACACGGCTGATTGGGAAAAGATTTTATTCAACCGTTGTCAGAATGAAGTGCCTCACGCCCAAAGAGAAAACGGTTGAGTCGCCCCCGCAGTCTTCCAGTCCTCATGCCTTATACCTGGCGAGACTCATGATCTCATCGCTTTGAATAACAGCTGTGGTTTGAGCCTCCGTGTGCTTGCTCGTCCTGCGGCCCTTACATCTCCTCGTTCTTTTCTGGTCATGAACAACTGGCCATTCTATATTCTGGGTCGTACCTATACAATACTGAAACTAAACCTCCCTCTCCAGCACAAATAACCTATGCTTAACCCACTGCATTGACCCCGGCTGTTAGAGTGGTGCTCACTCTAACTTATTTTGCAAGAACCACACGGGAGACAGTATGCCCTTTAAGCACTTGCAAGTGGAGAATCTGTTCGTTACTGTAGGTACAGCAATGTTCGAACAAAGTCTGACTTTGGATTCTTGCAAGAGAGTATTTATTGAGAGAAAGCAGGGTGGGGGTGACAGTGGACATGTTTGGTGGTCACCTCAGCAACTGGTTAATCAGTGCGGAGGGTCCCAGCTCATTGTTTTACAAGGTCGTGGAAACAGAAACTAGTTGAGCATTTTAGATGACTCACTAAGCAAGAATGTTTCCACACCATTTGGAAAGTTTCAACAACCGAATGGTTAAACTTTTCAGAGTCAAGGAATAGTCAAAGGTTTAAACAAAGTTAATAATTCTAGTTTACATTCCAACATAATCATACGATCAAAATAATCTGTAAACCCTAACACAGTTACATCCATAGCAGTGTAGTTCACGTTTTTACCGCTAGAGGGCAGACTATGTAAAGTGAATAAAGAGCATGGCTCCCTGTGAACTCAAAGTAGCAGTCTTTACTTGTAAAAGAACCCAACACAACACATTGCACTTTCATGTAGTGTTTTTACCTTTTTCATGACATTTATTTTGATACAGCAAAATGCAGGTCGCAACGGCAAATTCGTGCTACCACATAAAAAGCTGTCAATAACTTTTCATGATCGCCATGTTTCCATAAAACACCAAAAGTCTTGGAAGAAAGCCTGTTTAGGACCTGGTTGTAAAAAAGGGAAGGGAAACCATCAGGGAATACCAGGTGCTGAAAGCCTTTTTTTTCCACGTCAATTGTGAAAGGAAACTTTTACAACAGCCATCAAGTACCGCCGCTGCTTGGCAGGGTTTCAGGGGCGATTGTGTCTATCCATCAATCCATTTTCTGAACCGCTTAGTCTCCACGGGGTCGCGGGTGTGCTGGAGCCTATCCCAGCCGTCATCGGGCAGCAGGCGGGGGACATGATTGTGTCTATAAAATGCAAAATTTTGAGTTCTCTCACGGCTTACGGCCATACTACCCTGAGAACGCCCGATCTCGTCCGATCTCGGAAGCTAAGCAGGGTCGGGCCACTAGGTCTAGGTTCTCACCGTTGTTGTTTGATTTGGTCCACAATTTGGGAAGCGCACTACCTGAGACTGGAAGGTAGGTTGTGGGTTCAAACCCCACCTGGGTCATGCCAAAGACTATAAAAATGGGTCCCATTTCCACCCTGCTTGGCACTCAGCATAAGGGTTAGAATTGGGGGATTAGATCACTAAATGATTCCACGGCACCGCTGCTGCTCACTGCTCCCCTCTCCCCCAGGGGATGTATCAAAAATCACACGGGGATGGGTTAAATGTAGAGGACAAATTTTACCACACCCAGATGTGTGTGTGACGATCATTGGGACTTTAAGTACCGCCGCTGCTTGGCATGGTTTCAGGGGCGATTGTGTCTATAAAATGCAAAACTTACGGCCATACTACCCTGAGAACACCCGATCTCGGAAGCTAAGCAGGGTTGGGCCTGGTTCGTACTTGGAATACCAGGGACTGTAAGCCTTTTTTTTTCTTTTT
The DNA here is from genome assembly GCF_059516105.1 of Syngnathus floridae. NCBI lineage: Eukaryota > Metazoa > Chordata > Actinopteri > Syngnathiformes > Syngnathidae > Syngnathus > Syngnathus floridae. Next base: position 14,476,147 of record NC_142422.1, read on the forward strand.
TTTTGTGCACTTCAATCTTTTCTCTCTCTTCTTCAGCTTGTCCCGCTGTAGGACGTTGCCTCTTGAACCTTCCTGCGAAACAGCACTCTGTCTTCTGCTATTCTGCCAGCTTCTGTTGTTGTCGTCCCCAACCAGTCCTGTATGTCTTGCTCCCATCTTCTTGTTGGTCTTCCTCTTCCTCTTTTACCCTCCATCTTTGTTTCAAGAATGTGTTTTTCAAGTGACTCATGGCGTTTGATATGCCCAAAATATTGCAGTTTCAATTTTTTCACAGTCTGCAGCAGGACTGGTGATGCAACTCCCATTCGTGTCAACACCTCGCCATTTGATATCCTATCAATCCACGATATCCGCAGAATCCTTCTGTAGCATTTCATTTCGAAGGCGGTGATCTTTTTGCTGTCCGTACTGTTGATGGTCCACGCCTCACAGCCGTAAGTTGCAATTGGAAATATTGTACTTTTTAGAATTCTCATTTTTGTGTCTATACAGTGTCCTTTCCAGAGCTTCTCCATCTTTTTCACTTTAGCAAATGCCATTGCCAGTCTTCTCCGTATTTCTGGGGTAGTTTTTCCATTTGCTTCTATTCTGGCTCCAAGATACTCAAAATGACTGACCCTTTCTATTTCTTCATCACCAATCGTTATTACCGCCTTCTCTTCACACTTGTCCGTGTCCATAATTTTCGTTTTCTTCACATTCAGATATAGGTCTTTCTCTTCGCTGTGTTGTTTGACCGCCCTGATGAGATTTTCCAGCCCTCTTGGAGTAGTGGCCAGCAGCGCAGTGTCGTCGGCATACCTTAGGTCTCTGATGGTCGGCCCCTGCATTCTTGCTTCGTTGTATTCACATCTCCTATGGTCGTGTTCCACTTCCCTCGTGATTCTTCAGTGTAAAGACTAAATAGGTGTGGTGAAAGTACCGTATTTTCCGGACTATAAGTCGCTCCGGAATATAAATCGCACCAGCCATAAAATGCCCCAAAAAGTGAAAAAAACCATATATAAGTCGCTCCGGAGTATAAGTCGCATTTTGGGGGCAATTTATTCGACAAAATCCCACACCAAAAACAGTCATGAACGAGCAACAACAGGCTAAACGATAGCAACAACAGGCTAAACGATAGGTATGCTAACGTGACAAACACAAACAAAGAGCTGAGAACGGGCCTGACGTAACATATAGAGTGATTAAGGACAACTATTACATGAATAACATGTTTATAAAACCATCGGTGTCACTCCAATTCATTAAATAGCAACAACAGGCTAAACGATAGGTATGCTAACGTGACAAACACAAACAAAGAGCTGAGAACGGGCCTGACGTAACATATAGAGTGATTAAGGACAACTATTACATGAATAACATGTTTATAAAACCATCAGTGTCACTCCAATTCATTAAATCCATCGATCGTTCTTTGTCAACAATGGGTGCGCGCGGCTGAGGGCGCTTGCACTTCAAAATATTACACAGGCTCATATAACGATGGATAAACTATATTTCAAATAACTATAATATAAGACAATAATATTATCAAACCATCCGTGCACTTTAAGTCCATTAAATCCATCGATCAAATTCCTCGTCCTTTGTCAACATCGCCGCGCGTGCGCCCTGAAGTCAGCCTTGTCTTTATTCCACAGATCTAGTATATAACTATACTGTAGCGTTAAGAAAGTACAAGGATAGACGTGGGTTTGGTAAACGGCTCTTTATTAAACAAAACAAACTTCCAAGCGTGTGGCGGCGTGGACTTCCAGACACGAGAACTCCATGGCATAGGACCGGGCGTGCGTAATGGCCATGTCCGAGCCCCATGCACCGTTCACGGACAGCCACTCGGCCGAGCGCCGGTCCCCGACTCAGTAGAGTAGGACCGGGCGTGCGTAAAAGCCATAATAGTTTTTCAAACCTTCTATGTCACTCCAAATCCTTAATTCCTTCAAACTCTTTGTCCTCCGTGTCACTTAGAAATGATCACCGCTAATGATGCCGGTAGTCCTTACGTGGATACGTGCTACTGATGTCACTTGAAATAGGAATCCATTGGTACATCACGGTTCTCCAAACTTTCTTTCTGCTGCTCGATTACTGTTTTCAGCTGCATATTTTACAACTTGAAGTTTGTAACCTGCAAAATATGATTTTCTTTTTGGTGCCATTTTTCTTAAGCCCACCCAGTTGATGAGTCATGGCCAACGGTGAAATTTAGAGCGCCCTCATCCAGTTTCGCCTGAAAATATAATTTTTTTTCAGATGTAGTATTTGTTTTGTTTATTTGGTTGTTTTATCAAAGTCAAAGTCTGCTTTGGCGTCAATTTTTTTTCATATACTAAGACACACAAAGAGATTGAAATTACGTTCCCACTATCCCTCGGTGAGATAGTACACATATGCATACAAGCAACACAAAAAACCCAAGAAGGCACAAACAATGAATAAATAAGAGTGTTGAATAAATGATAAATAAACAAATAATAATAAATATTAATAATAAATATAAGAGGAGCAAAAATGGAGCAAGTGTACATACAGCAGACAGTGGACTTGGATATGGTGCTTTAAAGTGTTAATTGCTTTATTTGATGTTTTCTCTATTTTTTATGTTTTGAATATGTTCAAGATAAAGATATAAAAGCATGTGAAGTGATCAACTATACTAAAAATAACATGGGAAGTGGTCAACTATACTTGTAAGTAAGTGATTCTTAATGATCAAGTAAAAATTTGTGAAAAAAAATATATAAGTCGCTCCTGAGTATAAGTCGCCCCCACGCCCAAACTATGAAAAAAAACGCGATTTATAGTCCGGAAATTACGGTATGCACCCTTGTCTCGCTCCCTTTTTTTACTGGGAACCATTCTGTTGTTCCACATTCGAATTGTACAGCTGATTGTTGGCCCTTGTAGAGTGATTTAATCAGTAAGTTAATCAGATGTGGATGGAAGTTAATTTTCTGGAGAGTTAGCCAGAGCTTTTTATGATTGACACAGTCAAAGGCTTTTGAGTAGTCTATGAAGCATGTATGAAGTTTACATTCACTTCCCGATGTTTCTGAATCATCATTCGTAGATTAAAAATGTGGTCTCTCGTTCCTCTGTTTTTACTAAATCCTGCTTGTGTTTTGCTGACTTCCTCTTCCAGTTTACTTTCCAGTCTTTTCATGATAACTTTGAGTAGTATTTTACTTGCATGGCTGATAAGCGATATTGTTCTGTAGTTGGAACACAATTGTAAGTCTCCCTTTTTTGGTAAAGTTATGAAAATTGCCCTTTTCCAGTCAGTCGGCCACTGTTTTTTTTGCCATATCTTTCTGCACAATTTATGGTATACCTCTACTCCTTCTTCTCCACTTGCTTTCAACATTTCTGCTTGTATGTTGTCGCATCTAGGACTTTTTCCTTCTTTAAGGGATTTGATAGCCCATTCGATTTCTGATCTGAGTGGTGGTAATTGTGGTTCTGTTTCTGGTTCTATCTGGTCCAATACTTCTTCTGCGTCATTTTGTGCGTACATCCCCTCACAGTACCTCCTCCATCTGTCCACAATTGCCTGATTCTCGGTCAGTGTGTTGCCGTTTTCATCCTCAATTACCCCAAGACCAGGTTGAAAGAATTTTGTGAGACTCTTTATTTCTTCATACATTTCTCTGGTTTTGTTTTTTCTCATATGGTCCTCAATTTTCTGGCACTTTTTAACCAGCTATGTCTTCTTATCCTCCTTGCACATTTGCTTCACAACTTTTGCTATTGCTTTGTACTGTTTGCTATGTACCGTAATTTCCGGACTACAAGTCGCGGCTTTTTTCATAGTTTGGGTGGGGGGGCGACTTATATATGTTTTTTTTCACAACTTTTTACTTGATCATTAAGACATCACTTACAAGTATAGTTGACCACTTCCCATGTTATTTTCAGTATAGTTGATCACTTCACATGCTTTTATATCTTTATCTTGAACATATTCAAAACATAAAAAATAGAGAAAACATCAAATAAAGCAATTAACACTTTAAAGCACCATATCCAAGTCCACTGTCTGCTGTATGTACACTTGCTCCATTTTTGCTCCTCTTATATTTATTATTATTATTATTATTTATTATTATTTGTTTATTTATCATTTATTCAACACTCATTTATTCATTGTTTGTGCCTTCTTGGGTTTTTTGTGTTGCTTGTATGCAAATGTGTACTATCTCACCGAGGGATAGTGGGAACGTAATTTCAATCTCTTTGTGTGTCTGTGTGTCGACGATAAAGCAGACTTTGACTTTGATAAAACAACCAAATAAACAAAACAAAAAACTACATCTGAAAAAAATTATATTTTCAGACGAAACTGGATGAGGGCGCTCTAAATTTCACCGTTGGCCGTCACTCATCAACTGGGTGGGCTTTAGAAAAATGGCACCAAAAAGAAACTCATATTTTGCAGGTTACAAACTTCAAGTTGTAAAATATGCAGCTGAAAACAGTAATCGAGCAGCAGAAAGAAAGTTTGGAGAACCGCGATGTACCAATGGATTACTATTTCAAGTGACGTCAGTGGCACGGCGCGGTGCGGCGGTTGTTTACATAAAGGACAAACGTACCCACGTAAGGACTATCGGCATCATTAGCGGTGATCATTTCTAAGTGACACGGAGGACAAAGAGTTTGAAGGAATTAAGGATTTGGAGTGACATAGAAGGTTTGAAAAACTATTATGGCTTTTACGCGCGCCCGGTCCTACTCTACTGAGTCGGGGACCGGCGCTCGGCCGAGTGGCTGTCCGCGAACGGTGCATGGGGCTCGGACATGGCCATTACGCACGCCCGGTCCTATGCCATGGAGTTCTCGTGTCTGGAAGTCCACGCCGCCACACGCTTGGAAGTTTGTTTTGTTTAATAAAGAGCCGTTTACCAAACCCACGTCTATCTTTGTACTTTCTTAACGCTACAATATAGTTATATACTAGATCTGTGGAATAAAGACGAGGCTGACTTCAGGGGTCACGCGCGGCGATGTTGACAAAGGACGAGGAATTTGTTCGATGGATTTAATGGATTTAAAGTGCACGGATGGTTTGATAATATTATTGTCTTATATTATAGTTATTTGAAATATAGTTTATCCATCGTTATATGAGCCTGTGGAATATTTTGAAGTGCAAGCGCCCTCAGCCACGCGCACCCATTGTTGATAAAGAACGATCGATGGATTTAATGAATTGGAGTGACACCGATGATTTTATAAACGTGTTATTCATGTAATCGTTTTCTTTAATAACACTATATGTTATGTCAGGCCCATTCTCAGCGCTTCGTTTGTGTTTGTCACGTTAGCATACCTATCGTTTAGCCTGTTGTTGCTATTTAATGAATTGGAGTGACACCGATGGTTTTATAAACCTGTTATTCATGTAATAGTTGTCCTTAATCACTCTATATGTTACGTCAGGCCCGTTCTCAGCTCTTTGTTTGTGTTTGTCACGTTAGCATACCTATCGTTTAGCCTGTTGTTGCTATTTCATGAATTGGAGTGACACCGATGGTTTTATAAACATGTTATTCAAGTAATAGTTGTCCTTAATCACTCTATATGTTATGTCAGGCCCGTTCTCAGCTCTTTGTTTGTGTTTGTCACGTTAGCATACCTATCGTTTAGCCTGTTGTTGCTATCGTTTAGCCTGTTGTTGCTCGTTCATGTTTTTGGTGTGGGATTTTGTCGAATAAAGTGCCCCCCAAAATGCGACTTATACTCCGGAGCGACTTATATATGGTTTTTTTTCACTTTTTGGGGCATTTTATGGCTGATGCGACTTATACTCTGGAGCAACTTATAGTCGGAAAATACGGTAGTCCATAGGATTTCTTTGCTTCTTTTCTTTTGTCGATCTTGTTTAGTATCTCTTCTGTCATCCAAGGTTGTTTTTTGCCTCGCTTTTTCTTTAGATGTTTTTTGGCTGTTTCCGTTAATCTGTTTTTTGCCTCATTTGCAATGTCGTCCGGTTCTTTTTCTTCAATGTCAATCAACAGTGCTTGGAAACGGTTTCTAGTTTCTATGGTGAAGTTCTGATCTATGTCTCGTACATCGTAACGGACAGGTCTTGTTGTTGTCTTCTTACACTTTAATTTCAGTTTCATTGTTCCTACGAGAAGTTCATGGTCTGTGTCACAGTCAGCACTTGGTTTTGTCGTGACATCTTGTATTATAGATGACCATCGCTTTTCAACCATGATGTAGTCAATTTGATTTTTTGTTTTTCCATCTGGTGATGTCCATGTATACAGCCTTCTTGGATGTTTCTCAAACATTGTGTTTTTAATTGCCAATTGATTTGAGAGTGCAAATTCAAAAGTCTAG